>NC_054826.1:58526911-58829942 GCF_018345385.1 Vulpes lagopus | reverse complement strand
ACCTGCACTGTCCGTGCGGGGGACAGGAGGGTGTCCGTCCTGTGCTGGGCCACCTGGCCCAGCTGGGACCCGTGGGAGGAGCTGGCCCTGCCCTGGGTTGAGGGGTTCGCTGCTGTTGGTGCCCCCAACCCTCACTGCGCGCAGGCCTGAGGTCTGCCCCACGGTTCTCTTGAGTCATGAAGCCTGAGGGGAAGATGAGAGCCGGATAAAGGCAGCCAAGGGAAGGTTCAGGAGCTCCTTGCTTCAAAGGGCCAGCAGCAGCACCCAGGCCAGGAGCTGGCTGTGTCTCCAGGCCCGAGGGTGCGGGTCTCCTCCTCCCGCCTGCACCTGCCGAGCCGAGGGCCTGGGCGGCAGAACCCGCCTTCCCTCCCCCAGGCAAGCCCAGCACCATGTCCGGTACATGGAAGGCTCGGTTCCCCTATGTCTGCTGGTTCCAGGGGGGCAGCTCTCCCACAGGCTTCTCTGAATTTGCATTTCCCCTAAGGCCTCTGCCCAAGCAGGCCAGTGGGGCTCCCCTAGCTCCTCAGACCATTAGGAATTTTGTGCAGCTTGATGTGACCTGAGTTTCACACCACACCTGGAGCCCTGGGTGGGGGGTGGAGGGGGGGTTGGTGTACAAAAACTTCCAGCCAGTGAACCAGCTGCTGAGGTTTACTAAGCACACAGCCTAGTGTGTGCTTTTTCAGTACTTTGTTTGAAATTTTTCAGTACTTTGTTGAAAATGTTTAATTAGTCAATGTGTTCACATGGAACAAATGCAAGTTTCTTTTTTTTTTTTTTTAAGATTTTCTTTATTATTTATTCATGAGAGACCCAGAGATAGAGGCAGAGACACAGATAGAGGAGTCCCTGTAGGGAGCCTGATGCAGGACTCAATCCCAGGACCCCGGGATCACACCCTGAGCCAGAGGCAGACGCTCAACCACCGAGCCCCCCAGGTGTCCCGAGGGTCTGTCTTACATGGGCGTCGTTTCAAGGCACCCAGAACAATGCCAATAGTAACAGCAAAGATCACTAATCGCAGATCAGAAGAACAAATACAGTAATAATGAAAAACTTTGAAATATTATGAGAATGACTGAATGTAACAAGTGCACAAGTGCTGTCAGAAAAAACGGTACCTACAGACTTGTTGGATACAGGGTGGCCACAAACCTTCAGTTTGTGATGAATGCAGTATCTGCAAAGCCTCTGAAAGCAAAGCACAAGGCAAGGGATGCCTGTATTATTTCTACAACTAATAAATTGAATTTTTATGACTTTAACAAAGTAGATTTCCCCGAACACTTAAACATTACATGTAATCAATTACGCTCTTCCTAATTCTAATGATTCAGAGTCTCATAAATATTTCAGCCACCTTCCAAAATCGAGGAGAACACAGGCATCACCACACCGGATCTGCACACTCATACTAAGACTGGTTACAAAATGCTACTGCACGGGTGTAAATTTGTTTCTTATTATCTGTCTGAGCAGCCCTAAGAGGGGACAGGATAGACATGTGCCCGTATGCCACGTGTCGCCACCCTCTCCTGGGGACCTGTGAGAGCTGGCATGCTGCACCTCCTCTGGGAGGCCCCTCCCCGGGTCTCTTGCCACCAACCATCCACCCCGGGCACAGTGGATCCGAGGACCTGGGGTGGGTCCCGGACTCCGAGTAGGACCTCGTGGGCTGGCCAGGCACCTAAGAGACTGGCACAAAAGTTCTCCTTAAGAAAGGATGTGGGTGGTGACAGCTGAGCAAAGGAACCAGTAACTCACTTGGGGCACCGGCAGGTGCCACTCAGAGGAAGAGGGAGAAAGCCAAAGACTCACCGTGGAGGCAGTGGGCAGATGCCAGGCAGGAGCCCCGGGGAGGCCGGTGACCAGCTGGCCAGTGGCAGCTGGAACAGCAGCAACAAAGCGAGACACACCAGTGTCAGGGTAGGAGGGATGCTGTGGGAGCCGGGGATGTGGCTGCACCTCCAGGCCTATTCTGAAGAACCTGGCTAAGGGACCAGCCTGAGTGGCTTCTACTTCCCTGCAGGTCTTCACACCGTCAAAGGGAAGGGACAGAAGAGGTTCAGAGCTGAGGTGATGGCACATGAGGAGGCCAGGCACACAGGAAACAGAAGCAGATCCAGAGACTTGTGTGCAGGAAGTGAGGGGAAGTGTGTGTCGGGGGGGTGGGGGATGAACTAGGAGGCCGTTCCAAGGAAGGCCTTAACTGCTCCAGGGGGCGGCAGGGGCTGGGGCCACTCATCAGTTGTCCAGAAATGACGGAAGGGGGCTTTGGTGAGCACTGGACCCCCCAGCCCTGGGTGAAGCAGCTTCCTTCTGCCAGGGGGGCAGTTCCCTACTGAGAGACCCTATTCCCACACCTGGTCCCGAAGGGCCGTGCGTGCAGCCGCCACTACACCCAGGCGCCAGGCCGGGTCAATGTGGGAGGGTGGCCTGTGGTCAGAGAGGTGGTTGCAGTGACCGCACCTGGTCAGTCTCTGTAGAACATTCAGTGAAAACAACTTCTACGGGTTTAGAGGAGGCGGCTGACGGCATCCGATTTCCATTCTAGACTGGGATGGTGGCCCAGGAGAGGGAGCAGGACTGGCAGTAAATGTGGAGCGAGGCCAGTGCACAGAAGAGGCCTAAAGACACAGGAGGGGCTGAGACCTCACAGGCCTGTGGAGGCGAGAGGGCAGGGGGAAGGCTTAGCGCAGAGCCTGGGAAGGGAAGCAACACCTACGGGGAGGGGAGATCAGGAGGCTCCAAGGAGTTGGTGTGCAATACGTGGGCCTTCCTGGGTGGCTAAATAGGAGTGCCAAGAGAACAGAAGCCCCTGGAAGGCGAGCTCCACAGCGTCAGACAAGGACTGAGAAGCCCTCCTCCCTTCCCCCAACACATGCACCAGGCAGGGACCTGATCAACCCAGGTCAGCCAACTGCCCCTAGATGGCAGTGTGCGCACATGACAGGAACTGCCCAGCAGAAGGGGGGCAGCGGGGCTCTCCCAGGGGACCAGCAAGCAAAAAGCTGTGAGGGGCCCGGAGGCGCCCAGGATGCCTGCAGCATCCACCAATGCTCTGCTCTGCTTCAGGCGTGTGTGGGTGCTTCTCTCTCCCCTTTCTGGGAAGAGAGTCCCAGGATTCCTTCTGACAGGGCCTGAGCAGAGAGGTCCCTGGGACGCAGCAGCCCTCCAAATCCCTGTTAATGATTCCCCAGGGGCACAGTGTTGGGTGGGGGGAAGATTGGACATAAAGCTGATGGTTCTGGTTCTACCACTTATGGGCTGTGTGACACCCTGAGACCACTTACCACATTTGTTTCATAAATGCATAGCTTTGTGAAGGTCAGTTCACATGAGATTATTCCCGAAGGAGCACTTTTTGCACTTCCAGGTGACTTTCACTTCTGTGTCTGTCCCTTACATCCCAGCTGTGAGGGACAGAGCTGGGGGGCAGGGCAGGCAGGCTCACGGGGCCTTGTCTTAGCCTCTCTGACATGCTCCCTCCCTCTCATGTCTCATCTGGCCACATCTTGGCAAAGCCATCTTCTCTCATTTGAAGTGATTCCGGTATGGTGACTCACGGAGGGGCAGGGCTGGAAGGGCACTGGGAGGTCATCTCCGCCACAGGCTTCCATTCAGGCCCCGGTCGGCTCTGTAGGTCTGCTCGGGCTCTCCTTACTGAGGAAGCAGCCCTCCTCACAGCGGCTGGTGGTCCCGGGAGGGCTGCTCTAGCTCTTTCCCACGTGCACTCGACACGGGCAGAAGGGCAAAAAGCAGAGAGCAGCGGCACATGTGTGAGGGAAGTGAAACTTTCCTGAACTGGATCCCCCCCTACACCTGCTGGGGTCTCCTGGGCCAGGTTGGGCCGCGTGGCACGTCTTAGATCCAAGGGAGGCTGCGGAATGTAATTTTGAAAAAGCAGGTTCCCACGCGGGGTTGAAAGGAGAGGATGGACGTAGGGAAAAGGGAGCACCTGAACTCTAGTTAAGACCCTTGGGGCAGAGGGACTGAGCCTGGGACTGGGAGATGTGACGGGATAAAGACCAAGGGAGAATTCTGAGGCACAGGGACTCGGGGAAGCAGGACGACAGCGAGGACAGGGCCCTGGAGGCCGAAAGAGCGGCCTGTGGGGCCGTAGCAGGGCTGGGAGCCCGGTGTGCATACAAGTCAAGCGCACGGAAGGTTTCAGGAAGGAAGGGGTGATGCCCAGCTTCCTCCTGCAGCGGAGAACTCTGACGGGCCTCGCCCCGCTCACCCAGGGACTTCTCGAACACCGAGCCCCACTTCTCCTCAAGTGCCTTCCGCCCACCCGGCCGTACACCGAGGGCAGCACCAAATGGGAACTGGACAGAGAGGGGGGGGGGGGGGGGGGGGGGGAGGAAGTCAGAGGACAATAAAGACCAAGCTCTGCCATTTAAAATTTTACTTACAAAAATAAATAAATAAAATAAATAAAATAAAATAAAATAAAATAAAATAAAATTTTACTTACAGTCGACTGCAGGTCCAGGAAAAGGAGAAGAGCCTGGAGCCTGTCAGCTTCTTTTTCTTCCTTCCTGTACTGGTTTTTGTTCCCATAATCCACAGCTCAGGCTTCTAGTCTGCACTGTAATTCAGCCATATTCTCGGTAATTACAGACTTGGAAACCAAGTCACTGGTGATAATACAGTCGGCCCCTTTATGGATTGGGGCTGTCCATCTCTGGATTCTTTTTATTTTTTTAAAACAGGAAAATAAAATGGGCCTGCTCTGTTTTGAGTATCCCCGATGCTCTGAAGGCACCCAAAGTGGTGACCCATAAAAACGGGTCAGGTAAGGCTTAGTGGGTCTCATTTGGCAGGGCATAAAGGAACTGTCAAGTGAGGCTGGGTGGTGGGGTGGGTGGAGGCCATGGTGGCTCTGTGGGCATTTCCTCCACCCTCTTCACAGCTAGTCTGCATGCTGCTGAGGCTGCCGGGACCTCCACCATCTAGTTCCTGGTGCTTACTGGTGGCTTCACCCTCTCTCTCTCTTCCTTGCTCTAAGCTCACAACGTCCTTCACATCCAGAATTCAGCAGCTGTCATCAGGTGTGAATGACTCTCTTTCCAAGGCCAACCTCACTGCCAACATTTCTGCCTCCACTACCCCCCTCGAGAATGGTGAAGGTGTCTGCCCCTCTATCAGAGGTGTCCTCTCATTAGGGCCCACGCCCCATCTCTCTTTCTTCAGAATCCTCACACCTGCCCTTCTCTTGGATCATTCCTATCAGTCCCTAAACTTGCTCTAGCAACTTCCATATTTCAATGAACCCCCTCTGTATTCTAAAAGTTAAAACTAGATATGGCTACAAGTATCAGAAAACAAAAGATTAAACAAGACAGAAATCTCTTTCTTTCACAAAGTCAAGAGGCAGGTCTTCCAGAGCAAGTATGGTGACTCCCTACATATTAGGACCCCGATGTCTTCTAACCTGTAGCACTGACGACATCCTTAACACATGCCTTCCACTTCGAAGTCTAATATGGTTGCTTGAGCTCCAGCTACACATACACCTGACGCTGCCCCGCCTTGCTGCTGGTTGGCCGGAACTAAGTCGTAGGACCATAACTAGCTGCATGGGAGTCTGACAACTTGCTTTTATTCTGGGGGAGCCACATGGCCAGGGGGAGAATGGCTATCAGGGTCACCTAGCAATCTCTGCCAAAGTCTCCTGTGATTCCACGTCCATTTCGAGACCCCTCCCAGGTTCTCTTGTTCCCTGCTACACAAGCTGTCCAAACATGATAGCTCCACCATGGTCTGGCTTCTGTCCCAGGACTCCAGGCACGCTGTCCTTATCACATTCGCCAATGTCTTTCATGCTGCCAGAGTCAATGGATCCCTCCCTGTCTCAGCTTGTCTGAGTTCTAAGTAGCATCTAACTCAGCCGACCACTCTGTTCTAGAAATTCTTTCCTTTCTCCCTCTCTGGGACATAGCAGTCTCCTGGTTCTCCCCTTGCCTGCTCAGCCTTTCCGTCTTCTTCCCTGCTCTGGCTCCTCTGGGTTCCTCGTGAGCCCTCCCTTCCTCTGCAACTACCGGCTCACCTGAGGTGACTTCCTCAGATACCACAGCTTCTACCGTCTTTAAGATGATGCCTCCCAAAGGCCCACCTCCAGCCCAGGCTTCTCTTCTGAGCTCCTCATCTCAACAACTGAACTGAGTCTCTGGCGGGAATCTCAAAGTCAACACGGCTAAAGCAGAATTCTCGATGCTTCTCCCTGAGCTATAGAGTGCCTTTCATCTAGGTAACCTCATCCAACAAATGAGGCCCTGTCTACCTGCTTACTCCAGCCAGAAATTGCAGTTATCTTTGGTTTCTCCCTCTCCTCCCGACATCCGTCCTCCCTATGTGTCCTGTTGAGTTCATGTCCAAAATAGTTTCTCTCAACTACTCATCTTAGTGTGGCCACAATTTGGTCCAAACCACCATTATCTCTGGCCTGGGCTGCCACAACAGCCTAATTGTCCTCTTGCTTTTATTTCTGCCTGCCACCCCCCCCACCCCCGCAATGTCTTCCTCACACAGCAGTAAATCAGAACATGTTAGTCTGCATAAAACCCTTCAATGGTTTAATATAAAGCCTCCATGCGAGACAGTCTTGCATGCCCTGCCCACCTCCCCACTTCATCCTGATTCTCCTTCACAGGCCCGCTATTATTCAAGCCACACTGTTTTCCATCAGCTCCTTCCCGCATCCAGAGCTTACCTTTTTTTTTCAGGGCCTTGGCACATGCTACTGTCAACCTGGAAGGTGTCGCCTGGCTTTTCCCCAGGCCGTCTCCTCATCCACTTGACTTCAGCATCTTCTTCTCAAAGACCCTTGCTGCCAGCTCCATTGAAAGTGGCTTTGTGGAGCAAGAGGCTTCGGCTGCACGGTTTACTGTTGCATCCTCAGTGTCAAAATAGGGCCTGGGACAGATAAGGCCCTGGGACAGATAAGGCCCTCAGTCAAGCACTCACTATCTGCCTAAGGGTGACTGAATGGACTGGTTCCCCATGCAGGTCCCTGAGCTGCCTGGGATGTCACAAGCAGGCTGCCTTCTCCTTAATAAGTACAGTCTTCCTTGCAAGATGTTCTCCTTATGGAGAAACCAACCTGTTGGCTGCTGGCACCAGAACGTGGCCCAGTTTCGATAGCTGCCACCTTCCTGGTGCCCACCTCACCCTCTTCCACTTGAATGAGTTGAAGAATCAGAAGTGTGCCCGCGCCTCCTCACACAGAGGCCGGAGGAGACCGCTGAGGTCAGCCTTTCTAATCTCAGTACCAGGCAGCGGGGTGACCACCCCTGTGCAAGCCATACCTCGGGTCTCCCTCCTTCCTCCCCAGAGTGCTCTCAGCCATGTCCCCAGGACAGATCTTAGGAACAAATCTCAGCAGGAAGTCCAAAGAAAGCTGGGTATTTTTAGCACTAGAAGGAGCAGGTCTTTGCTGCCCAGTGTGCAAAGAAATGCAAAATGTTAACTTACTGCCCTTCTCTTGAAGCACCCTCCCGCCCGGCCTCCCAGGCCAGGCAGGAGCGCCTATTTTCTCCCTGTCTTTTCTTTTCTTTCTCTCTCTCTCTTTTTTTTTCTTTTAAAGTAAGCTCTTTGCACAACAGGGGCTTGAACTCAGGACCCCCCAGATCAAGAGCCGCACGCTCCGCCGTGGGAGCCAGCCGGGCGCGCCCCGCCTAGTTGCAATATGGTCATTTTTCTAATCCTGCGCTCCCTCCCCCCTACCGGTCACCCCCGGACCCCCGGGGATGTGGGCTCCCCTCGGCCTCCAAACTCGGGCTTCTCCCGGGCTGGGGGCCCGCCGAGTCGTCGGCAGGGCGGTCGGCGCCTCCGCGCGGGGCACCCCCAGTCGAGCGCCGCCCGCGGCCCCCAAGCCGGACAAAGGGGCGGGCCCGACACGCGGACCCCTGCCGCGGCCGCCGCGCGGGCGGAAAGGCCGGGCAGGCTGGGGGCGGGGCCAGGAGGAGGCGGGGCCAGGAGGGGGCGGGGCCTGCGGGGCGGGGCCTGGCGGGGGGCCTGGTGGGGGGCCGGCAGGGGCGGGGCCTCCGCGCGGGGCACCCCCGGTCGAGCGCCGCCCGCGGCCCCCAAGCCGGACAAAGGGGCGGGCCCACACGCGGACTCCCAGCCGCGGCCGCCGCGCGGGCGGAAAGGCCGGGCAGGCTGGGGGCGGGGCCAGGAGGAGGCGGGGCCAGGAGGGGGCGGGGCCTGCGGGGCGGGGCCTGGCGGGGGGCCTGGTGGGGGGACGGCAGGGGCGGGGCCTCCGCGCGGGGCACCCCCGGTCGAGCGCCGCCCGCGGCCCCCAAGCCGGACAAAGGGGCGGGCCCACACGCGGACTCCCAGCCGCGGCCGCAGCGCGGGCGGAAAGGCCGGGCGGGCTGGGGGCGGGGCCTGGCGGGGGCGGGGCCTGGCGGGGGCGGGGCCTCGGCGCGGGGCGGCGCAGGGCAGGGCGCTCTCCCGTCGGCCGCCCGCCGCCCCCGGCCCCGCCCGCCGCGCCCCGCCCCCAGCGCCCGGACGGCTGGAGTCGCGCCCTCCCGCCCGCGCCTCCGAACTTGCTCTAACTTCCTCGGCCGACCGGGCCGAGCCGCTCCCGCCGCCGCTGCCGCCCCGCCGCCGCCGCCGCCGCGCCCGGGTGAGTGGGGCGCGGAGCCCCCGCGGAGCGTCGGGCCCTGCGGCCTCATTGTCTCGGCCGCCCCGCGCGCCCTGCGGGGACTGCCCTGCCCCCGGCCCCGGCCCCGCCGCCCCGCGTCCGCGCCCCTGCCCGGAGGCGGCCCCGCGGGCGGCGCTGGCTTTGTCTGTGCGGCGGCCCGCGGGGGGCGGGGGCGGGGGCCGGGCCGGGCCGGGCCGGGCGCCGCGCGGGGTGGGCGCCGCCGGGAGCGGCCTGGCGCCGGGGCTCCTGCCGCCCGCGGTGGGTGTGCCCCGAGGAGCGCCCCGCGTGCCCGCTGTGCCCCGCGCGGGGTGGGGGCGGCCGGGGGCGGCGCGGCGGGGACCGAGGCTTCGCGCTGTCGTTGGAGGCTGTGCCTGGGGGCAGAGCCCGACTCCGGACGCCCTGGAGCTCCGGGGGACTTGGGTCTGCGGTTACGGAGTTGCCTGGTCTCGCCGCCGCTCCTGCCGCTCCTGCCGCTGGGGAGGGTGGTGCGGGCGGGAGGTGTGTGCGCGGAGGGTGGTGCGGGCGGGTGAGGAGCGTGTGCGTGGAGGGTGGTGCGGGCGGGTGAGAAGTGTGTGCGTGGAGGGTGGTGGTGCGGGCGGGAGGTGTGTGCGCGGAGGGTGGTGGTGCGGGCGGGTGAGGAGCGTGTGCGTGGAGGGTGGTGGTGCGGGTGAGAAGTGTAGGTGGAGGGTGGTGGTGCGGGTGGGAGGTGTGTGTGGAGGGTGGTGTGGGTGAGAAGTGTGGGTGGAGGGTGGTGGTGCGGGCGGGTGAGAAGTGTGTGCGTGGAAGGTGGTGGTGCGGGCGGGAGGTGTGTGCGCGGAGGGTGGTGCGGGCGGGAGGTGTGTGCGTGGAGGGTGGTGGTGCGGGCGGGTGAGGAGCGTGTGCGTGGAGGGTGGTGGTACGGGTGAGAAGTGTAGGTGGAGGGTGGTGGTGCGGGTGGGAGGTGTGTGCATGGAGGGTGGTGGTGCAGGCGAGAGGTGGGTGCGTGGAGGGTTGTGGTGCATGCGTGGAGGGTGGTGGTGCAGGCAGGAGGTGTGTACGTGGAGGGTGGTGGTGCAGGTGGGTGAGTAGTGTGTGCGTGGAGGGTGGTGGTGCAGGCGGGAGGTGTGTGTGTTGACAGTGGCAGTGCAGGCAGGTGGGAGGTGTATGCGTGGAGGGGTGGTGGTGCAGGTGGGAAGTGTGTGTGAGGACGATGGTGCAATGGGTAGGAAGTTTGTGTGTGTGTGTGTGCATGTAGCAATGGTGGTGCAGGTTGGTAGTAAGTGTGTGTGTAGACTTCAGTCCTGGGACCTCTGGGATGTGTGTGGAGTTGGTCTCCTGCTAGAAGCAGTGCCTGCTTGGGGGAGTCTGGGGGAAGACGTGGGCCCTGGTGGGGGCCTGGCCCCTGGCTGCCGGCTGTGACGAGCGTCTTGGTATGTGCAAGCTCAGTGGCTGTCCCATCCAGCGTTGCTAGTGTCCGGGGGCATCGGTGTCTGCTCTCTAGAGGTCTCCCTTCTGGGATGGGGGTTGCTTGGGCCCATAGGAGTGGGTGTAGCTGCTTGCCAAATCCTCAAAAGTAGCCTTCCTCATACCCTTTGACCTCAAATTAGGGGAAGTTAGTGCCTACTGAGTGTTTAGGCCACCCTTCGCCATCAGAGCACCCCCAGCACCCTCTATGCTTCTGCATTCAACTAGCCATGTGGTTGGCAGAGGCACCCTTCCTTCCAGGGACCCTCCTGGGCCCTGGCACCCTCAGAATGCACACTCTTCCATCTTGGCCCCGTATGTCCTTCTAGCTCCTCTCTGCTATCTCCAAACTTTGTCCTGGTCTGAGGATCCTGTGTGTCTGGCAGACAGGCCACCAGAGGGATTCTCCTCCTCCCCTCTTACTGCCTCATCCTTTGTTGCACTCCACTTTCAGCTGGAGCATTTCTTGATCTCTCTCCATCTCTCCATCTTCAAACTGCACTGCTTGGACCATCAAATGTGACCTTCAGGTCATTTAACAAAAGCATGATTGAGAGTCTGTGGGATGCCAGAGGTGCCAGGTGCTGATTGCAGGCACTGTTCCAGGCCCACAACCCTCTGACTGACCTGTGGGAAAGGTCTGTGTGGTCTTAGAGCCCAGGCCGGACACAGGTAGGATGTGCTTGGGGGGGTTTTATTGATCTGCCCTTGATCTCAGTCTAAGCAGCATTATTCAGGCAAGCAGGAGGGCAAACCCACTGGGGCTTCTGGAGGTGGCTGCCTGGAGGAAGAAAAGGCATGAAGAAGGGCCTGTGGAGGGTTGGTTGCCCAGGCAAGTTCTCCTTTACCAGCTGGGCGGCTGTGCTAATCTCCCAGGACAGGTGAGGTCCCAGGACCTTCCCATGCTTGAGTCCGGGAGGACAGAGCTCATACACATGTAGGAGGGGACGGGGCCCGGGCCTGCATGTCATAGTGATTGTGGAGGCCAGGGTGTTTTGGAAGCCCGGTCACCAAGTGCTCAGGGATTTGACACATTTTCAGTTTGGCCGAGCCTCCAGAGTGCCCTTGTGCCAGTCCTGGGCGACCTGTGCTGGATTTAAAACCTAGCAGAGGTTATGGACAAGCTTACAGCAGTTCTATGGAGGATTTGAGAGTAGTAACAGGGGCGCCTGGGTGGCTCAGTCGGTTAAGCGGCTGCCATTGGCTCAGGTCCTGATCCTGAGGTCCTGGCGTCAGGCCCCTGCTCAGTGGGGAGTCTGCTTCTCCCTCTCCTTCTGCCTTCTCCACTCCTCTCATGTTCTCTCTCTCTCAAATAAATAAATAAAAACATATATATATATATATAGTAACAAAGAGTTTATTGAGACTTGCTCTTCGTGGAAGTGTACACCAAGTGCCATCCTAGAAGCTTCACTTGCATTAACTCACTTAACCTTTGAACTGACACAGTATGATAGATAACATTTATGTCCCATATGATGGAGGAGGACACTGTTCTAGAGAGGTCACAGAGTGACTTGCTCAAGGTCTCCATGGTAGCAGCTCTCGTCATTTCTAATCGAAAGGTGGTCAGTGTGCTGCCCAGGGCCGGTCCACAGCGGAACTGGTAGGTGCTGCAGCGCAGGATCCTTTTATCCCCTGCTTCTGAAAGCGTCTCATCTGTCTGGGCACCTAGCAGTCACCCTTGACCCCTGTTGCATAATTGTTGACATCGATTTTGTCTCCCTTGGGCCTGGGAATGGAAAAGCCAGCACTGCCGTGCAGAGAAGATTGGGGAGTGAGTCTCGGCCTCTGTCTGTCTAGATAGATCAGGGTCTGCTGTGGTGACAGTCCCCAAATCTCGGAGGTTTATTTACTGCTCACACCCGATCCATTGCATATCTTTCTGTTGTTCTCACTGTGAACTCCTACCGATTAATTGGAATATTCCTGGATACTTGGATGGAGGGACAGAGAACGTGATCAGTCTCCCCCTGGTTCTTAAGGCTTCCGCCCAGAAGCGGCATTTCGCTGGCCGAGGCAGCCATGTGGCCCTAGTTATACGTACAGTGTGGGGCGAGGAAGAGGACTGGGGACATTTGGTGAACAGCACTGGAAGGCCTCCCATCTGCCTGCCCTTGTGTCCTCCTCTGGGACTTGTTCTTGAGGCCTGGGTCGGAGTGTCACTGGAAACGTTGATCATAAATTAAAGAAACACAGTTGAGGCAGAAGGTGAATTGAGGTGCCACGGTGGGGTGAACGAGAGTGCGCGTCAGGGTGATACCAGGTAGTCTGCGGAGGCAGCCTGCTTTCCGACCCTGGGCAAGTTATGGGAGTTCCTTGGGTCTTCTTTTGCTCATTCATTTATTTGTTCATGGGCCCAAGGACTCGTGGTGAGTCCCAGGCTGTGGATTCCCCCCAAGCACACGTTCAGCTCCTAGCCCCGTGCTGAGGGCTGTGCACTGGGATGATGACCCTGGATTTCTGTTGCTGGGTCCTGGTGGCCTTTAAAGAGGGATGTTAATGCCCGTGGGAAGGGAAGTGGGCTTCCGCTCCCCATCACAGCCCTGGCACCCCAGCCCTGAAGATTTTGGACATCCCCATGCTTTACCTGTGTGTGGCTGGTAGGGGCAGCCACCTTTTCTAGAAGCAGTAACAGGTAGGCCTTGCCCTTCCTCTTCCATTTCTGAGACCTTGGGGCTGAGCTTGTAGGCCTGCTGGCATGGAAAGGAAAGGTAACAAGGGCACTAAAAGATGGAAACACACGGAGAGCAAGTTTGATTGAGTGTGGGGCTCGGATGGTTCTCTGGCCTAGTGAAGGGGTCAGAACCTCTCTGTTAATTGCAGTTTCCCAATCGAGTCACCCTTGTGGGGTGTTAAAGAGCTAGCCACACTATGGACCTTGCTTTTGTGCTTTGTCACCTGCATGGTCTCTGGTGACTTCCAGCAGGGCCAGGAAGCACTGGAGGTAGAGGTGGTGAGACCCCAGGTTCTTCTGTATTGGGTTCACTTCCTGTCCTTACTCCTAACTCCTCCTTTTCCGGGGCCTCTCTGCTTTCCCACCTGGAATAGAGGGCAAGGTCACGGGGGTTTACAGCAGTGGTCGCACTCTTGGCTGCTCAGCAGAGTTCCCAGGGTACTATTTGGCCTAGGTGGATGCCAGTGTTCCTGGCTTGTCTTCTCTTCCATTACAGCAGTGTCTTCTCCGAATCAGTGTGGGGGTATTCATGATGTCTCTACATCCATTTTCTACCTAAGAGCATATTTTTTTGGTTCAGACAAGGGCAGGTGCCTGTGTTGGAATAGCACAGGCCCTAGCTGGTGGTGGGAAGTGTTCAGTGCCTCCGCCAGTCAAGCACGAAGACGAATAACATTGTCTGGCTTATAGGGTAGACAGTGGGGAGGCCAGCTTTCAGGTTGTATCTGCTTTCTAGCTCAGTGACTTAGAGTATCTGTCTTTAACCCCCCCTCCCCCATGTGATTTTCTCCTCTGTAATGAGAGAAGAGTCTGCCCTTCCTGTCTCTCATGGGATTACTGGGAAGCTCCCGTACACTAACCTCAGGTCTGAGAAGCAGGACCTGAGCCCCAGGATTAGTGAGGCCCGACGCTCTGGTTGGGGGCTGCTGCCGTCACAGTGACAGCTCTCGGCAGAGTGTTCACCGGAGCTGATTCTGGGAACCCCACTTCCTCTACTCTTGGGCTTGGTGGAGTTGGGTGGGGCTGGGCCGGGCTCTGTTGTGCTGTGGTTTCTCTCTTGGAGGCCTGGTCAGTTGAGCTGCAGTGGGCCTGGGCAGGGTGGGGTTAAACCCTTCACTTCTTGGGGTCTGTTCTGCTTCCCTTGCTGAGCAGCCAGGGAGAAGGTTTCGAGTCCTGGTGTCCATCAGCTGGATAACTGGAGGGACTGGCCCCGCTCTCTTTGGGCTCTGTCAGCGGGTGCCATGTGGCTGGGAGCCACGGCAGTTGGCTCTAAAGTGGCCTCTGGGATCGTGGGTGAGAGGTGAGTTCCTGGTGCTCTCGGAGACTGTGTGTTCCCTGGGATTTGGGAGAGCTAAGGCTAGGCTTTCCTGGGGGTTAAGATTCGGGGAGACGCAGGCCAAGACAAGGGGCTGGGCAGGGCTTGAGCCGAGAAGAGGTCTGATGACCTCTCTGGGTTTTCCCTGACTACGTGTACCAGCTGCTGGGGCCTGTGCCAAGCTATCTTCAGGGCCCAGAGAGCTTTTAAAAGAGAGGCTTTGAGGAATTCCTAGTCCTGACACCCAGGAGAGAGTCCCTAGCAGCTGCTGGAATGAAACGAGTGTCCCCTGAATCGGTTTCATCATCTATACCCAGAGGTCCAAGCCGTGAGCCTGGGAGGGCCGAGAGCCGGAGCATCTCCCAGGACACATAGCCCAAGGCAGGGTTTCATGCTCACAGTCTCAGAAGCCAGCCCGTTGGGCCACCCAAGAAAAGCCTGGCTTATCGGAAGGTGGCATTAAGGAAAAGAGCCACCTCGTGCTCAGATGTGGGCCTCCCGGGGAGGGGTGACTGGGCCCCACACACCCACTGCAGCAGTTCACCCCACCGTGTGACCTTCAGCAGCAGGAACGTGGTGATCCTCCATCTGTGCCTCCCGGCTGCTGTCACCAACTGCTCTGGAGACAGGCTCTGGTTGCTCACGGAGTGGCTTTTGCCATGAAGAGACCTCCCTCCTGCCTGGCCTGCCTGCACATTGGCGGTCTTATTTCAGGCCAATGGGTCTGTCCCCGGGCCTTGGTGTGGAAGGCCAGCCCCAGCCCCAGGCCAGGTGGGTCCCACCTTTTTGGGTCCCCGAAGGCTTGGAGCTCCGTGTTGCTAAAAAGCATTACTCTGACACTTGTTAAGACAGCAAAGCAGACTTGATGTAGGACTACTGCAACAGAGAGGAGGAGGACTTCTGCTTGGGGTTTTGCAGCAGGGAAGAGAGATTGGGCTCCACCTCAAATACAGCCTGGAAAAGCGGAGATTAATAGCCAAGGGGCAGAGTGGAGGGGGTTGGCGGATGGGGCCTCTCAGAGAGGGTAGGGTGATCCTTTGATGACTGACCTCAGGAAGGCAGGCTAGGGTGATCAGCTGTTACCCCAGGGTTCCTAGAAGCTGAGGTGCTCAGGCATGGAGGGTGAGGGCTTCTGGGCTGAACAGACTCAGCAGGAGTCTCGCGGTAGCTGGCCTGTGCGAGGATGGAGATGGCAGCCCTGGGTCAGGCCTGGCCTCCCGGAGGGCTCCAGAGAGCCTGGCTGAGTCTGGTCAAGGAGAGCCCGTCTGTCAGGGTTCCGAGGCTTGCTCCTGGCCCTCGCGCTGCCCTGAGCTCCTCACTGTCCACTCTTGTTCCTCAGGAGTGGTGGCTCTCCTTGTTTCCAGAAACCTGAGTCCTCCTCTTTAGCATCTCCCGGCTCCTTACTCTCGGCTGCTGGACCACCCCTCAGCACCCGCGAAACAGCGAAGCCCGGGCCTGGGTTCCCTGCAGCGCCCCCCACCACCCACCCCGCCACTGGCTCCTGTTGCCAAGGCTGTCGGGGTGCCAGACAGCAGCCCTTTGGGGCTGGACGACCCTCCCTGTCTGGCCCTTATTCTTTGGCCTCTGTACCCTGTATTTCCTGTTCTCTCCATCCTGGGCCAACCAGTCTGACAACTTTGTGGCTCACCCTCCTCCTAGGGATTGAGCTGCCTCATTTGTCTGAGTGGGACCCAGGGAGGTGCTGTGTGTGGGGAGTGTGGGGGGAACTGTGTACTCCAGGGCCTTCTGGTGGGAGCCCCGCAACTCCTCACCCTTCCCCATCCCTGCTTCCAGCCAACCACTCGTGCTACTGTGCTACTCCTTGTTTTCTCTCTGTCCCTCCTCTCAACCTGGTTAGTCCCCACACTGATGATCTGGTTTGGTGTATCTTCTGCTCCTGGGACAGCTCCTGTCTCAGCAGCCAGCTGCTTAGGAAGGAGGCCACCTGCTTTCTTGTGAGAAAGAAGGGGGTCTGAAGAGCACCTGTTGGCTGTGGTTTGGGGGCCATCCTCACTCCTGAATGCTCCAGGCCAGAAGCTGGCCCTGTACCCTCACAGTCTCCTGAGTCCTAGGTGTTTTCCGTGAAATATAAGCAACAGTGTAAACGCGGACACATTTGGAGGGGGCATGTTGACAAGGGAGTCAGGTGGTGGTAGTGGCGGGGTTTTCATTCTCAGGGGGCAAGGAGGAGGGAGTGGCATGTACCCAGGTGCCAGGGTGGCTCAGGGCCCCTCTGGGTGAGGGTAGACAGATGATGTAGTGGGGCAGGTGCCAGTTGAGGTGCCACAGGACTGGGTGTGTTGAGGATCAGTGCTTACTTAGGGGTGGGGGCCTGGCCCACTCACGCAGGAAGATGGCTGGAGAGGGGCTGGGCTTGGTCTGATGGAGGGTTCTAGTATTCAGGGCAAGAGCCGCCGAGGGGTTGCGGAGGGCTCGCTGAGAGGGGCAGGGACTGGTTTCCTGGCAGCTGAGGTTTGATGGCTCCGAGTGCCAGCCTGATTCTGCTTGTTGTGAAATCTCATTTGTGCTCTTTAATTGGGGGGCTACTAGTTGAACATTGAGCAGCCATCAGAGAGCATCTTCTGGAACGGGGGAGCCAAACATACACTTCGCCCCTTTGCAGCCTTCTTTCTCTGAGGCCTGGGCAGCCTGTGAGCTTGAGGTCATTAGATCTTTGCGGTGGCGGCCTGGGGGTGGTGGCACTAAGTGGGGGCCTAGTTCCGCTCGGGAGGAAGAGCTCCATTCACGAACCACTCCCTGCCTTCCAAATGGTCTCACCCAAACAGACTGGCCAATCGTGGTGGTACTAGGCATTGTGTCATACCCTTCAGAAGCAGGAGAGACTGGGATGGTTATTATATTGTTCCTTAGGGGGAAAATCACTTGGAGGAAATACATCAGTGCTTCTGAGTGCAGAGTATTGACATGCAGTTAAGGGAGGCTTTTAAACAACATGTGCGTATCCCTTTAGTAAGGAATAAATATACAGACCCATCTCGCCGACTCCATTTTGCAGTTCCCATTTCCCGAAAGGTATATGCATGGGGTTTAGTGGCTAAGGGATCAGGGTTTTGAGCTGGGATTTTGGAGAAACTGTTTTTAGCCTGTACTTGGAGTTGGGCCAGGCCTAGAAATCTGTTGAAATAGCTTTCTTTAGCTGCTAAAATTGGGATGGGTTCTTACCACTAGGATCTTGAGCCTCACCAGCGGCTGGGGAGGGCCCTGAGAAGGGTCCATGTCTGAGGCCTGGGATGCCTGAGGCTCAGCCTCTCCCCCCCACATGCGCACATTGCCTGAAGCTTGGGGTCTTCCAGTCTCCCCAGAGAGTAGACCTGCCCCCAGGGGCCCTCCTTCAAGTGTCCTTTCTGCCTTTGGCAGAATCTGCTCTTGGTCTTCCTGGGAAAACTTCTATTTTGGGACCCAGGGAGGAGTTGTGAGCAGGGACCTCTCTGAGTTGGTCCTCTTTTCTTGATGACAGAGGCTGGCACCCCTTCCCCCTCCTCCCCCCACTTCTCCCCAGTCCTCTGTTCTGGGGAGATACCAGAAGCTGCAGGCAGAGAGCTACAGGTGTGTTTTGTTTTATTTTGTTTTGGCTTACAGTCACAAACCTGAGGGATTTTAAATGTCAATTTAGGTTTGACTTTTTAATTAAAAAATGTATACATGATAAAAAAAAAAAAACAACCGCCACATAAAGATACACAATGAAAATTAGCATTTCCATGCCTGACCCCTTCAGTTCTGCTCCCCTGAGGCCTCCATCACCAGCTGCTGGCTGCCTAGTCAAGCGTCTCCTCTCTGTACTCCTCTTGTTTATCCCCTTGCTAGTATACTAATTATTCCGGTCTGTACTTAGTGATTTTTACCCTAAAGCTTATCTTGGGATTGCTCCATGTCAGCCCAGTACAGTCCACTCTCCTGTAACACGTTCTTTCGCTGCGTGGTAAACCGTGATTCACTTTGTCAGCCTCCTATTGATGGACGTTGAGGTTGCTTTCAGTACCAATTCTGTCTCTGGAAGCCAAGCTGCAGGAGTGCCTTGCACATGCTCACAGGTCTGTAGTAGACGGCTGGAAGAGGAGTCCGGGCATTGAGTGCTTAACGAGAAGAGAGGCACGTTGTTTTGATTCCAAGAGGGAGAAGGAAAGTTTCCAAGCTTTTTTTCTGAGGGATCTTGTATTTATTTCTGCAGGCAGAGCCCGGAGCTGGAGGGCACACTGTGGGGTGCTGGTGGCCTGGTTCCCAACGCAGTCTGGTTTTGGTTCAGGTCAGGTTAGCCTGTCTCCGCAGAGCACCTGTTGTTTGCAGCTTTTGGCTGGGCCCTGTGCATACCCAAAAGTGTGTAAGAGGAGGCAGCCGGAGCCAGGTAAGGTCTGGGGAGGGAGGAGAGGCTTTTCAGATGTGGGTTTGAGCAGGCCCAGGGGTGTGCAGGACTTGGGTAGGGGTGTGACCTGGGAGTCTTGGCTGAGAAGCCAGGAGGGGCTCTCGCATCCACTTCCTCCCTCGGTTTCAGGGGTTGGTGTGAGGGTCAGGCCTCCTGTCCTGGCTTCACCAGAGCCTTTGTTGTTTCTGGGATGCCCCCCCCCTCCCTGTCTCCTGCCTGTTCTGTACTTTAGGCCACTTTGTGTCTGATTGCCACCCTGTGATTTTAAAAAGCCAGTGTGGAAGGCACCTGGTGTAAATAATAGATGGGTTTTCTCAGAGGGCTTTCTTTCAGAGTAGAAGTGGGGTGGGGGTGGGGGTGAGGGCAGCTGAGTTCTTCCTCCAGGGTTGGGCTGGGAGGAGGGAGGGAGGAATGAGAGAGAGGGTGCTTGTGGGAGCCATGGCCTGGCATCCTCTTGGGAGTTCTGGGAGCCCTCCATCCGTTTCCCCATCCCCGTGGCCACTGTGTGCCTCTGAAGTGACCACAGTCTTTCCGTCAGTGGCAGGGCCAGCGGGGAGATTTTCAGGCAGAGGAAAGGGGGCTGCCGGTGCCCCTGCCCCCTCTCCCACCGTGGCCATCACTGGCTGCCCCCAGGGGAAGTCCAGAGCGGCCGTGCCCACGGCGCTGCTGCCTGGGGCTTGGGGCTGCCAGTACAGAGGTTCCCATTGTGGCCTGGTGGCGGCGGGGGCTGACCTGTAGGGCCGAGGGGGTGGGGCCTGGGGAGTGACAGTGGGGCTATTCACAGGCCGCCTGGTTTCCTGCTGCCTCCCATTGTGGGTTCTTTGCGCGGGGCAGGGCGGGGGGGGGGGTGGGGGGGGTGGGCAGCCCGGCTGCTGTTGTCGCTGGCCCCCCCCTGCTGGTTGCCTCCCCCCCACGGGTGGTCACGCCAGGTCAGGTCTCCCGCCAGAGTTCTGAGCAGCCGGGCGGGAGCGGAGCGCCGGGGCCCCCGCACCTGCACCTGCCGGAGCTCTCCTGCGCCGGCGCCCGGGCCCAGGTGCGCCAGGTGTGCCAGGTGCGGTCGGCCCCAGGCCCCGCTGGCCCTGCGCCTGGCGCGGCCCCGTCTCTGCCCAGAGCCTCCACGCCGCCCGAGCCACGGCCATTTTCCTTTGTTCTGCCGCGTCGGCGCTCTGGAACCTTCGGCGGCAGCGGGCGGCAGGCGGGGTGGGGGGCAGCAGGCAGGGGGGTGCTGCAGGCAGCAGGCTGGGGAGGCACGCGGGGGTGGAGGGGCAGCAGGCAGCAGGGTGGGAGCAGGCAGCAGGGTGGGGGGGCAGCAGGCAGCAGGGTGGGAGGCAGCAGGCTGGGGGGGCAGCAGGCAGCAGGGTGGGAGGCAGCAGGTTGGGGGGGCAGCAGGCAGCAGGCTGGGGGAGGCAGGCTGGAGGGCAGCAGGGTGGGGAGCATCCAGGGGGGCAGCAGGCAGGGGGAGGCAGGCTGGAGGGCAGCAGGGTGGGGGGCAGGCAGCAGGCAGGGGGAGGCAGGCTGGGGGGCAGCAGGGTGGGTTTTTTTTAAGATCTTAATTTATACACAGAGACACACACACACACACACACACACACACACACACACACACACACACCCACACACACACACACACACACACACACACACACACACACACACACACACCCCACACACACACACAACACACAACACACACACACACACACCACACACACACACACACACACACACACACACACACACCCCGAGACATAGGGAGAAGCAGGCTCCGTGCAGGGAGCCCGAGGTGGGACTCCATCCCCGGTCTCCAGGATCAGGTCCTGGGCCGAAGGTGGAGCTAAACCGCTGAGCCACCCGGGCTGCCCCAGGGTGGGAAGTCAGCAGGCTGGGGGGGCAGGCTGGGGGGTCAGCAGGCTCCAGGAGGCGGGCTGCGCAGGGCAGCAGGCAGCAGGGTGGGAAATCAGCAGGCTGGGGGGCAGCAGGCAGGAGGCAGGTGCGCAGCACCAGTGGAAGCCCCCAGGACAGGAATCTTCCCACTGAGGCAAAGATAGGCGGTCCCCTGGCTATACTCAGTTCTCCCAGCTGTACCCCCATCCCCCCAGGAGTGTCAAGATATGTTTGATTAGAGGTCACCCCCCCTTACTGGATCAGAATCTTGGTGACTTGTACAGTGGGGGCCTGGAGAGATCCCACCTGTCAGTGGCCACTGAGGGGGTGAGAAAGATGAGAGGGTGAGAAAAACACACAGCACCTCGGGAGCGCAGGCCTCCTGGTCTTTGACAGGAAAAGCTCCTCCCAGGCACCCAGTGTGGTCTTCCTTGGCTCTGGCCCCCCTCCTCCGTGGAGTCCGTGATGAAGTCCTGGGAGGAAAAGCTCCTGGCAGTTAGTGGCACAGGTGGTTGAGAAAGTTTCTTTCTTTCTTTCTTTCTTTCTTTCTTTCTTTCTTTCTTTCTTTCTTTCTTTCTTTCTTTCTTTCTTTCTTCCTTCCTTCCTTCCTTCCTTCCTTCCTTCCTTCCTTTCTTTCCTTTCTTTCTTTCTTTCTTTCTTTCTTTTTTTTTTTGTCTCTGTTTGGTTGTGGAGATTGTTCTCCCAGCTGCCCCTTCATGTCTGCCTGTGTCTCACCTCCCTCAGGTTTTGGTGGGCATAACGAGAGCTCCCTCCTGGGGGGGCCGATTTCACCCACATGGGGGGTTGCAGGCAATGCTGAGGGCTACTCCCTGGCACCTTTTTCTGGAGTTGTGCCCACCCCAAGCCAGAAGTCTCTTGCTTTGCTTTCTAAACCGCAGCCAGACTCTGAACAGTCACCTGCCTCTGAAGTAGAGTTGTTTTGCATGAGAACGAGTAATTTGCACTATTTTTCTTGTGTTTAGAATTTTATCTTACCCGTCCAAAACCTAGCCATCTTTGAAATCAGCCTGGCTCGTTGCAGGGGAGGAAAAAGAATTTTCCCTCTGCCTTTCTTGGTTCTTGACTGAGAGCTCCTGTAATAAGAGATAGATGAGCAGGAGAAAAACAGAAGTTGAGTAACAGGTACACCTGCTTCCGTGAGAGAGATCCAGGAGATCTTGAGGAACTCCCTGAAAATGGCCCAAGCCGTCACCTTAAATATGTTCTCCAGCTACAGACACAAGAAAGATGTTTGGGGCTGGGAGAGAAGACCTGGAAACAGGATAAGATTGTTATGCAGATTTAAGTTGGGCTTTGTCTCCCGATAAGAGTTTCTTGTGATTTAGTGTCACCCTCCTCTTCCTGGTGCTGAGAGGAGACACCCTTTCAAGTGGAGACTTCCCTTGTAAATGTAAATTTCCCTTCAGTAACTTCTAAGTGGTTTTCAGAGCTTCTACCCTGCTTGCTGTTTTTTTAAAAATAATGAGATCAAGATAATCCTTATGCCAGAGAGGCAGATTTGGGGGTTGCAGATCCTGCTCCCCTCCTCATTAGCCAGGTCTCACAAATTAGGGAGTGAGTTCCGGCCCTGGACAGGGTTGCAGTTTGGAGTGTTTGTCATTTCGGCACATGCTATACAAGACGCAGCAAAAAGAGCTAAGTTTCCTTTCAGATGCATTAAAACGCCGGTGCTGCCTTGATGTAGTTGGACGCAGAGGGGTTGGAAAGGTCATGACTGCAGCAGCAGGTGCTCTGGAAAAAGCTCACGGAGGTGCAAGGCTGGGGAAGACAGCTCTGCCACTTGCTCGCTCCGGGTGACCTTGGCAGTTTTTCCATGGGCTCCGGTCTCTGGAAAATGCAAGGGTTGGTTGCACAGATGAACTGCTGAAATTTTTTAGCTGTGACTCTGAGTTCTTTGATTTCTAATTCCAAAGTGATTGGTCACTACCTTGACAGCCCCTCTTGCTAATTCAGGATCTCTTGGGGGAAAAAAGTTTATCAGATGGGATTAACGGAAGGCATTTCTTCCTTAGGTTCTTGAGGGGTGGTGGTGATGGTCAGCCTCTGCAGATGTCTGTTGTTTTTTTATATAGAAGCCCACCCACCCACCCCAAGGCCTAACCTGTACTGTCAGTTCTCAAGGGCTGAGTGTGGCCGAGTGAGTCCCCAAGGCCCGCATTCCCTTTTTGAATGGTGGGCTCAGGGGAAGAAAGCAAAAGCTCTGCATTTTACCTTCCCTTAAAGTGAGGCCAGGCTGTTTTAAGGAAAAACAGAAACATTGACAGAAAGATACCCTCTGTACATAAATAAATATTCCCTCTCTTCTTCCTGTGGGGGGCTAGTTTTAACTTTTATCTCTAAGATAAAAGTTGTAGATCCCAGAAGCCGGAACCGTCTCTTTCGCTGGTGCCCCTTCAGGATTGGTTTCTGGCCCTTTATCTGCCTTTCCCCACCCAGCCTTTATCCCCTGGGCCTCCTGGGCCTAGCGGCCCCAGTGGCTTTCCTCCCATTGTCTGCCTCGCCAGGATCAGCCTCCGTGTCACTGCTCTAGGCAGTGTGTTCCTGCCAGACGTCATGGGAGGCCTTCTTGGAAGATGCCCAAGAGGCAGGGAGTCCAGCTTCTCCAGTCACTGGGTTACATTAGCCTCCACAGCTGTGAAATGGGAATAAAAATAACCTGTAAGGATCCAGTGGGATGCATTAAAATACCAAAGTCCCAAACTGCTCCAGGAAAGCGGATTACGCACCCGGAAATCTAATCGCAACCAGGGTGGGTGGACTTTCCTCCCAGGACTTGTCCTAAGGCTTGTCGCTTTTCTCTCAGGTCCTCTCCCTTCAGAGCACTGGCCACAGGCCCGTCCTGGGCAACACCTGGGAGCTGCATGAGCAGCTTTTGAGCTGCTTTGACATTTTCACAAAATTCCCAGGTGATCTGCATACACTTCAAGTTTGAGAAGCCCTGGCTCAGGCACCTGAGCTAGGCTGCGCCTGCCTGTTGCTCTAGCACCTTCCTCAGTCTGTTTTGTGGTTTTGCAGACCTCGCCCTCTTGCCCTCCTGAAAGTCGTTGACTTCACACAGGTCTGGCAGCCCTGACGGCCCTGCAGACTGGGCTGTGCGGTTTCCAGCAGCTATCCCTGGGTGCGGGGGGGGGGGGAACCCCCAAGAAGCCCCTCTGCCGGCAGCTGCGGGCACCTTCTCCAAGCCTGCTGGCGAGGTCATCCTTGGGGCACGGAGCCGAGGGGGTATGAGGGGGTAATGGGAGCCCTCCTTTGTGAAGGGTGGCAGGGAGCCTCCCTCAGCCATCTGGTGCCACTCGCCCCGCCCCATCTGTCCCAGCTGGACGACAGGATCAGAATCAGGTTGTAAATGTTGTTTTTTCAATAGAAACACAAAACATTCTCTAGAAGGAGGTTATGGTGTATGTTGAAGTTCAAATGAATAGTTCAGAAAGGACCACATGTTTATTTTTGTAGCAGAACAAAGTTTGAGGTCTCCCTTGATAGCACTAGGATCGCCTGCCCACCTCGTTCTGGGGGGGTTTGAGGGCGCCAGTCTGCAGGCTGGAGGAGACGGGGCTCCCTGCACAGCCACGGGGCGGGGGCGGGGGGGGGGGCGGGGGGCTGGCCTTCTGGGACTCTGCTTAGGGACTGAGCTGCTAATCTGACCCCTCAGCCTTTTCCAGCAGTGTCCCACCATTGATTTGCATTAAAAAAAAAAACTACCCTCCCCCCCATTCCTTTTTTCTTTTTGTTTTCGGGGCGTGAAGTTTTCTTTATTTTTTCCTAGCAGGCTTCATTTTTCTTAGCTTGTTTGGGAAGTTTGTTTTGTTTTCTTTGCCCTGTGAACCTCCCCCCACCCCCACCCCGGGCTTTTTGCATTGCTGGGAGGAAGCCAGAAGCCAGGCCCTGCCCTGGCCTCGGGCTTCAGAGGGCTGCGGACCCGAGCAGGATTCCGGGGTGCTCCCAGTGCTGTCCCTGGAGTGAAGTGGGTTGGTTGTCTCAAAACACAGTATTACCGTTAGCAGACTGTGCAATTTTGGGTACAGAGATTTTTGATAGTTTGGAACCACAATCTTCAGGCATTTCAGGCATGGAAAGTGGGAGGAAAGGGAGGCAGTGTGTGTAATTCTAAGTCTCTTACATAGTTTTGTGTGTCGGGGGTGAGCGGGGCGCGCGCAGGGCAAACTCCTGCAGAGAGCACACTGCAGATCTGGGCAGGCCCAACCCTCCCCGGAAGGGGTGGCCAAGATGCAGTCACTGGAGCAGAGCTGACTTCTCCCCACGCGTGGGCCCCCTCATCACCCGGAACGTGTGCTGTTGGGGCCCCAGCGGGGGCAGCTCTGCGGGGGCAGCCGCGCCCTGTGTCTCATCCACAAGGCCTGGCCCTGAGCTGGGGCGCCCCCGGGTGGGGTGCCGTGGGTGGGACAGTTGGGGGGGACTCTGCTGAGCTGCAGTGTGGTGTCCCCATGTCAGGGCAAGTTGGCAGCTGTCTGGAGGCGGAGCTTTCACCTCGTTCACCTTTAATCCATCATCTCTGTAGAGCATTTCCTGACCAGCTTCCCGCCTCCTCCTCCTTCCTTCCTGCGGGCTCCTGCCCTCCAGCACCTTCGAGACTCCGGGATTCTCACTCCGGGATTCGTGGAGGGAGGTGTGGCCCCAGGCCCCTGAGTCAGGCCCGGGTGTCAGGGTGAGTTCTCGGTCTCCCCAGCCTCATTCTGGGTGCCTTGCACACAGCAGGTGCCCGGACATGTAGAATCAAGTCTGGGGTGTTTGTCTCCCACAACAAAAGCTTTGCACTGGGAGGGACTGGCCTAGCGGGTTTGCACACTGGAGGATTCCTTGGCACACCTACGCCAGCCTAGGGAGCCCTGCACCAGGCCCTTAGTTGAGAATTTCAGGGGGGCCTGGGGCGCACCCCGAGCCTCCCGAGGTCTGCACCTCGCAGCGTGTTGGCCTCCTGGGGTCTTGCCCACGTTGGAGATATCACTGTGAACGGGGTCCAGATGCTCCACGTCGTGTGTGCTACCCACTTCTGGGGGCAGATGTTTCAAGCACTTAGGGCTGATCGGGGCGCCAGGCCCCAATGCAGCGGGGTCTCCCCGCCGTCCGGCCAGCCCACAGCTTCACCTGCCACCGCAGAGGGGACGGCAGCTGAGAAGACAGGGAGGTGCCGGGCCTCCTTTCCCAGCTTTCTGAGAAGTTGGGGGGCAGCAGCTGTGGGTGACTAAGCCCTGCCTCACCTGGGTGGGCCTGTGCATCTGGATGCTGAGGTGCTGCCGGGTGAGCTGCGGGATGACTCATCCTCAGGATCTCTCTCGGGGCCCCAGGCTGGTTGTTTGACCTAAGGTTGTAGTTCTGTTTGTTGGTGTTTATTTCTTTGTTTAAGGAAAATGGCCACAAGCTGTACATTTTGATTTGAGGCCACTTATTTTGTAGAATCTCTCTTAATCAGGGCAGACCCGGTGACTTAGCGGTTTACTGTCTGCCTTCGGCCCAGGGCCTGATCCTGGATTGAGTCCCATGTCAGGCTCCCTGCATGGAGCCTGCTTCTCCCTCTGCCTGTGTCTCTGCCTCTCTCTCTCTCTCTCTCTCTCTCTCTCTGTCTGTCTCCCATGAATAAATAAATAAAATCTTTTTTTAAAAAAAAAACTCCCTTAATTGGAATTTCTTAGATTTTTCCTTTGGATTAGATTCATGTTCTGTGCTTTCATCAGGGATACCACAGAAATGTGTCCTCAGTGCATCCCCTCTTGGAGGGACCCGCGTTGGCTTGCCTCATTACGGGTGATGGAAACCGTGATGACTTAGTTAATAAGGTGGGCTCTGCTGGGTCTCTGCCCTGCTGAGTTACTTTTATGTTCTCTGTAATTAATAAGTGTCCTATGGGGAGATACTCTGAGATGACATAAACATGCTGTTTCTTATCAAACTTTCATCAACTTGTTTTTAGAACCTGTTCCTGTCTGAAGGTGTCTCCCAGATTCACATGTTGAAATTGAGTGTCCGGTGACTTAGGTCAATGAGGGAAGAGCCCTGGTGGATAGGATTAGCACCCTTCAGAGAAACGCCACAGAGCTCCCTTGCTTCTTCCTCCAGGTGGGGGCCCAGCTTGGAGCCTGGAAGAGGGCTTGCTTGACCATACTGGGGCCTTGATCTTGGACCTTGGATCCAAGGATCCTTCTGGATCTTGGATCCAGAACTGTGAGAAGGAAATTTCCCTTCTTTATGAGCTACCCACTCTGTGCCACTTTTTTTGTAGCAGCTGTAACGGACCGAAACAGAACCCACTGATGATTCTTTTTTTTTTTTTTTTTTTTTAAGATTTATTTATTTATTCATGAGAGACACAGAGAGAGAGAGAGAGAGAGAGAGAGAGAGGCAGAGACAAAGGCAGAGGGAGAAGCAGGCTCCATGCAGGGAGCCCAATGTGGGACTCGATCCTGGGACTCCAGGACCACGCTCTGGGCCTCTGGGCCAAAGGCAGGCGCCAAACCACTGAGCCACCCAGGGATCCCCCACTGATGATTTTTTTTTTTTTTTTCCCACTGATGATTCTTGACAGAAGATTCTGGACATTTCTTTCTGTCCTGGTTGCCGAACAGTGATATTTTATTTCCATGAATTCCTTTCTACATTCATCATTTGGCATTCTGCTGTAAAGAACTTTCTCTTCTCCGTTTACGTATCCACGTATTTATGTATATCAAAGTGGACTCGCTGATTCTTATTTTACTCAGTGAGTTAAAAATCCACTTACTATAATTGATTATTCTGATGCTCAGATTCTTCCAGATTTGGCCAGCAAGGGTCCCTTCACACTGACTGCTGTGAAGGACAGCTCTTAAAAACGTGAATTTCCAGGTCTGTCACAGTTCTATTGAACTAGTCTCTCCGTGTGCAGTTTGGCAAGCGCTCCTTGAGTGATTCTCATGTTCTTTGGAATTTGGGATCCTCTGGGCCAGACCCCTCATTTTCAAGTGCGTGCCTCATGGAGCCTCCCCTTTTCCTCCCAGACTCCTGAGATGAGTGACCTGCTCTGTCTGTCTTCGTGCTGGGTTTCTGGGTCAGAATTTCTTTGAACGAAAACTCCTATAGCTTACAAAGTAATAAAAATAGTAAGTTTGAAAATCACTGGATGAGGTGACCTCCATTCCAGGCCCAGCATGGCTCCCACTGAGCCCTTGGCTCTCCGCTTCCCTCCTCTGACCCACTTCTCTTCCTCCCTCTGCTTCTTTCCTGGTGACAGCACCAAGGTAGACAAAGGTCTCACCTCTCACCGGATTGACAAGGAGGCCCCTTGGTGTGCCTTAGACTCAGCAGGTTTTGGGTTGTAGGTTTTGGTGGTGGAAACTCCTAATGCTGTGTTTGCTAAAGTTCAGGGTTTCATACAGGAAACCAAGCGTTAGAACCCCAGGCTCATGGGGGAGTGTGCTGGGGCTTGGAGCTGGTGGCCTGGGCTTTTCCTGGACATCCACATGGAGGCCATCCCTTGGGCCTCCAGTCTCTGAACACTGGGAACCTTCCTTTTCCCACATCTATGTACCAGGAGCAGGGTGCTTGTGACCCCGTGTTAAGGGAGGGTGGCCCACCTTCATCCCCGTGTGGCTTTATAGTGTCTTGCCCTGAGGAAGAATCAAACTTCTGGATAACTCTGCGTGGCTGCGGCCGCCATGTCAGTTCACACTGTTTCTGGCAGACCCTGGCCATGAGGAGTTGGGCCCTAAGAGGAAAGGGCTAGAGCAGGGCATAGATGGGGCTTCTGACTCTGAGCATGACTCAGAGAGAAGTTGAGAACTTGTGGATCTGAGCCCTTCTCATTGTGGGTGGCTGTGCCTTGGGGCTGAGGCCACCTCACTCTTGTGGGCAATGAGCCAGCCCACTCTGGCCTGCCTTTGTGACCCTCTCTCTCACTGGAACCTATTCCCATTCCATAGTTACCCATCCCTTCCTAGACTTGTCGCCTGAGGCCTGCCTCTTTCTTTGGCCTGAGAATGTTCCCCAGCACCCAGTGAGCCCTGAGGACTCTCTTTTCTCTCTCTCTCTTTTAAAAGATTTTATTTATTTATTCGAGAGAGAGGCAGAGGGAGAAGCGGGTTCCCCGATGTGTGATCCCGGGACCCCAGGATCACGCCCTGAGCTGAAGGCAGGCGCTCAACTGCTGAGCCCCCCTGGGCATCCCATCTCGTCTTGGGTGGTAGGTATGTCCAGGGCTTAAGCTGTGTTACCTGGAAGTGCAGCAGGACCCCCAGCTCCCTTGGAATCCCACTGCCCTTTCCTGGGATGGGCCTGTGATTAGGCCAGATGCTGATGCTGGGGCCTTGCAAGCCATGTGGAAAGGTCGAGCCTTGGTGAATTGGCTGACTGGAGAGTGAGTGAGAGAGGAGACAGCAAGGGTACCGTGGGGGGTGGGGGTCCCAGCTCAGGTTATAGGAGGACCATGCTGCTGGGTAGAGCATAGTTCAGCTGGGACCTCTGTTTAGGGTTCTGTGTGGCCCACACCTGGGTGCTGGCAGGGTTGCGTTCCTTTCTGGACGCTCTGGGACTGATCTACTTCCAAGTTCATGCTGGTAGTTGGCAGCATTCAGGTCCTGACTGTTGCAGGTTTGAGGTCCTGCTTCCTTGCTGACTGTCAGCCAGGGCTACCCTTAACTCCTGCTCCACGCGTGGCTCCTGGATCTGGGATCCAGCAACAGGGCACTGCATCCTTCTCCTTTTTTTTTTTTTTTTTTTAAAGATTTTATTTATTTATTCATGAGAGAGAGAGAGAGGCAGAGACACAGGCAGAGGGAGAAGCAGGCCCCATGCACCGGGAGCCCGACGTGGGACTCGATCCCGGGTCTCCAGGATCCTGCCCTGGGCCAAAGGCAGGCGCCAAACCGCTGTGCCACCCAGGGATCCCTCATCCTTCTCCTGCTTGGAACTTCCCTACTTCTGCCCTCAGCTGGTGGGAAGCTTTGCTTCTAAGGGCTCGCATAAATTACATGGGACCCACTTGGATAATTTCAGTTTTAAGGTTGATTGATCAGTTATCTTAATTACATCTGCAAGTTTTTTGTTTTGTTTTGTTTTGTTTTTTGCCCTTTCTTTTATATGGTGATAAATTACGCTTCCTGGTTTTTCACTTTGCTCAGTAAAAAGATGGCAACTAAAAGTATTTTGCAGTCTTCCTAGAGATCTGGGTGTAAATGGGTGGATTGGGACACACTTAACTTTATTATAGAACTCCACAAAAGTTAAAGGGACTTTTTATTTATTTATTTTTGAAGCTTTATTTATTTATTCGAGAGAGAGAAAAAAAAGAGAGAGAGTGGGCAGGGTAAGGAGCAGAGGGAGAGAGAAAATCCTCAAGCAAACTCCTCTGAGCAGGGAGCCCGACCGTGGGGTTCAGTCCCAAGACGATGAGATCACGACCTGAGCTGAAGCCCAGGGTGCTTAACCGACTGAGCCACCTAGGTGCCCCAAGGTAAAGGGAATTTTTAAAAATGAATCTGTCTACAAGGACAGGAGGAATGGGAGAAGAAATGACAAGAAAAAATTTGCCAGCCAGGAATAGATGGATGAGTGACCCAGTTTAAAATATGGAAGTTGGTGTCACCACATTGTTATTTTGGGTTTGGGGTGCAGAGAAGCAGCCGACATGGCCAAATGTAAGAATTAGTGGAAAGTAGCTGACATGGTTAGATATTTGGTTTACTTTCTTTCCTCCGTGATGCTTGGTGACACCCTTTCCCCTTTGCTGGACATTGGAGATTTATTCTTTAGAAGGAAACACCAGGGACCTATGAAACTCTAGGGATTTCTGGAGGTGCATATGGAAGACCACATCCCAGCCTTCTACTTCCATTTGGCTTCCAGGGAGGAGAGTCCTCATTGAGGGAACCTGAGTGGCCTAAGAGGAAAGAATTAGTGAAGCCAACAACAAGGATTTCCCAGCAAATTCTGGATCAGCCTACACAGAAACTCACCTGCCCCAGAACTCAAGGCTTCTAGCTAGTTTTTAGGCATTTACCCTTCCTCATGACAATTATTTCGTTATGAGGAATACCAACATCAGAAGAAGATGCCTAACGTGAAAGGAAGCAAAACAAAGAGAACAAAGAAAGCAACTTGAGAGAAACATCCTATTTAGAAAGAAGAACATTTTGAAAAAAATTAGACCTTTTCCCAGAGATAAGAGAAATCTCCTATCCATGAAATAAGAACAGGGCCCTATAAAAAAGAATATTTTGAAACCAAAATGATTAAAAGTTTAAAAGATAAGGGCAGGACAAGAGTATCAGATTGATTAGAAGGTAAGTAAGATTGAAGGAACTAGTCTTCTAGGAAACATAAAAAAAAAAAGGTAAGATAGATAATAGAGCAGAAGGATGAGGCAGGGTTCCCATTACCTAATAGGAGTTGCAGAAAGAGAGAAATTCAGTGAGAAAAATGATAAAAAAAAAAAAATTTGCCTACAAGGATACTGGTTTCCATATTGGAAGGGCTCATCAGATGCTGAGCCAAGTGGACAAAGACGAACCCAGACCAGTACCCTGAAGTTTCAGTGTGCTGGGGAGAAAGGGATGACCCTACAGCTTTACCGAGAGAAAGAAACCCATCAAACAGCTTCTCAGTACGCTGGAATATAGAAGAAGGTAGAGCGACACTCTTGTCATTCTCCATTAAATTGATTTCCAGTTCTGTACACAAACTTCTGTTCAGGAATGAAGATAGACTAAAGCTGTTTTCAGGCATACCGTGCCTTTTGCGCTGAAGCATTTCTTCACCAAGGGGAGCAAAGACTGGATCTTTCACGGCCTGTATCCCGAATTGAGGTAAAGGGACTTCTGTGCACCAGTCCAGATCGAACTCCATAGGCTCCAGGGAAGTGTTCTTCTGGAAGAAGAAACAGAAATAGAACATCTAGTGTGAATGAACTTACTGAGAGGAGACTTGGACAACTGGCATTGAATTTGGGGTTGAATATTGAGAAGTTTAGAGGAAATCAAACAGAAAAATAAGAGAATTATTAACTCCAGAGAACAAGAAGTTGTGCAGGAAAAGCAATTATGGTTTAAATGGTTCACTCCGATGGCAGAAGTGGTCATAATAATGTTAACTGTGAAAATCACTCTAGCCATGGCCAGAGTTTAATTGGGGTGGAGGTACAGGAAAGGAGAAGAGTAAAGGGGCCTGGGGGCCAAGTGGTTTCTGGGGGAGTAAAAAGAGTCCCCTCCTTTCCTTCCAGGGTAGGAAGTAGGTAGGTAGTACCTAGACTTGGAAAGCCAGGGAATAGTAACGCAGGCCTATTTATTGTATACAGAAATTTCTAAGAGCCATTCTATGGGGTATAAATATCAAGACCAGCTAGCAATTGAAAGGGTCCCCTGGAAAGGTGAAGGGAGGCCTGGCTTAGGTTCTGTCTGTTTTTTGTTTTAAAGATTTTTAAATTTATTTATTCATGAGAGAGACAGAGGGAGAGAGAGGCAGAGACACAGGCAGAGGGAGAAGCAGGCTCCATGCAGGGATCCCGACGTGGGACTGGATCCTGGGCTGAAGGCGGCGCTAAACCACTGAGCCACCCGGGCTGCCCTGTTCTTTTTCTCAAAAAACTTTTACAGTAATTGCTTCTTAAAGGAAGTTCAGGCATGATCTTGAAAAAAAAATTGAAACAGCAAATCTAGAATGCATGGCACACCATAAGAGGAGGTGTTGTTTCATGAGGCTCAGTTGCACCTGCGAGTATGTGGGCGCTGGCTTGATTTTGTTAGTGTGTTTCGTACTGTGGGTCACGGTGAAAATGTGAAAACCAGTGTTCAGTGGTTTCTCACTGCCAGTTCACTTCTCATACTTCTGAACTGTTCAACTATTTTATAGTTGAACCTGTGTTTTTTTTTTTTTTTTTAATTAAAAATAAACAGGGAGCTAGGCCCCCCGGGTGGCTCATTTGGTTAAGTGTCCGGCTCTTGGTTTCAGCTCAGGTCATGGCCTCAGGGTCTCCTGGGATCCATCGAGCCCTCAGTTGGACTCTGTGCTCAGCCGGGGGTCTGCTTGAGGATTCCCTCCTTGTGCTCCCCTCGCCATGTGCACACACACTCTCTCTCTCCAATAAATAAAATCTTTAAAAATAAATAAATAAACAGGGAGAGGGAGAAGGAAGGAATCGTACAGGTTGAAATAATCCCAAGGTAGACCAGCCCTGTCTATAATGCCAGTAGAGGTGATCACGTTCGGGGGCCAGTAACCTCTGAGGTTGACACACCCTCCCCCCAGCAATGGCCAGTTTGCATTGCAGAGGTGGTCATGGTAAGTACAACACTGGAGATGTTTTTCCAGAACCACTTAGAAGTCCACCGCGCCGTGCAACCATTTCCATACTTTTATATTCCATTTTGGCCTTCAACCACATGGTTACAAATTGTTCCATAATTGCAAACCATGATGTTCAGATTTCATACTTAATGCGTATTCCTTTTTTCCGCTGTTGGTTTATTTTCTGGAGGCAAATTCTTAGTCATGAATTTATTGGATTAAGGGTGTGACTTCTTCATTTTTTGGTTTTGAATATGGTGACCATATCGCTTACCCAAAGGTAGTAGCAGTTTATACTGCATCCCAGCAACCTGGTACGAGTTTGCCCGTCCTCACCATGGGCTTGCCAGTAGTAGTGATGGTGATTTTGTTGGAAAGTGTAACATGAAGTAGGGTCTCTGGATTGTTTTTAGGTTTCACTTCTGGGGATGTGTTGGTTATTTTGCCGTGTGTTAGTTATATTGTCCTTCCATTTCATATAATGTCCATATCCTTTGCCCTCGTGTCTAATGCTGGGAGTCTTTTAAGTATGGATTTTTATATATTGTAGATTTTTACCCTTCGTCATAATCGCTGCAGCTGCTGAAGACATCATTGGTGTTCCCTTTATGATAATGCTACCTTTAATTGTATGGGAATATGAACACTGTTTCATATTGGTATTTTAATACTTTTATTTTTTCCTGTTGGCTCAAAAGTGAAGACGATGTCCTGAAATGCTGTGTTGTGTTGTGTGTGTATGCTTGCAACCTTAAATATTTAGATTTATTTTGGCTTATTAGTTAGCTCCCAGACTGCTAGCCAGCTCTCTCAGCACTGTTAAAGGATTCTAACCTTCCCCCTTGTTTCGAGAAGTTGATGTTTTGACAAACAACATGCCTCCTATTTGCCATGTAAATGCTTTATTCTGTTTCAGTAAGTTCTGGAATGGAGACAGTTTGAGGGCTTGGAATTAAATTTTTCTGATGGTGGTTTTCTGTGTATTTCTACATAATACAAAAGCTCCAGAATAGCTTTTGGAGAGTCTTCTCTGTTGCAATGATAATTAGTATTTGTGAAAAGTTGATCCATCTTTTAGGATATTTTGTTATTTTGCTAAAATAAGATTCTTTGCGTGTGTGTGTGTGTGTGTGTGTGTGTGTGTGTGTTTTAAGGTTAATGGCCTTGATTGTTTTTGTTTGTTTGTTTGTTTGTTTGCTTTTTAAAAGATGGTATTTTTAATAATTTCTACACCCAGCATGGAGCTCAAACCTACAACCCCAAGATCAAAAGTTGTATGCTCTACTGACTGAGCCAGCAGGTGCCCCTAAATGGCCTTGGTTTGAATTGAATTTGTTGCTGGGGATCTAAGTTCTGCTTTCCTCTGATGTAACTTGGTTTAGGAGATACGGTGAGCTGTCAGGGACAACAGTCACTTTGGAGTCATTTCTGCTGAATGTTGAGTCAGATCTGGGTTCCAGTTGCCGCCCCAGTGCGTTTGTCCACCTTGGGGTTCTTTGTGGGTAACTCTCAGGTTGGCACCTCAGGTGTACCCGTGCGTTCTTTTTCCTTCATTGAGGCGGTGAAGCCGCTGAGCCAGACCTTTAGAGCTCAGCACTGGCCTTCTCCAACTGAGGCTCCACCCAAAGGGCCCTGTGTGGGAGGATGTGGCTCAGCCTGGGGTTCAAACAGACCTTCCCCTTGCCTCCTTCAGTTTATACTCTGGGATGCGCCCCTATGGAGACAGGATTTTTTGGTGACATTGCAGTTTAGGATCTGCTTCTCCACCCCCCGGCCAGCAGAGTAGAGAGCCGTGCAAGAGCCCGAGGCAGCTTTTTCCTTCCTGCTCCCTAGGTTCCATGGGGGCAGGGAAGTGGGGTGACTCTCCCCACCTCGTGGTTAGTTCAGTGCCTTATCGTCCCATGGGGAGGACTAAACAAGTGGGTGAAGAAAGACTGAACTGCTTCCCCTCCCCGGTTTCCTCATTTGTGAGTTGGGTGGGGAAATAGTGTCATTGGGACATCCCCACCCCCAGGCCTCCTAGAATTATCTTGGTTCAACAGAAATGGTGTGATGCCCGGTGTGAATGTTCTGGGATGGGCCTGGCAGGTGTTTAGGGGATGCGTTGGAGTGTGGTACATGGATGATGCGGGTGTTTCTAGTCCTTCCCTGTGTGGACCTGGCTAGCATCATTCCAGATGGCTCAGTTTCCAGGAAATAAGGGCTGGGAGTTTATGTCCCGGTTGTTGAGATTCTCTGGGTGTGGGTTTGGAGCCCAACGTCTGTGAAAGCAGAGCTTTTCCTGGGCAGTTGTGTGTGTCTGTGGGGTGAGGCCTTCGGGATCACATGAAAGAGGGTGAAACCTATGGTGAGGGAGGAGAGATCCCCCTCCAGAGCCTGCAGGCCATGAAGTCCCTGCGGCCTGTGTTCTTCACCGTTAATAGGCCAGAGCTGGAGAACAGAGGTCTCCAGGGGGAGAGTCCCCGTATCACCTCAGGGTGGTCCTTTCCCAGAGGCCCCGAGCCGGGGCAGGGGTGAGGGTGCCAATGCTGCGGAAGACAGACAGACAGATGGGCGCTGATCAGTGGGTCTCCCGGGGGAGTCGGGCTGTGTGTAGTGCTTCGGGGCCCTGAGAGCCAGAGCCTCACCACGGTGGCCTGAAGCCATCCAGGGCGCCCTCCCTCGACTCCTGACCTGCAGGCCCGCGCCTGAGCAGCCCTCCCCTGTGTCGGGGGTCCAGTTCCATGGGGGTACGGCCACCCACCTGGGCCTCTCTAGGGACCGTGAAGAGTCGTGCCGGATGATTCCAAGGAGCAGCCTGTCTTGCCCCTAACAGGGTTTCCACCATTTAGAGCATTGTGTTTCCTTCTAGGCCATTTCTGGCCAAGCAGACTGTTCTCTGGGATAAACTGACCTGGGTTTTAGGTTTAAAAGAAGTGTTTGTCTATATGCACGAAGACAGGCCTCTGTAGTTGGAGAAAAACCCAGGGTTCTGGGGTTTTTGTAACGTGTGAAACGTGGTTGGCTTCCTCCTGAGAGCCGTCTCGCCCGCAGGCCTGGCCCGTGTGCTGGCCGCACAAGCAGGGCCTTCTACCTGTGCAGGAGCCCCAGGCTGATGCCTGGTACGTTAGGCGTGATTGCGTGTCAGAATCGCCGGGGAATTTGTCAAAAATGCGGATTCTGGGTCCCACCCCGCACCTAGTCCGCAGAACCTGCAGAGGGTGGAGCACCGAGGTGTGTCTGGAGTAAGTCCTTTGATGCTGCCAGCTGGGCCTCAACACCAGCGACGCTAGGGTCAGTTCTAGGTGAGGATGCTGGGGCCTCCGGAGGGCAGGAACGGCCCGGGGCAGCTCATGTAGCCCCAGGAAGGAGCGGGGCCCCTTCAGCTGCCCGGCGTGGCCCAGGCTGCTTTGAGGCCGCCTGTGTGGCCTGTGACCCATGGTGTCCTTCGGTACCTGGGCTTGCCCTCCTGCTCCCTTCCTGGAGGGGACCTTTGAGCAAGTGCTGCGCTGACGGTGGGGCGGGGGGTGGGGAGGTGGGTGGTGGCTGGGTTGCTGTCCCCTTCCTAGTTGGATTTTGAGACCACAGGGGCCAGACCCTCCCGCCCCACCCCCACCCCAAGGGAGGAGGTGAGCCGGGTGGTGGTGTCGTGGCCTGCTGTGCCCGTTGGTGCTGCACCCGGAGGGTTGAGCAGTCACAGCACCCATTTCCAGAGGGATGTGGTTTTCCTGGCCCTGCTTGTCATCACTGTGTTGATGGAATGTTCCAGCCAGGCCACGGAGGTCACTCCCAGGCCCTGGTTGGATCTGCCCCTCTCCTCACCCCTGGGAAGTGGGAGGTGAACTGAGGGTGGGGGGGGTGAGCATTCCCCTGTGCACCCTAGGTCTTGCCCACCCCCCATCCATGGGTCAGCTTGAGGCCACCCCCTCCTTCCCACCACTGAGCCACTGCTTTGGCAGTGGGTTTGGAGGGTGGAGGAGTTAGGGCCCACCTGGGTTGCTTGCTATTGGGTTCAGAATGGAAAGTAGTCAAGGTGGGTCAGGTCCTCAGAATTCCCTTTGGAGGGCACCCTCCTTTCTGTAGGATTCTCTGAGGGGCTTTGGACAATGAACACAGATTTAAAGCAAAAATGCCCCCCCCCCGTCCCGCCCACTCTGTGCAGCCCCCAGAATGTTCTGTGGTCTGAGCTTTACTCACAGCCTCAGGGAGGCCGAACCTGGTGGGGGGGGAGTTGAGGGGGGTTAGGCAGGGGAGGGACGGGAGGGAGGAATGGGGTGTATGCTGGCTGCTGTGGGCTCCTGGGGCCACATCACCTTCGTCATTCTGTGAGGACAGAGCTTGGGAGGTTGTCTGAGAACATGTTAGCTGAACAAATAATGGGATGGGGCCTTATTTCTGACTTTTCTTCACTGGCCTGGGTTAGGTCATGCCTGCTTTTCATTTCTTCTTCCCAAAGTGCCTCTCAGTGATCAAGTCTCTGTTTTTCCATTGGCTCGCCCTACCCCTGGCTGTCCTACCCCAGGTAGTGGTTGGGTGGAGGGGATGTAGACTGTGGAACCCCCTGTCCTTGGTTCAAATCCTGGGCCTCGGGATCCCTGGGTGGCGCAGCGGTTTGGCGCCTGCCTTTGGCCCAGGGCGCGATCCTGGAGACCCGGGATCGAATCCCACGTCGCGCTCCCGGTGAATGGAGCCTGCTTCTCCCTCTGCCTGTGTCTCTGCCTCTCTCTCTCTCTCTCTCTGTGACTATCATAAATAAATTAAAAAAAAAAAAAAAAGATTTCAAATCCTGGGCCTCGTCGAGTTTTTTTTTTTTTTTTTGTCTTAGCTTTGGGCAAATCCCATGACCTTCCTTCCTAACTCCTCTTTCCTTAACTGAAAAGTTGAGAAGTCAACACCCAATGGAGAGGTGATGAGATAAATGTCTGGGAAGGCCTGGTATCTAGGAGACACTTTGAAAATTGGCATCTTCAGGGCTCTTGGGTGGCTCAGTTGGTGAAGCACCTGCCTTCGGCTCAGGTCATGATCCCGAGGTCCTGGGATTGAGCCCCGTGTGGGGCTCCTTGTTCAGCAGGGAGCCTGCTTCTCCCTCTCCCATTACTCCCCACCTCGCTCCCCTTGCATGCTCTCTCTCTCTTGCTCTTTCTCTCTCAAATAAATAAAATCTTTAAAAAAAAGAAATAAAAATTGGCATCCTCTATTCTTTCAAAATTCTCTTTTTTTGTCTCTCTCGCTCTTTCTCTCTCAAATAAAATCTTTAAAAAAAAGAAATAAAAATTGGCATCCTCCATTCTTTCAAAATTCTCTTTTTTTGTCTGTTTTTGGAGAGTTGACTTAACATGATTTTTGCCCAGTCTGTCGCTGGCGCTGGTAGTAAAGCGATGCCTAGACTCGTGCAGGAACACAGAAACACTTTGGAGATTTCTGGAGTCTGTGTGTGAACCTCACCTTTGCTCTTTCTTGGGGAGTGGGTTTGGGGGGAGACGTTATGTAACTGAGTTTCTCATCACTCCCATGTCTGTCCACAGATCCCGCTTCTCGGAAGATGCACTATTATAGATACTCTAATGCCGAGGTCAGCTGCTGGTACAAGTACCTCCTTTTCAGCTACAACATTGTCTTCTGGGTGAGTCACTGAGAGCAGCCTCGCTTCCTCGCTTCATCCTTTATTCAGTAGATCGTGATTCTTTCTGTACAGTTGCTGTGCCAGGCCCCCTGCAAGGCTCTGGAGGAGAAGGGAGAAGGTAGGCAAGGTTAATGAGTCCTGCCCTGGCAGTACCAGCGGCAGGTTAGTTATAAAGTAGACTGGTAAGTACTGTGACAGGAAGGCCGGGGTGACCAAAAGCCGAGTTAACGGGCCCCCGCCCCAGCCTTGGAAATTCAGGAACATTTGGAGCTCTGGCCCACGTGCATGTCTGTTTTCCCCCCTTCCCTGCCCTGGGAGTGCTCCCAACGAGACATCGGCAGCAGAGTGCCTCATGCACCTTTGACTGTGGGCCAGGCCCTGTTCTAGGCTCTGAGAGGTAAGAGTGGACAAGGGCAGTAAAGCCCTGTTTCTTACGGTGCTTGTGTTTAATCAGTAATGGCACTAGCCTACTGATGAGCAGCAGAGCAGGGAGGGAGAAGCTCCTTGGCTATGGAGTCCGGGGCAGGACATTCCAGGGAGGTGACTTACGGCAGGTGAGACCAGAATATCAGTGAAGAGGCAGTGGGTGGGGGGTCTGGGAAGAAAGCTGCGGGCTGGAAGGGCAGCATTTGCAAAGGCTGGAATGCACTAGGCATGTGCAAGGGGCCAAGAAAAGGCCATGGGGCTGGAGTACAGGGGGAGGGGACACAGGTGACAACAGAGACGTGAAGGGGGCTTATAGACTGAGAAGGGGAGAGGTGTGACTCTGGAGTCCTGGGATGCTAGAGGTGACCCCAAAAAGGAAAGTGCACTCCAGAGTTGGCTGTGAGCAGGTGGGCCGAGGGAAGGCCAGGAGACTTGGTGCTGGAGAAGCCTTTCAAGTAGAGAGGACCAGTCAGCTGTGCCGTTGGGGGTGGGAGGTGGGAATGACACAAGATGAGGATGGAAAATCGGCATGGACATTGACACAGTGGAGGTTGTTGGTGACCCTGGCCGGGGCTGCTGTGTGCTCTGGTGGGTGGAGACCCCCCTGGAGCTGGCTGAGGAGCCAATGGGATGCGAGCCAGTGGAGACTATGACTCAGGACAGTTCTTCCAAGGACTCCTGCCTTAAAGAAGACCAGAAAACCCGGGCACTGGCCGGAGATGGTCAGGGCACCGGGGCAGGTATCGCAGCCTGTGTGTGTCACCGGTGTGATCCGTCCCGGGAGAAGCAGATGCGGAGTCTGTGCAGGTGGCTGAGGGGACGTGATCGTGCATCTTCAGCAAGCATTGCTTGTCACCTTCTGGGGGGCGGGGGGGCATATGGAGAAGGAGGGACAGGACTAGTGGCCATGACGCCACATTGTGCTTCTACTGTGGCTGTTGGCGCGGCCCGTTTGGGCCAGAACTCTTGCAAACGAAGCAGACTTATGGGGGCTTCTTAGCTTTCACCGTTGATTATTCACAGCATCATCTCCTAATGATTTATCTCAAAGTTTTGGGGGCTTTCTGTCCTGGAGAAACAAGGTGGGATTCAGTGGCTTGGCCTTTCACCCCTCATCTTTTTCTGTCCCTGAACAAGCTGTCACCAGCAACTTCATCATTTCCCCTGAAACAAGATTAATACAGGGCGTTCGATGTGGTTTCCATGGGCTTCTCTTAATGGGAGGCCTGTGCCTGCCTCATCCCCGCAGTGAAGGGCTTCCAGACCGCCCTGCTCCCTCCCTGGCCGCACCTGGAGGCCCCGCCCACTGGCCAGGTGTCTGGTGGAGAGCCCCCTGGCCTAGGCAGGCGGTCTGACACTTTGGGCACTGGTACACCGGCAGTCCTGTTGTTCCCTCCCACCCCCAGGCTGTGCCTGCTTGGTCTTGTGCCTTGTCCTCTGAAGATCATCCCGAATTTTGCAGAGAGAGCAAAACTTCCCGTCGCTGGGGCAGGGCCCTGCTAATCTCCGTTTCTTCACATTCTTTGCAGAACAGATTCTTTGCAGGATGCCTGGGTGGCTCAGTGGTTGAGCTTCTGCCTTTGGCTCAGGGTGTGATTCCCGGGCCCCAGGATCGAGTCCCCCGCAGGGAGCCTGCTTCTCTCTCTGCCTGTCTCTGCCTCTCTGTGTGTCTCTCATGAATAAATAAATAATTTTTTTTTTTTTTTTAAAGAACAGATTCTTTGCTCTTGGGAAGCTTTACCAACTTGCCCACTAATGACACCTGTGCAGCCCAATTGGCAGAGTGGAGGTCCTGCATCTGGAATCAAAGCAAGGCTGCTTGATTGAAGGGTTCTGCTGTGTTCTCGGCCTTCCGCAGGACCGACAGTGCATGTGGTCAGGGTCCGTTTCTCAGTTAGTGTGCGCTGGGGCACAAGTAGTGTGCGAAGGGACGAGAAGGAGCAGTCAGGAAAACGAGGCCAGGAGAGAGCTTGGTTGGGAGGATGGCCCAGACGCCTCCCTGCTGGGTCCCTGGCAGCGACTTGCTTTCGTCATCTGCACAGGAGCTCAGTGTGGGGGGAGGCCCGAGACGTGGGATGCCAAGCCCTCCAGAAAGCGCATGTTGGGTGCCGTGGGAGGCCCCCACGCAGGGGCTGGTCTGGCCTCTCACCCACACTGAGTGATCCTGCGTAGTGTTCGTGTTTTCATTGTGAAATGTCGGTGTCACAGGCCTGCCGCCTGCCTCCCAGGGTTTGCTGAAACGTACACGATCACATGCCTGCCTTATGTCATCAGAGAAGTTTTCTTTTTGAAATGGAAGAAATACCAAAATCAAACAAACCCCCATGTTCCCATCACCTTGTATCAACACTTAACAACTCAGAGCCAGTCCTGTTTAATTTTATATCTCCTCCGTTCCCCACCCCCTCCTCTGCCCGTTGGTTTGAAGCAGGACAGAGGTAATTGTGTTGCACAGAGAGTTTCTGTATTTGTTCTGTTTTGACAAATTAACAATGAGCAGAGGGACAGGGTTGCAGCCTTGCTGGCAGACCTGGGCTCAGTAGACAGGAGGTTCTGATACACAGAAGGCAGCCCGCCGTTTCTCTGACCAGTGCTGGAGCTACCACAAACATGAGGTTTTATTGAGCCTCTGCCTCATTCAGAATTATTTGCACACTGACATGCTTTATAGCCAACACCTGTACACTCTAACAGGGTTTTTAAAGCTCTCTCCCTTCAGTTCAGGGCTGAGATTTTTTTCCAAGGGACTGTTAATACTCTTTTGGGGTGACAAACGGGGATGTGGCTGTCTGCCGGACTGTCAGGGAAACGGTGCTTCTAGACAACATGGCATTGTGGGAGCATTGGCATGTTCTACTTTTTTTTTTTTAAGATTTATTTATTTACTCATGAGAGACAGAGAGAGAGGCAGAGACACAGGCAGAGGGAGAAGCAGGCTCCATTCTTCTCTCCTCCCTGATTATATTTTTTCTCTCTCTCTCTCAAATAAATAAATACATAAATCTTTAAAAAATGCAAATCAAAACTGCAAGAAGATACTATTTTGCACCCATTAGGGTGGCTATTATTAAAGCACACACACACACACACACACACACACACACACACCCCAAAGTAACAGGTGTTGACGAGGATGTGGAGAAATTGGAACTTGTGTGCACTGTTGGGAGAATGTAAAATGGAGCAACCACTCTGGAAAACAGTGTGGATGTTCCTCAAAATGTAAAAAAAAAAAAAAAAAAAAAATTACCATATGATCCAGCAATTCCACGCTGGGCATAGACCCAAAAGAATTAAAAAGCCGGGTGTCAGGGAGATGTTGGCACACCTATGCTCACAGCAGCATTATTCACAGCAGCCAAAAGATAGAGGTAACTGCAGTGTCTACCCAGAGATGAGTAGATAAACAAAATGTACTCTGTACATGCAATGGAATATTTTTCAGCCTTATAAAGGAAGGAAATTGTGACGCATGCTGCGACATGGGTGAACTCTGATGCTATCATGCCAAGTGAAACAAGCCCGTCGTCCCAAAAGGACCAATGCAGTGTGGTCCCACTTATATGCAGCACCTAGAGGAGTCCGATTCATAGAGCTAGAATGTACAAGGCTGGTTGCCAGAGGCCAGCGCAGGGGACAGGGGGACGTTAGTGTTGAGTGGGTACAGAGTGCCAGGTTTGCAAGATGGTGGCAGTGGTGCACCGCGCCGTGACTGTCCTGAGCGCCACTGAGCTATGCTCTCACCAATGGTTAAGACGTCTAAACTATATTGTGTATACTTTCCCCCCAGATTAAGAAGAAAAAACCATTTCCTTTGACTTGTAGAAGAGGGGCTGCCCAGGGAGGAAGAGCTGTGTGTGGCCCTTTTCATTCTTACCCCACCTGGTTCCACCAAGAATGTGAGCTCTCTTGGTTTCACTGAGTGAATCCTCTGCAGGGGATGATTCAGATGATGTCTGCAACTCATGTCTGCAACTCCGGGATTGCCTCCCGCCACCAGCATTGAGTTTAATCTGCAGAGGCTCAGATAAAGCCCTTGCCTGGAGCTGTTTCAGAGATGGATTAAAAGTGAAGAACCAAGGCCTGTTGTGGCACAGACAATGGGCCTGTGTGTCACGGACAGGAGAGGCCCCTGCCACTGGCCTTCGCGGAGACTCAGGCAGCTCTGAGCCCAGCCCAGCTCCCTGCTTGTGGAGTGTGCGGGAATTCGCTTTGGAGCCCAACGGGCAGCCTGTTTCTTGGTGGTGACCCGAGAGCTGCGGGTGTTTGTACTCTGTGACCAGCGAGGCTTCAGGTCCCTTCCTTCAAAGCCACAAAGACCTCCCATGAGTAGGGTGAACCTTGGAGTTGATGGTCCAAGTCCAGAGACCTTAAGAGTGAAAGAGAGGTTATTAAGAATTCAGCCAGAACAACAGGTGTGTCCCAGGAGTGTCCCAGGCAAGCCGGGACACGAGAGGCAGAGCGGGTCTGGTGCAGGAGTGGACAGTCCGCTCCCTCCCCCTGCTCCCAGCGTCTCTGTGGGCAGAGGGTCTACTGCTCCTAGGCCTTTACTGTGCTCCTTTGATAGGGGCCTCCCTACATCCCGCAGTGAGCTCCTGTCTCTGGATCACTCGGACTGATGGAGAATTGGCTTTAGTTGAGCTGGACTCTGTCTGGGTAACACCACACCCCAAGGCCTGACCTCCAGGTCAGGGAGTGCCCCTTGCAGTTGTGGGTCAGCATCCCCTAGCACAGAACAATCTTAGGTTGCCACATAGTCTTCTTGATTGTATTTTTGGAAATTCCCATATTGGACATTTTGGTTGTTTCCAGTTTTTTTTTTTTTTTTTTTTACTATCCTAGATAAGGTTGCAGTGATTAGTTTGGTGTGGTACAGATTCCTCCCTCTGGGCAAAGGAGGGAAATGATTTGCTAGGACAGATTTCCAGGAGACTAAATGGGTCAGGAGGGAGGGGTGTGTATGTTGTTTTGACCTGGCTGACATATTTATAGTCAAAATTACTTTTCTAGAAGGGCTGCCCCAACTCATATGAAGTAGACCGACTTATCTCCTGGGTGTCTATGTGTATTTTTCCACATTTTCACTGGCCAAGGACAAGGATTGTTTAATCAGGGATTCCACTAGAACACCATGAATGCTACTCCCTGCGGGGCTTCAGCTCCTGATCTTACTTGGGCACGTGGGAGGCTGGGACCACCAGCAGGGATTTCTGAGGAAGGGGTGTTCACGGGGCACATATGACTATTACCTGCTCATGGGGTAGTGTCAAGGCCAGGTAGCTGGTAATGTGTGTACAGCTCTGCATCCTCCCCTAGAAGATAGCTGGCATGGCCCAGTCTACTGATTGGTCTTGTGTGTGGGCATGCCCAGTTCCCATCTTGGTTCCCATCTTCCCACCTTCTTCTTTCTCTCTCTCTCTTTTTTTTTCCCCCAAAATACTTTTAAAACTATTACCTCTGGGGCACCTGGTGGCTCAGTTGGTTAAGTGTCTGCCTTTGACTGAGGTCATGATCCCAGGGTCCTGGGATGGAGCCTCACGTGTTGGGCTCCCTGCTCAGCAAGGAGTCTGCTTCTCCTCCCTCTATCCGTCTCCCTGCTTGTGATCTCTTGCCCTATGTCAAATAAATAATATCTTAAAAAAAATCCCCTCTTTTGGGGTGTAATTTGATAGAATAATACCCATTTTTGGGATTTTGGGGTTTATAGTTTTCATTAGTTTTAGGACTACTTTGACCATTATTTCTTCAAATATAACCCTCTTGCCCTTTTTCTTCTCAGATTCCTGTTGTCTCATAGGTCACTGAGGCTCTGTTTAATTCCTCCCACACCCTAACCTTTAGTTCAAATAGTGTCTATTGCTTTGTCTTCAGGTTGACTCATTTTTTCTTCTGCAGTGTCTAATTGCTGTTAAACCCATCTAGTGAATTCTTCATTTCCAGTGTTGTACTTTCTAAAGTCCATTTCTTTAACAGAACTTTCTGTTCTCTGTTTCTTTCCTCATGTTTGTATTTCCCTTTAAATCCCCCAGGGTATGTGCAGTATCTGTTTTCATGTCTTAGCTAATTACACCTTCTCTGTCCTGTTTGTATCCTTTTCTAGTTACTGAATATTTCTCCTTGTTTATTTCCCTCCTTGATCATGTTTATTTCCCTCCTTGATTATCTAGTAATTTTTTTTTTTTTTTGTATCTTAAGTAGGCTCTATGCCCAACGTGGGACTTGAACTCACAGTCCTGAGATCAAGAGTCCCACTCTCTTCAGAGACTGAGCCAGCCAGGTGCCCCTGTCTAGTGACTTTTGATTAGATACTAGATGTAGTTTTTTCACTAAAGCATTCCTCCTGTTTTGGTCAGCTCACGGTGCCATCCCAAAATACCATCGACTTGTTGACTTAAAGGACAGAGGTTTAATCTCTCACATTTCTGGAGGCTAGAAGTCTGGGCTCGGGGTGCTGGCATGCTTGGGCTCTGGTGAAGCTCTCTCCCTGGCTTGCAGATGGATGCCTTCTTGCTGTGTCCTAACATGGCAGAGAGAGCTCTGGTCTCTCTCCCTCTTTTTTTTTTTTTTTTTAAAGATTTATTCATTTATTTGTTCATGAGAGACACTGAGAGAGGTAGAGACACAGAAAGATGGAGAAGCAGGCTCCCTGCAGGGAGCCCAATGTGGGACTCAGTCCCCTGACCTGGGATCACGACCAGAGCCTAAGGTAGATGCTCAACCACTGAGCTACCCAGGTGTCCCAGTCCCTCTTCCTCTTAATAAGGATACAAATATTGGAGGCTCCTCTCTCATGACCTCATCTAACCCTATTACCTCCCAGAAGCCCACTTCCAAACACCATGTTGAGAGATTTAGGGCATCAACATACGGATTTTGAGGAACACAACATCTCGTCTGTAACACTCCCTTAATAGTCTTCTGACTCTGGCTTTTTTTTTTTTTTTTTTTGTTAACTATTGTGTATGCGATTCATTCATGATGTTGTATGTAGTGGATCATTGATTCTCACTGCTGTAAAATACCGCATTGTGGAAATGTATTATTTGGAATTTTTACAGTTTTAGACTATTTATTACTACCTGTTTAGGTACTATAAAGACAATTTAGGTTGGAGACTTGAATTATAGGGGTGCCCCGGGGTTCGTGTGCCAAGCTGAAGGAAATCCTGTCTTTTGTCTCGAGGTCCAGATGGTTGCAGTGTGATAGTTCAGCACAGGACTTGGCTGACTGTGGCCTGCAGGCCTGGTGCTCTGCCGGTTTATGTACCTACAACTTTATTGGAACACAGCCTTGCCTGTTTACTTATTACCTATGGCTGCTTTCCTGCTATAAAAATGGTATTGAGTGGTCGACACAGAGATCATCCAGCACAAAGCTGAAAATATTTACTATTTGGCCCTTTACAGAAATACCAGCTTCTGGCCTAGTATTTTGGTCTTCTCTGCACTGTCCTCACTGAACTGTGCCAGCAGTGGTAGAGACTGGGGTGAAGGTGGGGCCGAGGCTGGGTTGGGGCTTCTTCTCTCCATGGCCTGGAGAGCTGCCTATAACCTCCCTTGGATGACTCTGCCTTTCCTCCTTCCTTCCTTTGGGAGGTCTCGGCACAGTTATTCCTGGGCGGGGCTTGGTGGGGGTGGGTTCTCTGTTATCTGGAAATGCAGAGACATCTGTGGAAACTGCCCCCAGAGTCCTCTGGGTAGTCCTTACCCCTCCTCACTGGGGCCCCTAGCATGTTTGTTGGTTGTGTTGGAAAGGGCACACATGCTGCTTATTTTCAGAACCACCCTTCCGGCAGGAGGAAAAGCTGGTGTGTGATAGCTGTGTGACCCTGTGCAAGGCACCATCCTGCCCTGGGCCCTGGTTCCCTCTGTAATGAGGAAGCTGGGCTGCAGTGTCCCTTCTGGCTTCCAGACCTTCCAGACTCCCACTGAGAAGTGGCTTAGTTTAGACTCTTTGAATGTGGGACTATATGAAAGTGGTATTCCCTGCACTGTACGGGGTTCAGAGTGGCTACAGTCTTGAGAGACGAGGCTTCCTAACCCCGAAAGGTATATCTTGAGACTCACTCTCAGCCCAGGCTGTGCCCACTGGTGTCCTTTCTGGTCAATAATTTGAATTGTTGGCATTTCAAGTGGCCACAGGCATCTTTGGTGTTTTTTGAACTAACCGGGTCTAGAGTCCAGATTTCCTATCCCAGAGAGTGCCAGGACCATGGGATTTCCACCTGCCATGATTTAGATGGCAGAGCTTAGGCAGTGGGAAGTGTATAGACCTTTGTAGGTTATTGGCCTCCCAGCTGCTCAGTTTTGCAGATTGGCAAACTGAGCTCCAAGAGAGGGATGTTTTGCTCAAAGCCACAGGGTGAATTAGAAACAGAGCTGACATTGTGTTCTAGCTGCTTCCACTTTGTCCTATTTTCCTTCTATCATTCTTTCTTACCTTGCTCAAAAACCCTTTCAGAGGCTCTGTTTCCCTAAACTCTATTTCACTGTTGTCTCTGAGATCTAATGAAACAGATGCCCCTGGAAAGGAGGACTTTGTCTTAGGACGAACACTGGAGCTCAGAGTTATTGGGGGTGGGTGACGCGAAGAGTCTTCAGGCCAGCAAATATTGGTGGCATCTGGAAGGCCCCTCGATGTCTCTGCTCTGTGCCCCTCCCGTGTAGGAGGTCAGAGCTCCCTTGGACTGACTTCATGCCCTGAGGTAAGCAAGTCACTTGTGATACTTCCTTCAATCCTTACAGCTCTCCTATGACCCAGGAAAGGCCATTTTGCAGAGGAAATCACAGCCACATAGGAGTTCCTGGACTTAGTACCAAGTCCAGTCACCAGGAAGTTGCAGAGTAGAGACTGGAACCAGGACCAGCTGACTTGTGCTGTTTGTTCAGCACTGCTCTGGCCTTGAGTTTTGGCTTACTCTTGGGTTTCCTTCTGGCTTTTTTTTTGTTTGTTTGTTTTTTTGTTTTTTTAAGATTGATTGACTGATTCATGAGACACACAGAGAGAGGCAGAGACACAGGCAGAGGGAGAAGCAGGCTCCTTACAGGGAGCCCAATGTAGGACTCGATCCCCAGACCGGGGTCACGTCCTGAGCCGAAGGCAGACGCTCAACTGCTGAGCCAGGGGACCCAGGCATCCCTCCTGTTTTTTACTCTGGGACTCCCATAAGCCACTCTGTGAATGTCAACCTCTGACAGCCAGGGGGCTTGCAAGAACCAGAGGCCAATGGGGCAGACCCTGAGAGGGTCGCATTGCCACTGCTGGTTTGCCTTGAGCTCACTGCAGAAAGGCCTCTGAGGCCTGCAAGAATTGCCGAAGTACCTTTATAGACGCCGAAATGCAATCATACAAGAGGCCCAGGCCACTAAATCGTGGGTGATGGGGGCTGCTTTTGAGCTGCAGGTGTTGGACCCCTCCTCCCGTCCAGCAGGGACTGGCCAGGTATCTACACTTCCATTGTTGTTCTTTGACCCTATTTGGGTGAAGTGTCACAGGCTTGCTCACATGGTGAGTGGATTCCCTGCAGCTTCCAGCCCAGGATGCCAGAAGAGTATCCTCACTTCCACAGGGGGCCTTTGCCTAGGGTGGAGAGGTCAGTAATCTTGACAGTGACACTCAGAGGCCCTGCTTCCTGGCCACAGAATGATCTCACCACCTGAGGATATGGGTCCTTTGGCTTCAGAGTTGCACAGCCCAAAAGCCCCTTCTGCAGAACTCCCATGCCGTGGGGTCCCTGGGCCTGCTTTTTGTGCAGGAGGTCTCAGGCTGCCCTGTGGATGTTGGGATAATGTACTTTCAGGACGGTCAGAGACACCCAGGGTTGTTTTTATTTTTTATTTTTTTAAGATTATATTTATTTATTTATTTATTTGTTAGAGCACAAGCAGGGGGAGCAGCAGGCAGAGGGAGAGCAGAAGCAGGCACCCTGCTGAGCTCCCCTCAGGAGCCTGATGAGGGGCTTGATCCTAGGACCCTGGGATCATGACTTGAGCCAAAGGCAGACGCTTAACTGACTAAGCCACTCCGGTGCCCCTCAGGTTTGGTTTTCACTCTGTCTGGCTGTGTGACTTTGGGCAAATAACCAAATGCTTCTATATCTGAGCTTTTCTGTTTGAAAAAGAGGGTAATAGTAGCAGTGTGATGGGGTGTGAAAGGGGTCTTTTAAGTGTATGAAGTGTTTAATGCACTGCTCAGCACCCAGGAAAGAGCAGTACCGCTCGCCGTTGTAACCACCTGATGGTCCAAGGCCGGCCTCCCTTTGCGCTTAGTGGGAGTTAGGCCCCATCCTTTGGGAGGGGATTTAATCAGGTCATGAAAGAGAGACAAAGAAGGTTAGTCTGAGGCTGGAAAGCACCCAGCTGAACTGTCGCTCCCAGATGGTTGGTAGCCAGGGACAATAGCCCAGCCCTGGACCATCTGCCCCAGAGAGATCAGGGAAGAGGCCCCATTGGAAGCTGGGTGAAGCCTGGCAAGGGTCCTGGCCTGGCTCATGCACGGGGCTGTTCGGTGAGCTCCCAGACACACCACTTCCCCTGTCTGGTCCTCCCTCAGGCTCCTCATTTCTGAAATTGGTCCCCAAAGATCCTGAACCCACGATGTGCCATGTGATCCCCCCACCCTGCTGGTTCCTGTCATTCTGGTGCAAGTTAACGTTAGCTCTTCCTTTAAATCAGAATGGAAAAAAACCATGAGCCCCTTTCTTAGTCCCCAATCATTGCAAGAGAAGGAAATTGGTGCTGCAGCAAGGGAGCTGGCCGTGACTCAGCCAGGGGTCTCTGAGGAGCAGGAGTCTCTCCCCACCCTCCATGGTAGGCAGGCTGTCATAGAACTCGGTTAGGCAGGGGCTGCAGTGCTGCTGGGGACACTGGATGAGGCATAGGGCACGACAACCTCCAGGACAGCTTCCTGTCCTGCTCCTGATGCCTCTGTAGAGGGCCTGGCTGTGCATCGGGGCCAGGTGGAGCTTTCACTTGGCCCCGTTTGCTCTGAATGCGTTTGGAGGGAATGAGACTCGGGAGCACGTCTGGGAGAGAGCTGGGAGCACGGGCAGAGGCCGCCCCGGTCTTGGAGCCCTGGTGACTCACGCCCTTGCACCTAGCCCGTGCTGACTACAGCCACGCCCTTGTGCAGGCTCGTGGGATGCAGCCCTGAGCAAAACAGTACGCATGTAGGTAGACATATGGCTCGTGTGGTCTAGGGTACGTGCCACGAAGGAAACCAAGCAGGAAGGAGGTCAGGAGGGAAGGACGGAGAGCTGTCCTAGGATGGTAAAGGGAAGAGCCTCTGAAGAGGTGAAACGAAGGCGGCTTGAAGCGCAAGCCCGCAAGGGACATGGTGGAAGTACATTCTAGGCTGATGGAAGAGTGTCCAGGCCTTGAGGCACGGATGAGTTTGGTGAGTTCCAGAAACAGAAGCAATGCCAGGCGGGCCTGGAGAGTAGCCGTGTGTGGGCCAAAGCCTGGCCGCGTAGGCCCTGTGGGCCCTCAAGGAGTTTGAATTTGATGCTAAGCGTGAAAGGAAGTAACTCGGTGAGTTTTGAGCAGGGGGGTTACCTGAGCTGTTTCTAAAGGATGGCTCCAATTGCTTGGGGAGCCGGGAGGAGGCCCCTGCAGGGTGGACCATGAACAGGTGCGAGCAGAGGGTAGGGAGGAAACTGGCATTACTTGTTCTGAAGGTAGAACCAACAGAGGGCAGGGAGATTGGGGGTCAGAGGGAAAGAGAGGCATCAAGCATGACATGCAGGTTTTCTGATCGAAACTGAGTTGAGGTGGCTGTGGTGCCATTTAATGAGAAGGGGGAGGGTTGGCGGAGCTGGTTGGGGCAGGGGGAGAGCAAGGCTCCGTTTGGGCACATGGCAGGACTGAAATGTCAGCTGTCCGCCGTGCACAAGTCAGGTGAGCCTCAGGTGCTCGGTTTGGGAGGTGGATCCGTGGGTGAGCTGTGTAGAGGTCTCAAGCCATGTGAATTACGGCCTCCTCTACAGAACCCGGCGGCGGGGGCGGGGGGGGTGTCCCTGATGGAGGCTGAGCCAGCAGGAGAGCCGCAAGAGGGACCAGTGCTTCGTGTCGGCAAAGCTGAGCGTCTCCGGAGAGGAGGGGATGGCCGGCTGTGTGTCTGGTCAGGTCAAATCAACTGGGAAAAAAGACCTGACCTCCAGGGCTGGCAGGAGGCTAAGTCACCGGGGACCTCAGGTGGTGGGGGCAAGGCTGCGGGCTGGGTGGTCAGTGCTTGGCCACCCTCAGGCTTGCCTGCGTCAGACACTTGGGACAGGAAAGGAGGTCACGGGTCCCACCCCAAACAGTGGGCACGTCAGCATTTTCTGAAGTTGGTGTGTGATTCCGAAGAGGTGGCCATCTGCTGGGGCTTTCTTGAAGGGGCCTTGCCTGCCCACCCCAGGCCCCACCCGGGGCCAGGAGCGAACAAAGGAGGCAGGGATGTCTTGAAGGGTGAGGGTGTGCCTTGGAGAGGTGAGTCCTAGACCAGCCTAGCCCTGCTGTTTGTCGGGAGGTCCTGGTGAACGGCAGGCAGGTGCCAGCGGCCTATAAAGTACTTAAGCAGAAAATCGGGCAGCTTAATTTTCAGAGACCAGGTGTTTTGTTTTATATGGAAAAACCTCTGGTTTAGGAGCCTGTGGGGTGTATGCAGTGGGGGGCGGGGAACCCTTTCCGTTGTGGTGCACGTGAGGCAGCACCTGGTCCCAGTGGGGTCGGGCGGGGGGGGCGCCTTTTCTGGGGTGGATGCGTCCTTAGGCACAGGCCTGTTTTAATTCAGTAACTAGTAACCCAGGACCATGGAGCACAGGTGTGCCCCACGCGGCGTGTAGGTGCCACGGGCTCTGCGTCCCCCGCAGTGGTGCCCAGTGCTCTGGAGAGAGGCTCACCTGGCCCGGGGAGCCTGTGAATGCACCTGTGGAGCTGTCACGGTGTCCCAGATCCTGCACCGAGGTGAGCCGAGGGGCTTTCGGATCGCAGAAGAAACAGGGCAGCAGGGCCTGATGTCTGCGACTCTGTGGCCTCCAGGCTCTGCTCTGGCTTCTTCCTCTCTGCTCTCTGGGGCAGGGGGCCACTGCGGGTGAAGGAGTTTGTCCAGGGGTTCAGGGAAGGTAGGTGTGGGTTATGCACAAAGCATGGCCATCCCTCGGCTCTGGGGTAAAGTTCCCGTCACCTGCAGGGACTGGGGACTGCCTTGCTCCTGTTCTGCCTGCAGGGACATCTGTCGGGAGCGACCCTTGACTAGTGGTGTGGATGCTCCTCTAAGAAGCGCGTTCATCTAAGAAGCGCGTTCATCGTGCTCATTTTGAATCTAACCTCTCTCTCTCTCTCTCCCTTCCTCCCTCCTTCCCCACTTGTCTCCCCCCCACTGCCCGCTCCTCCCCTGCTTAGTTGGCTGGAGTTGTCTTCCTTGGAGTTGGACTGTGGGCATGGAGTGAAAAGGTAGGTGTCCGTGTTACCAGGATGGTAAGCATCAGGGAGCCTGGACCAGGTTTGTTCAGCTTTAATTGTTGCTTCATCCAGACTCCTCCCCAGTGAGCCCTCCGGCACAGGGTAGCGGCTTGCCCTGGGCCTGGCTCTGCGTCCCTGTGGTGGGGTCACTGCTGGGGGCCACGGCTGGGCTGGTTGGGTTTTTGAGGTCCGCGAGTGTGGGGAGCCCGCTGTGCTGTTCCTAGAAGCCTCAGGTGGCCTGGGGGCTTGTGTGCAGCTGCGTCTCGGGCGGGCCTGGGGCCACCTCTGCTCCTGTCTGTGCCTCTGGGAGCCAGCAGGTCCCTGACCACAGTTGTGTTGATTCCTGTGTTCTTGTCCTTCTGAGGGCAGGGGCAGGGCCCCTGTTACATGCCCCGTGGGTGCTCTGAGGGGTAGGGCCAGGTCCCTACACACCTGGGAACCTCCCGGCCCAGCCTGTGCAGGAGAGGTGAGGTGGGCAGACCAGGCTCTTCCTGTCCAGAAGGACAAGGGCAGGTGTGAGGAGCATGAGGCCAGGCAGGAGGTGCTGGGAATTACAGCATCCTCTTGGGCCTCAGGCACGGAACCTTCCTTTGCTTCCAGGAGGAGGCGGGAGCACTAAAAGATCTACAGGTTTTCTTGCCATGGCCTTAGGAGGTGAATAAGGCCTGCCTTAGGGTTGGGGCATCTTCAAGGTAGCCTGTGAACCCCTAAAGGTCAGGGGCTGAAGTGCAATGTCGCTTTGTCCTGCTGACACGTCCCTCAACCCTGTCCCTGCAAACCGTGACTCATAGCGCCACCGTGTGGCCATCTCCTGAGCAGCAGCAGCTCCTCCAGCTGAGCCCCGAGCCGAGACCTGGGTGCCCCCCCGGGTGCCCCTGGGTGCCTGGGCGGGTGCCTCCTCTCTCTTCCCTCCTTTGAACCCTACAGTACTGCTCTGTCCCTTTTGGTTCTCACCAGCCACACGAGACTGTATGTATTTAAATTAGTTAAAATGAAACCAGTTAAGGTTCTGTTCTTCAGTTCCATTCAGGTGCTCACTAGCACAGGTACCAGTGGCTACCATTTAGGACAGTGCGGGTGTAGAACACCTCCCATCATCACAAAGGGTCCTGTGGACGGCGCGGCCTTCGCCTGCCTTTGGTGGGCTTTTTCCACAAGAGTGTGCGCAGGATGGTGGGGTTCTCCAAGTGGCCTAAGCCGCCACATAGCCAGAGGCCGGGGTGAGGCTCTGGCCCCTAAGGTGCCTTGACCAGAGGCCTCAGGGGTCCCCAGGACCCCTTCCACTCCAGGCCTGGCATAGGCACCCTGATGTCTGCGACTCTGTGGCCTCTTGGCTTTGCTGGGCAGTCTACAAAAAAAGCTTGGGGTGTGCCTGGGGAGGGACTCACAGCCAAGGCGCAGCCCAGGATTGGTGCCTGTGAGGGCCCTGGAAGCCGAGGCGGGCAAGGATCTGCAGGCAGAGGGGCCCCGAGGGGGCAGGGGGGCAGGGAGGCAGGGGCTGTGTTCTGTGCTCCGGCCTGGCTTTGAATGAGAGGACCGAGCCTCAGAGGACAGGTCCCTGTCCTTATTTTATCTCTGGACACAACCTAGCCCCCCCTCCCCACAAGGCACCCTTGACTCCCTGAGGCTGACGCTGTCTCTGCCTCTTTCAGGGGGTGCTTTCTGATCTCACCAAAGTGACCCGGCTGCATGGGATCGACCCTGTGGTGCTGGTCCTGATGGTGGGCGTGGTGATGTTCACGCTGGGGTTCGCTGGCTGTGTGGGGGCCCTGCGAGAGAACATTTGCCTGCTCAAGTTTGTGAGTAGCCCCAGATCCAGGGGTGGGGGGGGACAGGGAGGTAGGGGTGAGGGCTTTGCTGGGCAGGCTTGTGAAAGCTTACGTGGTGGTGGGGGGTAGCTCTTGTGGGCCCCCCAGGCCCTGGCAGTGTGGGGAGGATGCAGCCCTTGGTACCTTGCTTCCCACCGAATGGTAGGCTATGGGGAAGCTGCGGGCCGAGCTGGCTCCCCGGCCCTGGAGGAGCCGGGCCCCCTGGTGTTCAGCTCCTGGAGGGAAGGGGTGGCTGGGCAGCCAACTCCTTGCCCCCTCCCCTGCGTCCTGTTTCCCTCAGAGGTTCCAGAAGTTCAAAACGAATTGTTTGTTTGCTACTCAACCTTTGCCCTTCTTGGCTAAGATCAAAAGATGTTGCCAGTAAAGTTAGGAAATCGGTTCCCTCCTCCAGGGTGTGTAAATCTGTTGGGATGTGTGGTGCAGAATCCTTAATTTCCTGCCAGAACCACCAATTACTAAGAGTTTGGTTTTATATTTAGATACAGATTCACATTGAAATGCATTCAGTTAAAATTAAATAGCACCTGGTGGGGAAAACACATAATCGTGTTTTGCAATATATTTGTGGAATTTATTAGATCAAGCCTTCTCTTCCCTGGGCTTAATTTAAAGAGCAAACACGTGGGGTTTTTTTTTTCCTCATTTTTTTTTTTCCTCCTCTTAAAAATATATTTAGTGCCTTCCTTCTCTGTGAGCAGTGATTGTGGTTTGGAGGGCCCTGTGTGTACGCCCGTCTGTGTGTATGTGCGGGTGCTTTCTGTGTCCTTGACCTTCGGCTACTGTGGCATGGCTGCTTACAGCGCAGGGTGACCGGTGATGGCAATGGTCGGGGGAACTCAGGCACTGCTGGCCAGATGTCTGCCAGGTGGGGGGTGCGGGTGCGGTGGGCCCTTGCAGAAGAGCAGCACTGTTGTGCCCAGGGGCGCTGTGCTTCTGGAGAGGTCTTGCTACACACAGGGTGGGTAGTGGTAAAGAGCCCTGCCGGGGAACTCACGTGTCCCTCGTGAGCTGTGTATACTCAAGCAATCTACCTGCCTGGGTGACCCTCAGTTTCCTTTTCCTTAACATGTGGGCGACGCATTAGATTTCTAGCAGCTTGGATGGTTGTGTGTGTGAGGAAAGTGGTCAGAGCCTGTGTCTGGGGCACGGCCCTAAAGGAGCCAATAGCCTGGTGCAGGGTAGGTTAACCATCCCTTCCTGGGATGAGGCTTCCTTGTGGGGGAGGAGGGCTACATCACAGGAGAGGGATGAGGCAGTGGCCTGGAGCTTTCTCATCCTTTCCCTCCTCTCTTACCAGCGCTGTCGTGATGTGGGTGGGGATGCATGTGTCCACTTAGAGCTGGGGCAGGGTTGCCGGCCAGGACCCAGGGATTCCTGGGGGCCCCAGTGCTGGTCTCCTGGATGTGGAGCCCACTCGCCTTGTGGCAGGCATCGATCCTGGGTCCTGTGAGGTTTCCTCCGGCTGGAGGCTGCAGGTGTCATAACTCTCCATCGGGTTCTTGTCCTCGTGCAGTTCTGCGGCACCATCGTGCTCATCTTCTTCTTGGAGCTGGCCGTGGCCGTGCTGGCCTTCCTATTCCAGGACTGGGTGAGGGACCGGTTCCGGGAGTTCTTCGAGAGCAACATCAGATCCTACCGGGACGACATTGACCTACAGAACCTCATCGACTCCCTTCAGAAAGCGGTAGGCACCCCTGCGCGGGGCACCCTGGTAGAGCGTGGGGGTCCCCGGCAGTGCCTGCTGCTCTGGGCACAGGTGCCCGGCTAGTGGGAGGTGCGCCTCCGGGCTCTGGTCGGTTTAGCTTTGGCTGCTGGTGCCTGCGCACTGGCACAGGTGTGTTCGAAGCGTGTCTGCCCCCATCTGCAGGGGGCAGGCATCTAGCCGCCCTGGTGCCCTCCCCCAGGGGCCCAGGCCCCTCCACCCTGGCCAGGCGGCTGCAGGCCCCCAGGCGCTGTGCGTACCCAGGGACGGGTGATCCCCTCCCCCCCCAGGGAGTGACTCACCGTCTGAGGCTATTCCTGTCCGCTTCCTCCCGGGACCTTTTCCCCTTCCTGTTGGAGAGGGCAGACCTGCCTGGAGGAAGCTTCCCCAGATGGCGAGGAATGTGACCTCCCTGGAATATGTCCCCAGGGGCCTGGCTCAGCCGTCCCAGGCCTTGGCCTTTACTGCAGCTGGCCTCGGTCCCTGCGTGCGGCCGCACCTGGAGGCCTGGACCGCAGCTGTCCCCGCCCCGGGGCACTGCTCCCCGCGCGTCTGATCCTCCGTGCGCTGCCGGAAAACCTCGTTTCCTCGGGGACTTCACATGGAACACTTTGGTTCTGAGAAGAAAATAATCAAGAAAGCATTAAAAATAACTGTGGTCCACTTTCATGTTCCCTGAAACTTGTTTACCCTTCTGTCGTGTATCCCGGCATCTGGCAAAACCACGTCGGGACCAGGGACCTTTCCCACGTTGGAATAGTGACCTGCGTTCATCTGCGAAAGCCCCAGCCCCACCATTTACGACCTCCCTCCCCAACATCCCTCCCGAGCCTCCCCATGCGGGTCCCCATTGGCACATGGCTTCTGGCCTGGCCTGGCCTTGGGGAGAGCCTTGGGGATGTGGGGGCGTGGCTGTGCTGTGGGGGCATGGCCTGACTGGGTAGAGCCCTGCTGTGGGGCGTGGCCTGACTGGGTAGAGCCCTGCTGTGGGGCGTGGCCTGCAGTGGGTGGAGCCCTGCTGTGGGGGCGTGGCCTGACTGGGTAGAGCCCTGCTGTGGGGCGTGGCCTGTAGTGGGTAGAGCCCTGCTGCGGGGGCGTGGCCTACAGTGGGTGGAGCCCTGCGTGGGGCGTGGCCTGCAGTGGGTAGAGCCCTGCTGTGGGGTGTGGCCTGCAGTGGGTGGAGCCCTGCTGTGGGGTGTGGCCTGCAGTGGGTGGAGCCCTGCTGTGGGGGCGTGGCCTGCAGTGGGTAGAGCCTTGCTGTGAGGGTATGACCTGTGGTGACTAGAGCCCTGCTGTGGGGCGTGGCCTGCAGTGGGTAGAGCCCTGCTGCGGGGGCGTGGCCTGCAGTGGGTGGAGCCCTGCGTGGGGGCGTGGCCTACAGTGGGTGGAGCCCTGCGTGGGGGCATGGCCTGACTGGGTAGAGCCCTGCTGTGGGGTGTGGCCTGCAGTGGGTGGAGCCCGGCTGTGGGGGCGTGGCCCGCAGTAGGTGGAGCCCTGCTGTGGGGGCGTGGCCTGCAGTGGGTAGAGCCCTGCTGCGGGGATGTGGCCTACAGTGGGTGGAGCCCTGCATGGGGCGTGGCCTGACTGGGTAGAGCCCTGCTGTGGGGGCGTAGCCTGCAGTGGGTGGAGCCCTGCTGTGGGGGCGTGGCCTACAGTGGGTGGAGCCCTGCGTGGGGGCGTGGCCTGCAGTGGGTGGAGCCCTGTGGGCGTGGCCTGCAGTGGGATGTGCCAGTTCGGTGGGGTTGCTTGTGCATGGGCTAGCCCGAGCTGCGTGATGTGCCCATGCAGTGGGATGAACCCCTGCCACGTGGGCCTCATTGTTAGTGTTCTCCAGTGTCGTCCTTTCCTCTTGAAAAGAAATTCTCCAGGGGTATTCAGTAAATTGTGGAGACTCCTCATACTGAAATATTCGGTAATCATTAAAGCATCTGGAACCCTGGCAGGGTAGAGGGCCGGGGGAGACAACATTTTATCTTAGAAATAAAAGAAGACAATCAGAAATCTTGGTTGTGTATTTGTTGTGATCACGGCCACAGCCGTGTCAGCAGTAAGGACACGTGTAAAAATGGGAGTCCACTCCTGGTCGGGGATGCCGTTGACCTCACACTGCTGTTTTCAGTGTGTTTGGATTCACAGTTATTTTGGACGAATGGCATTTCTCTTTGTAACTATACCAGATGATGGGGGTAGTGGGAAGGGGAGGGCAGGGACCCCGGGTTAGGGGGGCAGAGTAATGATTATGTTACTGTTCATCCCAGTCGCAGTTCTGTCCTTGGCGTCTAGCAGCTGTGTTTTGTAAAGGAACACATTAAGGGAACTAAGGTCAAGTTGGAAAGTTCTCTGGGAGGAAGACACTCACTGCCCACTGTCCTACGAGAGAACTGCATCAGAGGTCCTGTGTGGCCTCAGACGGGAGTGAGGAGTCCGCTCTGGGCTGAGGGGAGCGGAGGAAGGGGACGCTCCGGGGAGGAGGCTCTGGACCAGAGTGCTGTGTCCTGGCAGAGCCAGTGCTGCATGCTGGATCCAGGAGGGGTCATGGCTGAGGCTTCCTGGTTTCCTTCTTTAAAGGCTACCTAGGTGACCACACCCCGCATCTCCGTGCATGCGGGAGGTCAGTGGGGGGCCTTGATTTGTCTGTGTGGTATGTGGGGCAGCGCTTAAACCTCGAATCCTTGATCCCCTGTGGGCGGTCACAGCCCTGGCTCTGAGCCAGAGTCCCTTGACAGCTCTTGGCTTTTGTGAACAGAACCAGTGCTGTGGAGCCTACGGCCCTGAAGACTGGGACCTCAACGTCTACTTCAACTGCAGTGGTGCTAGCTACAGCCGCGAGAAGTGTGGGGTGCCCTTCTCCTGCTGCGTGCCGGACCCTGCGGTGAGTCGCCTGCCTGGGGCTCACCAAGCAGTTCCTGGCTCTCTGAGTGCTCTGGGCTGCTTCTCTGCTCTGCTCTGCTCTCTCTCCACCTACCACTGTTGGGCTCCCGCACCTCCAAAATCCTATATGTATAAACCCCAGGCACATTTTTGCATGGCCTGCCCTGGCTCTAGTGTTCTGGGTGAAGCAGGGGAAGACCAGTAGGGTCCCTCCCTTGAGGGACTCTGCCTCAGGGCGCCTGAACGCAATGCTCTAAGTGTGGTGAGCCCTGGGACCCCTCTTCACTGTTCACTGGAGGAAATGGCCAGTGCACAGAAGCCCCCACTGGGGAGGTGGGGGTACTCTCCATCTGGGGTCGGGGGGAGAAGTGTCTCCTTTCTTCTTCACCTGTTCTCATTCCCAGTCCATGGCCCAGGTCCCTGGGTTCCAGAAACAGGGCTCTTAGGATGACTTGCGAAGGAGCACTGAATGTTTGGCAGAACTGAGTCCTGTTTACAGCTCTTGTGCTCAGCTGTGCCTGGTACTGGGCCCCGGGGCTCCGGGCAGGCAGGGTGTAGCCGCTGTCACACAGCTGACTCCCCAGCCCAGGAGAGGCTCGGGTTTGCTGTGGCTGCACAGCAGGCGCCCCGGGTCCCCACTGTGACCTTGAAGTATTAAGCCAGTAGAACTTACATCTCCCAGCACAGGCAAGGGCAGACTATGACCCATGCGCTGAACCCGGCCTGCTCTCTGTTTTTGTATGATCCGTGAGCCAAAAATAGTTTCAGCCATTTTTAAGTGGTTGACAATCAATGAAAAGAAGGATAATATTATGTGACAGGTGGAAATTTTATGAAATTTAAATTTCAGCATCCATAAACAAAGTTCTACTGAAATACGGCCACACGCGTTCGTTTATGTATTGTCTGTGTCTCCTTTTGTGCTACGAGAGCAGAGGTGAATGGTCGCTACATACACAGGCCTCCCTCACACACACAGTGGGCCACTTCATCCTAGTCTGAAAGGTTAGTTGGCATTGGGATTAAAGGATATGAGCTTTAGTGGAATTTGAACAGGTGTTTGCTGATGTTCAGATGGAACTTTTCTAGAGCCTTCTGCCTGACTTCTTAAGAGAATGAGAACAAAGATGACCGTTTTTTCCTGCTTTTCTTACAGCAAAAAGTTGTGAACACACAGTGTGGCTATGATGTCAGGACCCAGGTGAGTGCATATGACTTGGAGCTCGTCAGGTTTATTCCCTGTGGTCCAACTTCCTGATTTAGCACAAGTGCAAATTGGAGTGGGTGAGACTAGGGGAGGTGCCATCTAAGCTGGGAGTGAGCTGAGTAGGATCCGCTGGCAGTAAGACTCCGGGGAACAGTGATGGGGTGATTCCCAGCCCCGTGAACCGCAGTCACAAAATCTAGCAGTTGCTGCATTAGTGGAAAGAGGTCAGATGAGAGTTTGGGGAACAAAGGCTACATTTTTAATGGCTCCTTGGGGGGATCCCAGGAGGTGTCTGTTCTATAGCAGTTCAGGATGAAGCTGCAGGAGCACATGGCTTGGTTTAGCCACCATATGGAGGTGGGGTGACAATAAGGAAGGAGATGGATCTTATGGTAGGAGAAAGGCTCAGTCCCCCAGGACTTTCTTCAGGCTACAAGGGGCGTGGAGTGGAGTGAAGTGAGTACCCCCCACCCCACACACTGCTCAGTGGCCTTTAGTGGTATGAGTGACTGCTGTTCTGAACAAGGGGACTTGGGGCATCTCCAGGTGCCCCTCCTGTTGGCCATAGACCCCAGGATGTGTGCCTCCGGTTTGGGAGACCTGAAGCCCTTCTGTAGGGACCTCTCTCCGTTGCACAGGGGCGGGCCTGTACCAACCTCGGCCTTTCATTGTCGCTTGCATTAGATTCTAGGGCTGTCATAACCCAAGTCCTGCAGACTGTGGCTGAAACAACGAAAACGCTCCTCTGAACTTGAGGTTCGAAGTTCATCAGGGTGTTGGGAGGGTTGGTCCGAGGCCTCTCTCCTTGGCTTGTAGGTGACTGCCTTCTCCTGTGTGTGTCCCCACATGGTTCTCCCTCTGTGTCTTGTGGGGTCCTGATCTCTTTCTTTAAGGACCCCAGTCATATTGGATTAGTACCCACCCTAATAACCTCATTTTAATTTGTTTGCCTCTTCTTTTCCATATATTTGTCGTTCTCTGATGGAGTTAGTTTGCTTAGCATCCATCCGTATTGTTGCAAAGGGCAAGATTTCATTCTTTTTTATGGCAGAGTACTATTCCACTGTACAAATGTACCAAATTTCTTTTTTCTTTTTTTGCCTTATTATCTAGGATTAGAATTTGGTGTAGAGCCAGGATAATGGTTAGGGTTAGGGACGTTTTGAGTGTGTGTGTGCCTATTGTCTGGCGGTTCAGAGACCTCTCCGGAGGGAGAACTTGAGAGTTAGGGTTCTGGTTAGGGTTAGGGTTTGGGTATGTGCCTGGTATCCTACAGTTCAGAGATATTTGTAGAGGGGTGTTTTAGGGTTAGGGTTAAGGGTTGTATTACTTCTTTTAAACCCTGTCTCCAAGTGCAATCAGGTTCTAATGAATTGGGGGTTAGGACTGCGACATCTGAATTTTAGGGGGACCCAGTTCAGCCCCTAACCCCATTAAAATGGATTACTGTCCCATCAGTGTTGCCGTGGGTGAGGCTGTATGTGGGCAGGTGGGGGTGTGGTGGGCCCTGTGTGCTGGAGGCACCTCCCCTGTACCTACTGAGCCTCCGCTAGGGGGCAGGATCAGAAGGATCAAAAGTCCTGTTGGCTGAGGACTGTTCCTGCTGGCTCTGGAGCCCAGCTCAGCTGGGCGGGGGCCACACTCTGGGAAGCCACTCTTCCCTCCTTCCCCAGCCAGCTGCTCTGACTCAGAAGATGCTGAAGGCCCTTCTAGTTTTTCTTTTTAAAGGGGTATCTTCCTTCTCGGAGCCCCCAGGCCCCTCCCTGTCCTTCAGATGTGGGCTCACGGCGTGTGCCAAACCAGTCCCCCTTTCCGTCTGGGGAGGGCCTCACAGAAGTGGGTAAAGACCACCGGCGGGGAGCCTTCGGGCAAGGTATGAGAGGCGGGTGGACACCGAGGCAGGTGGGTGGCAGGTGTCCTGGAGAGGTCGTCTGTCCTTGGCACCTGCCTTCCCACACCCTGGCTCCCACCGAGCTTCCCCCTGCTAGCCTCAGGAGCCCTCTGGGGAGTCCGGGTGGGGACATCCTGCGTGTCTTGGGCTCAGGTCGCTGTGATGTTTCCCTGCAGCTGAAGAGCAAGTGGGACGAGTCCATCTTCACAAAAGGCTGCATCCAGGCGTTGGAGGGCTGGCTACCGCGCAATATCTATATCGTGGCGGGCGTCTTCATTGCCATCTCCCTGCTACAGGTTCGTCCCCCCTGCCCTTCGTGGCTTTCTTTGTCCTTGGGGTTCACACCTGTGTGTTTGAACCAGATTTCACACGTGGGAGGACTGGTGGCCAAACAGTGGGTTGGCTGGCTGGTGGCTGCCAGGAGAACTGGGGGGGGGTGGGGGGGGAGGCAAGAATTCGGTACGTCAGAGAAACCAGGAGGTGTCTGGGGTCCGGGGTGCTCGGGGCTTCGGAGGAGAAGCTGGCAGCGCCCAGGCAGCCTCTGGGACAGCTGCCGCCACCGCATGGAAAGTGCATCGTTTAGCTGTTCTGTTGCCGTGTAAAGGGGGCCTGGTGTGGCCGCGGGGCCGCCAGCCATCCCCGCACCCCTTCCTCCTTGGCCCCTCAGGTGTGTGTTGAGTGATCTCAGACGGAGGCTTAGACACAGAAGCATCTTGAAAAGGAAAGAACTAATTTACTTGCCAAATGGGCAATCAGACTTCAGAAGGGCTGGCTCATCAAATATAAACCGCAACTGGAATTTAAAGGGGAAGTAAAAAAAGCCAATTTCCTAAGGTTTCTGAGTTCATGTTAGTCTGTTCCTGGTAGAGAAACCGTCTTCCCATGTGATGATTCTGGTCGCCGAGGTCAGACGGCAGCACAGCTAAAATCAGGGAGGACCTGGTTTTTATGGTGGAAACCAGGTTTACAGGAAACATCAAGATTTATTATTTTATATCAAAACCAGTCAGGTGACCCTGCTATTTTTTCAGGTACACGGTATTGACGTGCCTGGTCCAGTCGGAGGACGGGCTTCTGTGCTGCCTGCCGTTTGCCCCAAACTTCTAGGCCCCACGGATATAGCAAAACAGGCCGCAGGACTTGCTGTTTCCTGGTGGGTGGGTGTTGTCTTGGTGTAGACCCAGTCATCCTCTCTGTGCCGGGTCCTCAGTCTCTGCAGCGCGGGCCTGGGGCTGCTATGCAGCGCGGGGTGCCCTGCACACCTCGGGCTCTGCGCCTGCCCTCTCCTGCGGGCCCCACCACTGACAGGCTCTGCTGGCTTTGGTTTCAGATATTTGGCATCTTCCTGGCGAAGACCTTGATCTCGGACATTGAGGCGGTGAAGGCAGGCCATCACTTCTGAGGAAGAGAGGTGAGCAAGCAGAGTTGAGCCATGCTGTGGAGGCCAGAGCCCATCGCTGTTGTCAACTGGACATCCAGAGGGTGAGAAGTGGATGCACCGAGCCAGAGCCAGCACTTGTCTTCGGCATCAGCGTGACATGACCTCTCTGTTTCTGTTTGCTGCTGCTGAAGACTGAGGAGCCCCCTCTTACCTGCACAGACTTGTGATGGGGACCACTACTCCCCCACTCGGGGTCTACCCAGAGACAGAGAACATGTCTTTAAGTGAGGGTGGCAACCCTGGGGACAGAGGCTCCCCTGGCTGTGAAAAGGGCCTGACTTGGTTCTCCCGGAGACTAAGCGTGTCTGCAGGGCACCCAGGCCTCCCCACTCGTGTCATCGGGTCATCGGTGCTGGCCCAGAGGGCAGCCACATCTGCTGTGAGCGGGACATGGGGGGGTGGCCCAGCAGACATGGACAAGGCTCGTCACAGCAGCAGCTGGGCGCTGCCTGGAGTCGGGCAGGGGAAGGGGCACAAGTGGACCATGGCACTGGGGCCTATGGTGTCTGCACAAGTCGGGGGGTGTTTGCAGGATCCTCAGCCATTTTCAAGTGAGCCTGAGCCATGTGTGGACTGGTGCCACGGAGTGCCTCCTCTGCTGCCCCTCCCAGGGCAGGAACTGCCTCCATTCCACAGCATTATGCCCCGATGGCCCGGGGGTGGGGAGCACGGGCAGGGTTCTCCTTTGAGAGTCGGCGCTCCCTTTCTTAAAGCGTGTAAATAGTTTATTTATAGGGATAAGAATGTTCTCACACCATTTCTTCATTTCCTCTGGCCTCCTCTGCAAGCAGCCTTACACGGGGTCTGGGACTGAAGCCATCCCTTTCAGTTCCCTCGAGTGTCTCAAGAACCAACCCCATCAACTTCTCCTTTTTGTCCCTAACAACCCGGGTGCCCATACACGCTCCCCCTTCCCCTGTGCACCCTGGCTCACATGCACCCACTCCCCTCCCTAGCTTGGCCTCACTGTCTTCTGGTCTTGGTGCTACTGAAACCGTCACCCGGAACTTGAATCCTGACACACACCCCTTCTCCCCCATCCCCCGGCAAGGCCAGGGAGCCCCAGCCAGAGGCGGCCAGCCCAGAACCTTCGACCAGGGCTCCCGTCGAGGCCATGTGCTAAGGGCCGCTGGCCGGCCTGGCATTTGCCTCTCCCTGGAGAGTGAAACCACAGCCCCGCCCGTGTGTGGAGCCGCAGGCCCCAGCCTGCAGCCGTGTAGGAGCTCGGGATAGTGTTGATTTTTTTTTTTTTTTTTGCTAACTTTTGTGAAGGCCTCCCTCCACTGTCCCCAATGAGGATACCTGCCGTGACCATGTCCACCCCTCCTGGCAGGGCTATCCTGGGGCTTGCTCTTGGAAATGAAGTCTCTCTTATGTACTGAATGCCCCCCCCCCGCCCCCGACCTCCCCGCTAGGGATAGCTGGGATGTTTGTGCGTCTTTGGCTGGGCTACTTTCTAATGCTTTTCTGGATCTCGTACCAGTTCTGTCCTCATCGTTCAGGGATTGAGTGCTACCTTCACTTACTTGTTGACGTGTACATGCTAGTGTGGTGTATACTGGTGGGTGTTTGTTGATGATGTTATGAGTTTTTGTTTTTTTACAATTTTCTCTGTAGACTAGAGGAAGAAGAATGCTTGTGTTTTCAGGAAGTGAGATGCTTTTCTTTGACTGCCAAACTCTTTTATGGAATATATCTTTATATTAATGCTGTCGTCTTGGTGGTTTTTGTCTCGAGTGCCATCAGGATGGCATTAGGCATCACAGTGGGAAACCCAGCTGCCAAGGGAACCAGGGGATTGGGTGTCGCTAGACATGACAGGACGGTGGATGGCAAAGGCAATCCGTGGTTGGCACAGTCTGAAATAACTGTCATCAAGTGATTGTCTTTTATTTTATTTTATTTATTTTATTTTTTTTAAGTGATTGTCTTTTAGATTCTGTGTGCCACTTTCAATTTTTCTTTGAATGGAGGTTACGACTGGAACAAGTGGGTTTGTGGGTTATGCCCAGCTAGGAGCACGAGGCAAACGTTGACTCTGTAGGCCAGAGGAAAAGCATTAGGCTACTTCTGTTCAGCCCCGGGCAGTCCGATCCAGCCAAGAGAGCTTGGGGACACTGGGTGGGAATCTGGGCCTGCTGCTCACGAGTGTGGCCTGGACCTACTGTCCCGTATGTGAAGGGTTAGTGGCCTTGCCCACCTTGCCATGTACCTCTGACCCATCCTGCCCCGGGGAGATGGTGGCACAGACCGTCGCTGCTGGTACATGGACTCCTGAGAGCTCAGCTTCCCGGACAGCTCCTGCTGGCCCACCTGTCGAGGTCGACCTGGTGGTGGCTGGACCCCTTGTGAGTCTTGGCAGCTCACAGCCCAGCTCAAGGTGAGGACTCCCTAAACTGTGGTAACTTGTCCTATGACTTTTTCAGAAGTTCAGTTTGTTTTTCAATTAGTTGACAAAGCTGGCCATTTCAGCATCCCCTGTGACTCGGAGTGGTTGGCTGAGAGGAGAGGGGAGGCCCAGCGGAAGGGGTGCAGGTGGGGCCTGCTCCAGCAGACCATTCCCCGCTCAGGCCCCGCTCCCTGCCCTCCCAGACCCCAGGGAGGCCAGCGCGACCACGTCCCCTGCTCGCCCCCACGTACTACGTACTCCCCGTAACCTTCCTGGCTCTTCCCTTACCCTCCTCCCCGTGCCCCTCCTGCACGCCCTCTTCTCAGGACTCGGCAGCATCGTTTTTTCTCTCCCTCTCATACCATCACTTGTTTCCCCATCCCCTAAAGCTTGCCCTGGCCCCCTTGCCTGCCCTCCTTTCCTTTCATGGGGAGGCTCATTGTCTGGGCTCTCTTACCCTATCTGCTCGTCCAGGCCCCCAGCGCTGTTGGCATCTGCAGCACCCAGTACTCTCTCTGGACCATCCTTTGCTTCTGTGGCCCAGGCTCACCAGGTCTCTGACCCTCGCCTGCCTGTCCTTGTCACACCTGCCACTGCCCGGCTCCCCAGGCTCCAGGGGTGGCCCCTGCCCCAAGGCAAGGCTGTAGGCTGGGCAGAAAAACCATCTGTGCTGGTGCTCTGGAAGCCTGGGCTTGGTTTCCCCCACGATTAACGATAAAAATGAATTGGATACAGAAGCTCCTGGGACATAGGAAGTGCTCCGGGTACTTAACAGTTAAACTCAGTCACCAGAAAGCTCCAAGGAAGCTGTTTTCGTGCCCAAAATGTGAGACTCAGAGAAAGGGGAATTCCTGTTGAGGATTTGGAAGCTCTAGATTCAAACTCTGGAAGCCTGCCCCAGAACCTGTACCCATTAGAGTAGGTTTGGCGTCTGCTCCCTCTGACTTTGGAATATCGGCTCCTGCTGAGCAAAGCCACACTAAGGGCAAGCCTGGGAAGAAGCAGTTTCCTGAAAGTTGTCCAGCTAACAGGGCTCTGGGGTGGCTCAACAGGCGTTTGGAGGAGGCAGGGGAGAGCTCGTTCATGCATCTGTACCTGGATTTGAGAGAATATGGGGCTCAGCTTTGCTCCCGAGACCCTGGCTTTGGGCAGCAGGCTCACTTCCCTGCAAGGCCAGAGCTGCTGTCCACCAGGCAAGCCCACAGAGGTCTTTCCGCAGGGGGTGGTGAGGAATCCAACGTGGCCTTCTCTCTAGGGGATGCTAGGGAGGGAGCTGGCCGTGGGGTGGTGATGGGCACGTGTAGGAGTGTGGGCCTCTGCAAGCTTACCCCAGGGAGGAGCCCCCCAGAGGAGGAGGCGGGCCCAGAGACCAGCAGAGAAGGGACAGCCTCAGTGTCTCTCAGTGTTGGTAGCAGGGGCCACCTGACGGCTCTTGGCCCACAGCCTCAGAGCACAGAAAGGCGAGGCGCTGTTGCAGTCAGCCCAGCACCCAGGGTGGCGTCCTGTCCTGGGAAGGGCCTGCCCAGGCTCAGGGGCTCAGTCACCCAGAGGCGCAGCGCCTTAGCTGGCCCGGGGGAGTGGAGTGCCTGGACGACCTTCACAGGTGTGCGTTTCCAACCCTAGGGTCATGCGCAGAGCCTGCCCACAGGGCCACAGGGTTTTTAGGTTGTCTGTCCCTAAACTGTGCTAACTTGTCCCAAATGATGGATCTTGGTAAAGATGCTTGTGTGTGTTATTCCAGAGGCTGCTGCCTGGCCTGCCAGGCCTGACGGGGCACCCCGCAGTTCTCAACCACCCAGGCGCCCCGTGATCCCGAGAACCCCGTACCTTGAGTGCCGTCGTCGTAGCTCCCTGTGAGCTCAGCAATACCTGGCCCTTCCTCCCTGGACTGCATGTGTGGGCAGCTGGTTCTCACAACAAGCCCATGCCTCTGGGGTCTGCAGGGCGCCTGCCGGGGGTGCCATGGAGGAAGGACTGGGAAATGACTTCCAGGGGAAGAAAAGGTCAGGACTGCCTTCCCGTGGATGCTGTTCTGGTGACAGTTACCAACTTCTGAGAACCCGGCTTCAGAGGAGGGAGAGGAAATGAAGTCTTCCCCGGGGAGGTCTGAGACCGTATTTCCTCGCTCGGCCTCCTTACCCTGCTCTGCATCTTGTAGTCCAGTGGGGGCTTCAGAGACTTGGTTTCATAACCACCAAAATAAATTACGGTAATTTTATCACCTCAAACAACTTTAAAACTAGTCCTTTTATATGTATAGGCAATCTAAAGATGTGCTAGTGTAATGTGAAAGAGTAGGTTTCCTGTTCCCCAGAGGCAACCACTGTTGAGTACCCTTCCAGAAAATGTTGACATGTTTTCAAATATTTTTTTTTCAAACATCTTTTTCACACAAGTGAGCATCGTATTTTACATAGTCTTCGACAATTAGCATTGTGTCATGTATCTCAGGGCCCTCTCTCCGCGAGTGTCTACCCATCCACGGGGCAATGTCACGGTCCCACTGCCCACGGCAGGACTGGCCGGCCGGTGAATGAACCTGGCTCTATTCAGGGGAGTATGTTTACAGTCACAGGTAACAGAAAACCCAGTTCAAACTGGTTTATACAATGAAGGGGAGGTTTTTGGCTCCTGAAACTGGAAAGTCCAGAGGTGGGGTGAGTTTCGGGGTTGGTTTGATCCCAGTGGCTCAGTGATGCCAACAGGATCTGGTTTCTTTTATTCTCTCTGCTGTGCCTTCCATCATGTGGAGGCAGCTGAGGCAGAAGGCAGGGAAGACGCATCATGAGCTACCTGGGGCCTTTCCGTGATGGGAATGGAATGGCCGGGTAGTGAAGCTGCGGAGGGAAGCCCCCGCCTCCAACCAGAACCCCCCATGCCTGTCCTTGCCCTTAAACCACCTGTCAGTCAGGGCAGCAGATGCCTGTGGATGGGTGAACGTCGAGGAGGCTGCAAACAGCCCTCACGATGCTTCTGCGGTGGATGTTTTAGTTGGTGTGGTGTTCTGCTGTTACAGGGCCTTCTAAAGACTCCATGGTGTTTTGTTGTTAGAATTATTTTGCAAGGAAAACATGTTATTGAAGGAGTTCTCTAGGGAGGTGGACTGATACTGTAATGCCTGGGGACTTGGGGGCGGGGCATGCCCATCGCTGCGAGGCCGTAGCTGGGGTGCTGAGGGTGCTAAGAGGATGCGCATCCGTGATGGAAGTACGGGCTGGTTCTGGACCAAGGAGTCTGGGTGGTGGGGTGGCAACATCTCTCCAAGGACTCCACCCAGGAGCCCGTGGCCCTGTCACAGCCCAGGTTGCACAGAGAGGCTGAGCAAGTCAGGCAAGGGAGCCCTCGCCACCTGCTTTACCCTGGGAGATGGGGTCACGTGGGGACAGTGTTGGGTGGCATCCTTGTTAACAAGTGGAGGACAAGCATTCCAGATGCAGTGCTGCCCCCGAGGTTGCATAGGGAGTGAGCCGCAGGGTCCAGGCAGACACAAGCCTGGCACCTGCCAGCCTGGCTGAAGCTCTAGGAGGTGCCACTTGCAGCCCCATCTCCCTGAACGGCCTGGTTCCTTGCGATGGGGCTCTGGGGTCCACACAGCTCGCTGCCCGATTGCCGCCCCCGGCAGCTTGGTTGACCCTGCTCCTGGAGGAGGGTGGTGCTCACTTCCCCAGGGAATCAGGTACATGGAGGCAAAACCAAGAGGAGTGGGGAAGGGAGAGGAGGAGGTCTGGGCCCTGTGGGACCACGTCCTCGGTGGAGACGGGGTTGGGCTGTGGGGGACTCTTCTGCTTCCCCTGCACTGGCAGGCTGCGGAACCAGCGCCGTGATGTGAGAGGAGGACGGGTATCCTGGACCCAGATTCGTTTGGCGTAGGACATGTGCCGTGGTGGCGAGAGGCCTGAGGTTGAGTTTGGGCTCAAAAAAAAAAAAAATTAAATTAATTTAAAGCTTAGTACCCTCGGTTCCTCCCTTGTAAAGAGGGGATACTTATCTTCATTTCTCAAGGTGTCCAGGAATATTCAGTTAATTAGCGGAGATGAGAGCGCAGGGAGCCGTGACTCCCCAGGCCCTTCCAACTCACTAACTGTGTGGCTTTTGGCAAGTTCCTTCACCTCCTCGAGCCCTTTTTAGAAAATGGGGATGGTAATTCCCCGTTGTCCTCATTGTGAGGATTAACCGGGATGGGGCAGGTGAAGTGTTTAACACGGGGCCAGGCTCCCTAGCATGTGCCTCCTGAATTTCAGCTGATAAGATGACTGAGTCCCCCCAGGCCGAGTTGCCTGGGCTCCAAGTAACAGCTCAGGCTTCCAGCCAGGCTGAAGCGAGAGGATCCATGGATCCATGTCTCCGTCCTCCCAGGAACGAGGCCTGGAGCTCCGTAGGGAGGCTCAGCAGGCATTCGGAGTGCAAGGTCTGTTAGCTTTCCGTGTCATCGAGGTGGGGAGGCGGGCGAGGGTGCCGCTTCTCACCTGCAGTGTGGGTCCTGCTGGAAACCAGCACAGCTCCAGAGCCCCCCGTGCCCCCAGGGGAAGCAGAGTGGCGCTCACCCCCATAGGGGACCGGGGCTGTGTGCAGAGGCCGGCCCACGGGAGGCAGCTGGCCCACGGGAGGCCCAGGAAGGGTGGTGGGGGGAGAAAGGGGCTTGAGGAGCTTGGGATGGGAAAGGACAGAGCCCTGAACCAGGTGTTGCAAGAGATCAAGCCCCACATGAGGCAGGACATCATGTTTGGACCGGGTGGACCCCACCTGGTCCTAGTGTGGTGAGGAGAACAGATGTGCAGGGAAGTGCTGGGACCTGCCGAGGCCTCGGAATGAGGGCCTGAGCCGGGGAGGCTGGCTGTGTCCCTTCCACCTCTGATGGGGTGGGATGGCCCCTGCAGGACGGAAGCCAGGAGCCAGGGAGACGAGTGTGTGTGTCAGACGAGGGCATGGGCCCCACTATGCTTGCTCCCAGGAAAAAAATCTCTGCGTCTAAAAACATGCGGGGGTGGAGGGCCAGGGTCAGCAGGGGGGCCAGGTCAAGGTTCCGTTCTAAGGCAGTGTGAGTCCAGTGGTCTCACCTCCGTAGTCACTGTCACTACTGCTGCCATCTGGCCGGGGCTCCTTCTCTCCCCATCCCTGCCCGGCCCGTTCGGCCTCGCTGCGCCTCTGCACAGAGCCCCGGGTTGCCGGCCCTGTTTATAGGTGATTGTTTTAGATGCAATCGTTTTTCTCTCTGCAGGGACTGGTCCCAGGCCTTGCTTTCTTTCAATTTAATTTAAAAATTTTTAAATTTTTAAAAAATTTTTTTCTTTTAATTTTAGATCTATTTTTCCCCATTTTTTGAAAATTAGTGCAGCTGTGGGCCTATATGGAAAGAGTTGGAGTGGCCTCCAGGAGGGACTGAGCACCCCGTCTCTGGAGGTGTGCAAGCCCAGGCTAGCCGTCTCCTGGTGGGGGTGATATGGGTCGGGCTGACAGTGGGTTTTGTGCTGCAGGGGCCATAGCCAGCCTTCCTTCCCGTCTCTGAGAGGCAGTGGTCTTTAGTGTGCCTTTTGTTAGAGATAATCCATCCCCCCCCAAAAGCATTATTTATATAGTATTACATATGCATGTGTCAAAATTTTTATTTAACTCATTCATTAAATGAGGGGGCTGATAAGATTAACAGTCATTTCGAAGGAGAAATCACATAAATCTATATGGAGTAAAGGAATGTGGAGACTTTTTTTTTCAGGGGGAAAGGAGATAGTTGGGCTTCATTCAGATATGATGCACAGTTACGCACGTCCACGGATGAGAAGTGTCGTGCATTAACTCTACAGCTTAGCTGTGACGCCGCTCAAGGGTAATGAAAGCCTAGAAGCAGATCATTGGGAGACTGTGCACTGAACAATGCACCCTTTTCCACCAGACACACTTGGAATCTTTTTTGGCTTATTCCAGAAAAGCTGTCCTTCTGCCTCTCGTCTTTCTGGCACAGCTCACTTGTAGTAAACGGGGCCCAGGCAGGGAACCCAAAGCAGCCAATCTCTTACTGTGAAAAATGGAGTCTGGAGGTTAGGGTATCTCCCACATGCCCTACATGAAGGTCCGGCCCCGTGGGGGGCATCCTGGGGGCACTGGCTGGCCTCTGGGCAACGGGTGGACGGCTCAGGCCGTGTCTGCGGCCCCCCATCCTGGGTGCCTGCAAAGCTGCTCCCCGGGCACCCCTACAAACACACCCAGAGCCTCATTCAAACCCGCATCTGCCTTCTCTTCCCCCAGCGCCCGGTCCCGCCCACACCCCAAACTGTTCCTGTCCGTCTTGCCCTGTCTCAGCTGAGGGCCCGCCAGCCACCCAGCGGCCCACTCTGGGAGGGTGGGCGGAGTCAACAGGATGCGGATCGTCCATTCCAGAAGAAACGTCTGATCCGGAGCTCCTGAGCCCCTCACTCCCTGCGACAACCAGTGTGACCGATTTCAGTGACATTGTCCCTTTTGTCCTTCTGCAGGATCCCTGGGACTCCCCTTGGATGTAACATGCACATTTGAGTCTCTTTTTGAGCATAACTGTGTTCCTTTGTTTTTTTTTTTTTTTTTTTTTTTTAGGATTTTATTTATTTATTCATGAGAGACAGAGAGAGAGAGAGCCAGAGACACAGGCAGAGGGAGAAGCAGGCTCCATGCGGAGAGCCCGACGTGGGACTCCATCCCGGGTCTCCAGGATCAGGCCCTGGGCTGCAGGCGGCGCTGAACCGCTGCCCCCCACCCCCACCCCCGGGCTGCCCCATAACTGCATTCTGAAGAGAGTTTACCCCGCTCCCAGAGGGTCCCCAAGTGGTTCCTGGAAGCTGCAGGGGGTGGACGGCTCTGGGGGTGTCCTCAGGGGGTGTTCTCAGACTACAGAGAATGCAATGGAAGGTCCGGAGGGGCTCGGCGCCGGCAACGCCAATGCAAGAGCCAGGAACCGGGTGCTGTCTCCTCAGTCAGATGGGGAGAGTACTTCCACCCCTGCAGAGGGTCAGGGCTTAGGCAGGGATGCTGAGGTTCTCAAGGTCCCTTGACCAGCTGCGGCAGTGGCACCTGGGGGCTGCTCAGAGGTGCGAACTCTGGTCCCACTCCAGGCCTACTGAGCCACAAACCTGGGAGGGAGCCCAGGAGTCTTTTCGCCAGTCCTTAGGGGATCATGAGGCGTGCTACAGTTTGCATGGGGCTAGAGTCAGAACAGGCTTCCCCTAAACTTTGGTGACTTCGAAAAACACATACAGATCTTCGGAGTCATTTTTTTTTTAAGATTTTATTTATCATAGAGAGAGAGAGAGACCCAGGCAGAGGGAGAAGCCGGCTCCATGCAGAGAGCCTTATGTGGGACTCAGTCAAGGGTCTCCAGGATCACACCCTGGGCTGCAGGCAGCGCTAAACCACTGCACCACCAGGGCTGCCCTTCCCCGTGGTTGGGGAAGAAGGGGAGGAGGGAGGGCGGGGGATGCCTTAGGAATGCAGCCCGGGTGGCCCGCACATGACTCGACTGGGGGGAACGCAGGGGCTGCGCTGAATCACTGGGGCCGGTGAAGGTCCACCCGCCTGGCCAGGAAGCCAGGACAGGTCTGACAGGAGGACCCCAGTGGTCCACGCCCCAAGTCCCACAGCTTGGGGAAGCGAAGACGGGAACTGGATTTACTGTCTTCCAGCATCTGCCTCTGCAAGGGACTGAGGGCCCAGTCCTTGCGGGGCTGGCTTACCACCTCATGCTCCACGGTGGCTGGAGGCGCCGGGCCCCTTGCCATGCTGGGCAGGTGTGTGGGCTCCCCAGGGCACGGATGTGGTCCTCCAGTGGCTCAGTGCACCGCGCACGCTGAGCTCCCCCGGGGCCCTCCAGGTCGGCCACTCCAGCTCCGCAGCCCCAGAAGGACTGTCCAATTCGGAATAAGAGTGGGGGTGGGAGGGGAGGGGAGGGCCCCTTCCAGCTCAGCATATGATGGGTTTGAGTCCAGGATCCCTTAACAGCTGTTTGGCCGGAACAATAAAGCTGAGCTTGGGATCACAGAGTTTCTTCCTAATTTTGTTCTGAGAATTAAATGAGATCCTGGAGAAAGCAAGCCCCGGCCCAGGGCCTGCTGCCGCACAGTGGGCAGGCAAGAGACCTCAGCGGCTCTTCCCTGGTTGCTCCTCTGGGAGGCCTGGACGGGGGCCCAGGGTTCCCCCGTGCCTGAGAACCTGCCCGGGGGTGGGGGCGCTGGGCCCCCTCGGGTTCTGGGCGTTCGCTGCTGCTCTCCATGGGTCAGGACGGCCTCGGGGCCTGGGGGCCGCTGCCCGCGGTGTGGCCTGTTTGCCATCTGGGTCTCTAGAGTTGCCTCCTGCCCTTTGAGTTAATGAGCTCAGCCCTGGGTTGCGCCATAGCCAGTCGGTTGTATTTGTGCTGAGTGGCCTGGTTCCAGGGGAATTTGGAGGGAGCGGAGTGTTTCCTCATTGGCAGGGCTGGGGCTCTAGGGGAGATGGGGGTGGGGGGCAGGAGTGCAGGCCGGTGGAGGTGGTCTGTGTCAGATGGTGGGGGGGCAGCTGGCTCAAGACTCCCCCCACCCTGAAGACCTAGAGCTTCCCACCCCACTAGCTGTGCACAGGCACCAAGGGCTCACCTCCTCTGGAACCTGCCTCTTCCTTGGCTGTGTCCCTGGTTTCCTGGAGGGAGATGGGGGTGGGGTGGGGGTGGGGAGTGGCCCCAGGGCAGCGAGGATGTGGGACGGTGCATTCAGAGAGACACCCGGGTCTGGGAGGACTTCCTGTGAGAGGTGGACCCTTGGGAAAAGCCTTTAGAGATGCACCTGCCTGCAGTCCTGCAGGATCCTAAAGCATCCTTGGCAAGACAAATGGAGAGAGAGAGCCCCCGGGTGGTCAGACACGGGTGGCGGTGACCTTAACTCAAGGTTATTGGTTCCTATGGCAGGGAGGGACAGGGGCACATTCTTAGAGGCCTAGGTGTGGGATGGGACCTGGCACTACCAGGGTGCTCCCTCCGTGCGGGTGTCTGCCCCTCTCTGCGTGTCAGCCTTGCTCTCTCCTGCAGGCCGACCTCCTTGCGGGGACACAGGACAGTCAGCAGCCCCAGGTCCCAGCCGTGGCAGAAAAGCAGCGTGTTTCTCCCAGTGCAGGTGTGTCAGTCCCGGGCCAAGGCACATGCATGTCTGTGGAAGCCATCGGGCAGTTAGCAGCCACAGCCCATCCCCCACCTATAGTTGGATTCACCAAGTCACTGGGGAACCAGGCTCCAGATTAAGGAGCAGGGTGGGGTTGGGTGGGGGGAGCAGAGCTCACGCTGGCGCCTACTGAGTGCACGGCCCACTCCGACATCACCTGTGTGTGTGATGCTGATGCCAGCCCTGTGCGGGGCCCTGATGCCTTCTGCATACACAGGAGGAACGTGAGCGGTGCAAGGAGCCACACTGGCCGGGAGGTGAGGCCAGGCTGGCAGCAGCCCTGGGCTCTGCTGCTCCTCTCACAAATGTGTGGTTGTGTCTGTACTGTTGTCTTGTTGTTTACGGATGTCAGCGTGGTGTCCTGGCCCCTCAGAGGTACTCGGATCCCACCGATTCCCCGGTGGGGAGAGCCCCCACCCTCCCCACGATTTCTGCCAATTCCAGGGACCCTAGCCCCCCTGTGCCTCCAACTCCTGGACCCCTTGGTGGTCTCCTCTTTCCTGGAAGAATTGGATAGAGGTTAAGGGTTTGTTTTGTTTGTTTTTCCTATAAATAAATCTCATAGTGAACCTTTTGAAAATTAAAGCATTTTTTTTAAAGAGTTTATTCATTTATCTGGGAGAGAGAGCACAGACGGGGACGGGCAGAGGGAGGGGGAGAAGCAACCTCCCTGCTGAGCAGGGTGCCTGATGCAGGGCTTGATCCCAGGGCCCTAGGCCATCACCTGAGCTGAAGGCAGACAATAGGCTGAGCCACCCAGGCACCCGAGGATTAAATAGTCTTGATGATGATTTGGGACGGGATGGTCCACAGCTGTGGGGGGTGTGGTCATCTCTCTGTCTCCTTCCCCTGCCATTTCTGCCATTCTGGAACCTGGTGTCCAGCCTGTGACACATGGAGCCGCTCAGTTCACCCCAGTGCAGCCTCCCAAGTGTGTACATCCAGACCCAGCCAGGTTTCCAGATCCCGGGCCTTTCCTTTTTAGGTGGACCTGCTTAGTCTCCTTTGGAAGCAGTGGGGGTTAAAGTATTCTTTTCCTCGTTCATAAAACTGAGCCCATACTACACATGATATTTTACACCCTGCCTTCTGCCTTAGCAATGCGTAACGAACCCTTTTATGTCAACAGATATTCTTCTCAGCAGCAATTTTCATGGCTGTATAGCCTCTGATCCTGTTGACCTGCCATGATTTCCTAACCTAAACCTTGTCTATTGAACCCAACAGTTACTTCGAAATATTCCCTTTTCTGATGACTAGTGCTGCAGAACCCTGGAGTCCATGGCCACTGAGGGACGTCCTGGTAGGATCACAGGGGACAGACAAGGGTTGAGCTCACTGTTTCTGGTCTGTTTATTGATCAGTTATCCATCCTTAACCCCCTATTATTAAGCTGCCATTTTGACCACGTACTAAAGAATTCTCTGGACATCTATCTGGATCCATGTCTGGGCTTTCTCACTCCCATCTGCCTGTTCTTGTGTCGAACTGAGATGTTTGCTTTAGGAGTGCCTCAGTGTTTTTTGGCTGTTCTCATCTATTCAGTTTTTTTAGGTCTAACTTGGCAATCATTTTCTCAAGCTTCTCCCCCACTTCCCAACCAATTTTTAGGTTTGGCCTGACATGGCATTAAGCGTACAGACTAATTCGATATTGCATTAGTTATGCACTGCTGGGGTAGCCCCGGTGGCGCAGCTGTTTGGCGCCGCCTGCAGCCTGGGGTGTGATCCTGGAGACCAGGGATCGAGTCCCGCATCGGGCTCCCTGCGTGGAGCCTGCTTCTCCCTCTGACTGTGTCTCTGCCTCTCTCTCTCTCTCTCTCTCTATGTCTATGAATAAATAAATAAAATCTTAAAAAAAAAAAAAAAAAAAAGTTATGCACTGCTGCCGAACAAATCACCCCAAAGCCTGACAGCTGAAAACAACACATACGTATCTGATACCTTTTCTGAGGGTTGGGAATCTAGGAATGCCTGAGCTGCAGTGCCTCACCTGACCATCTCTGCCAACCTCACTCAGTCACATGACTACTGGCGGGAGACATTGGCTCCCTACCAGGTGGGGCTCACATGGCTTTCCCAAAGTGAGGAAAGAGAGAGAGAGAACCAAGGTGGGGAAGCACAGGGACATACCACATTCATGTCAGAAAGATCTAACACCATAAAATGTCTAATTCACCTGTGTTAGCTGGCCTCCAACGTGGCTCCCCAGGGCTCCCCGCTGCCTGGTATCTGTGACCTTGTGCAGCCGCCCCACGTGTGTTAGGGTTGCTCTGGGCCACCAAAGGAAAACGCTAGAATGGGTAATCTGTCGCTTTTGAGATTAGAGAATAAAAGGCATTCTGCTTCCCCACTTTGCCGAATTTGTTCCCAGTATTTCCTATCTGGTTTTTACTGGGAGTGGGAGCTTGTTCGCACTGTGTTTTCTAAGTGGTAGCTGAACTCCTTAGGGCCACTATGATCTTTCAGTGGAGCTTAACTGGTGACAATGCAGAACCCACTCTCGACTTTTACTGACCCACGGGTCGCAGAACTGAGGCCAGCTGTGATCCTAAGTGTGCTCTTGGGAGCAGCTTCCCCACGGGACTATGACAGGGGAGGTGAGTGGACATAAGGAGATCCTTCCTGTCACTGATCCTGTATGGTGGCTGTGCCCAGGCTTCCCGAGGCCAGGATGATGGGGTTCTCTGGCCATCACTGGGCTCTGCCTTCAAGGGACCATGTGGTGAGGACATGGCGGCGGGGGGGGTGGGGGGCAGCCAGGGCAGGTGGCCTATGGCAGGGCTGTCAGTCTACCTAATGCCCCAGAGACTTAGACTATCTGCTCATAGCTGCTCATGATGCCTACGTCCAAGTCTCCAGCAACCTCACTTCAGACTCCTGTTCTGGAGCCTCTAGCATTTGCACAGGCTCTAATCCATTCCACCTTGAAAGTTCCTTTGTTCATTCTCTTCCAGTAGATATTTGTCTAGTACCTGCTGTATGCTAAGCAGTGTGGCAGGCGCTGAGGACATCAGTGAAGCGCTGCATGCTGTCTAATAGGGAGAGAGAAAGAAACACAAAAGAAGAAAATGGCATTTTACAGAGTAATGAAAAAAAAATCGAGCAGAATAAGAGAGGCTCAGGAGTACAGAGGAGTTAAAAGTTTGAGCAAAGAATTGAAGGAGGCTCTGGAGCCACGTGGATTCCAGTGAGAAGGAACAGCTCTGAGAAGGCCCTGAGGAGGGAGCATGCCTGGTGTGCTTGCAGAAAGCCCAGGAGGCCAGCAGGCTGGGGCCTGGGGGGAGGGAGGGGGCTGGGAGGGCTTATGGGGAGGGGGTGGAGAGAGGCAGATCCTGGAGGACCTTAGGGGCCCTGTGAGGACTTGGGCTTTGACTCTGAGGGAAATGGGAGCTGCTGCAAGGTTTTGAGCAGAGAATGCCACTACATTTTAAAAGGATTTTAAGTAGCTGCAGAGAAAACCTGGGATAAGAAATATCTCCCCCCCCCCCCCCAAAAAAGAAATATCTCCCAAGTCTGCCGCCTTGGTCCCCACTGGCAGCTCCCCAGCTCCCCTACACAGTCCTCATAACTTCTCGACTTTGGCCGAAGCCTGCAGACTTTCCTCCCTGCCTCTGCTCTTCTGGCCTCCTCTTCCTCCCAGGGCCAGAGCTGAGAAGTGCCTCCAAGCCCTTTTCTGGTCTAGGAACCTCTGATGACCTGAGCAGTTCATCCATCCCGACACTCCAACCTCTAGGTGCTGTGCCTGCCCCTCCCTCCCTCCCTGGTGTGGGCATGGAGGCCAATTTTTTGGAATCACACTTTAGGACTCTTGAAATCTGTTTGGTGTCGGTCCTAAGTGTCCTATGCCTTACGGTATAACACAGTACAGAACTGCCTATGGTGGCCTCCCTTCCCGTCGCCAGCAGAAAGCAAGAAGCCGTGTGTGTGTTCCTTTGTCTACACACGTCATCATGTACAAATTCAAATACTGGATTATTACCCTGGGCACAGTCGTTGGGGAGTCCCCTTTTCCTTTTCTCTGCTGTGGGCATCTTCGCTTGCCCACCACACAGCTCGACCCGTCCTTTGTGGCAGGTGCAGGGTTGGGTCCTGAGCTGCCCCCAGCGCGCAGACCCCCTGGGGGTCTCCAGCCCCTGGCACAGCCGGGCTTGCATGCACACACACCCCCCCCCCCAAGCAATTGCATTAGGGTGCAGATTAAATCCCGTGGCTGGGGCGGCCGGGGACCTGCGCCTCCTTTCTGGTCGCCCGTGCTCCATCGTCTGCCCGGCACTTGCCCCTGGGGTCACGGCCTCGGCGGCCACCTATACCAGGGGGGCACCTGGTCCCCGGGCTCCCTGCAGGCGGCATCCGGCTCCTCCAGGAGGCGCCCCAGGCCGGGCGGAGCGGCCTCCCCTGCAGGACCGAGGGCGGAGAGGGCCGGGCTCCAGGGCCTCCCTCCCCACGGGGCTGCGCTCGGCCTGGGGTGCCCCCCCACCCCGAGCACCGTGCCCCCCGCGGCTCGCAACGGGCACTATGGGGTCGCTGCCTCCGCCCGCCCCCTGCAGGGTGGTCGCAGGGGTCCCCGCAAGGGGCCCGGGCCCGGGCCCGCCCGACAGAGGCACACCTGCCACCCGCTCCCCGGGGTCCTGCTCCCCGGGCCCTGCCCTGCGCGCCCTGCCCTCCGCGCCCTGCCCTCTGCATCCTGCCCTCCTGGCCCTGCTCTCCGGACCCTGCTCTCTGGACCCTGCTCTCCGCATCCTGCTCTTCGCGCCCTGCCCCGGCCCCTCGTCCTGCCCTGCCCCCCCGCGCCCTGCCTCCAGACCCTGCTGGACCCTGCCCTCCGTGCCCTGCCCTCCAAGCCCTGCCCTCCACGCTCTGCCCTCTAGGCCCTGCCCTCCGCACCCTGCTCTCCAGACCCTGCCCTCCCAGCCCTGCCCTGCCCTGCTCTCCGCACCCTGCTCCCCACGCCCTGCGCCCTGCTCCCCGCACCCTGCTCCCCACGCTCTGCCCTCCACGTCCTGCTCTCCGGCCCTGCTCTCTGTACTCTCCACCCCTGTCTTGCTGCAGGCGTCTGGCTGCACCTCCAACCTCCAAAGAAAGAAGGAGGCTGCCAGCTAGAGGCTGGGCTCCGTCCATGGCCTGTGCCCATTGTCTCTGCTCTGGCCTCAGTTCTCCCGCCCAGACACAGGACGCAGGGGGCTGGGCCCGGCGGGCCCAGCCGGGGTTGGGAGGACAGGGGACAGGGCCGAGTGGGGACGCTGCAAGATCGAGGTCACCCTGCAGCTAGCCAACCACACCCTGGCCCTCCACGCTTGCATTTGACCCTGTAGCTTGAAGCGCATCCCAATAGCCTCCTTATTCTCCTGCTGTGTGTTGACCTAGCAGCCAGAGAAGGGCACCCCATCACACTTGCGTTCCATCACTCTTGGGTGTCCGATCCACCTTTGTCCCTCATGGGGAGGGAAGGGGCCCCGAAGATCGCCAATCCTACCAGGCCACACTGCCAGACCCCGTTGGGTGGTCCTCTCCTGGTCGGGTTACATTTTTAAGCCATCGGAAGATTCACAGTTGCCCATGTCAAATTCGAATACTGGGTAGAGTCCCAAGGTGGCAGCTTAGGGGTCGGGGTAGCCGTAGGCAGGTTGCTTACCTTCTGGAGCCCAGTGGCTTTGTTGGAATACAGGGAGCAGCTGGGAGTAGCTGGGAGCACCTCTTAGGCCCAGTCCTAACCCACCTGAAGGCAACATCCCGCCCTGTCCCAGGTGCTTCAGATTCAGGGCGCCCGAGAAACAGCCTTCTGTTTGGTGATCTCCAGGCACCTGCAAGCAACAACATGAAGATCAAGGCAACCACCCAAACCGACCCCTGGAGGGTTAATCTGTCAGCACAGGCAGGGCTTTAGGACCTCGTTCTAGGGAAAGGAGAGATGACGGGGCTCCTCTGTGTCCTTGAATTCCCTGGTAAAGCCCCTTCCTCATCCCTACCTACTGACTGTCTTTCCTTACCTTTCTGAGCTCCAACCCAGTGGGAGGGCAGCGTTTTAAAAGCATTACCTCAGGATGCCAAACGTCCTGGAAAAGAAGAAGGTTGGCCAGGGGAAGCAGGTAGAGGGAGAGGCCGAGGAGCCTAGAAACTCCTGGCTGGCTCCTCTGGCCTGTTTGAAGTTGGCTCAAAAGTCACGGAATTAGTACCGAATTAGGACCCGCCACCGCCTCTTCTTACCCGCGGAGGAGAGATCAGTTCCTGGCTGGCCCCGGGCAGTGTCATCGATACAGCTGGTGTCATCGTTACCTTCCACTAACGGATCACTCAACACCTGTCGGCTCAGGCAGGGCCGGGTCCGGACACTGCCCTGCAGAGCTGGAGGCTCTGACCCTCCCTGTTGGCCCTGAACCCCAGGGGAAGCCAAGACACGGGCGCTGCTGGGATGTGGCTCCCTGTGACCCGACAGGAGGACTAGATTGCTCCTGATGCCTGCCCCCCACCCCTTGCAGGGTCCCGGCTGCCAATTGGCTTCCTGCTGCCTGGCCCCCATTGCTTCCCGGGCAGGGGAGATGAGTCTGTCCCTGGCTGGGAGCTGAGGGAGAGTGACGATGCGACACAGAGAAGGGGCTCCCCGAGTGGTCCTGCAGTGACGAGCCGGGGGTGAGGAGTGGCCTGGGGTGTCCCACCTGTCAGGGCTTCCCTGGCTGGCTGCCCTGAGGGGTGCACTCCGGAGGACATCATGCTGCAGCAGATCCTTCATGACATGTACATCGACCCCGAACTCCTGGCCGAGCTCAGTGATGTGCAGAAGCACATCCTCTTCTACAAAATGCGAGAGGAGCAGCTGAGGCGCTGGAGGGAGCGCGAGGCGTGGGAGGCCCTGGCCCAGGCGGAGGGCCTCAGGCCCCCGAAAGTCAAGCGAGGTATGTGGCTGCGAGTCACCGAGGGGTCGGCCCCAGGCCTCCAGGAGGTGGAGAAGTTATTGGTGCCAGGCTGTGTTCTTTAAAACGAGCACCCGTGTGATGAGGGCTGGGGGCTCAAACCCTTGTTCTGTGAGCGTCTGGCCATGCTAGTCCGGCCTCTGTGTTTTGACCCCAGGTCTGTGAGGCTCCAAGGCTGCAGAGGGAGCTCCTGATGGGATTGGGGAAGGGGGGCTTTGTCCCGTCGTGGGAGGCCCAAGTTCCGGGGAAGTCACCAGTGGGATCTCAGCTCGGGCTCGGACACAGGCGATGATCGCTCGCAGAGGGAGAGGGCGTATTCTTGACCTTCGCCAGTGGTTCCACCAAGGAGGGCAGGGTGCAACGAGGACGTGCCCTTCCTGCCCGCCTTGTGCGCGCCAGCACCGTGGTTCCCAGCTAGGGCCGGCCCGGGCCCCCGGCCGCTCCCTGCTATCTGCGTGTGAGAGGAAGCTTGGGGCTGTGCCTGGAGCCTCGCTGGGCATCTGGCGAGAGGCTGTCAGGGAATGTCCTGCGCCATGACCCGCCCCAAAGGGCAGTATCAGGTGTAGAGGAGAAGCAGGGGCCCAGCCTGTGTTTTGGGTGGTTTACTTTCTTTTTTAAAAAATTTATTTATGACATAGAAGGGGGGGGGCAGAGACGCAGGCAGAGGGAGAAGCAGGCTCCACACAGGAAGCCCAACGGGAGACTCAATCCCGGGTCTCCAGGACCACACCGCGGGCCGAAGGCGGTGCCAAACCACTGGGCAACCAGGGCTGCCCGTTTTGGGTGGTTTATATGCAGTCCTGAGTCCGCGGGCTGGTGCACCTGGGATGAAAATACCCCTGCAGGAGTCAGGACCTGGTAGAGGACTCGGGGTCCTGCGGGGGACGGCACCTTATGTGCATGCGGCCCTTTACAGTAGGCGGGACCATCTCGTCTCTCCTCGTCCCTGTCCCCAACAGCCCTCCTCTTGGCCTCTCCACAGTTCAGTAGAGTGGAGTGTAGACTTGGCCTGTCGGAAGTTTTCAATCCAGGACAAAATCCTATATCTCGCTGGGCATGCAGACCCCTTGGCGACCCAGCAGCGTGCAGCAGGCCACGCTCACACGCATCGGGACAGGCTTGCTCTGTTTAGCCTCCGCCTGAGCACGAGTGCTTTTTCCTGTCGAGAATGTCCCCCACTTCACCCTCCTGACAAGCTCCTCCAGGACTAGTCCCTGCCCCCTGGAGCCTTTGGGGGATGCTCCTGGAGCAGGGATGAACTTGCATCTTGGCAGGTGCTTGGCATGTAGTGCCCACTCCTGCCCTAAGTGCTTGCCACCCTGTCACTTATCATCATCTGCTTGCCTGGCCCTCCCAGGGGCCTCAAAGCCACGGGGGTGTGAGGCCACACTCCATTCTGTCTTCTATCCTTTGGCCCAGCGCACAGCTGGTGTACGGGTACATCTGTGTTTTGGCTGAGACACACAGCAGGACCCCGAGGGGGACAGCTCTGGCTTGGCAGCGCGTGGCTGGGGCCGGGCTGGGCCTTCGGGGCCAGGCTGTGCTGGCAGCTGCATCACCAGCTCCTGAGAATGACAGGCTGCTTGCAGCCCCACCCGGCCCAAGTCCTGGAGCCTCACGCCGTCTGTACGGTGGCTCTTCTGGGACGAAGACAGATGCCTAAAAATTTAACTGCAAAAACATTTTTATGGCAATTTGTCACACATTGACATCTACATTTTCATGTGTAAATTATACATTAAACTCATTTGGGTTTCTGGTGCAGCAGAGTCTTTTCTGCGTGATTAATTTTCTGATTTATAAAGAATGGAGAGGAGAGGGAAACACACGGGGGAGTGTGTGTGTGTGTCTCCAGGTCGGCATCTCGTTCAAGCCTCAGCTCTTTGCTTCAGGCCTGGCTGCGGAAGTGTCTGGGTGGATGGCGGGGAAGCCCTGGTGGGGGGGGGGGGGGTGCTGGCCAGGCCTCAGCAAGGTCTGGGACGCACAGTGTGCTGCGACCCCGTTTCTGCTGGGGAAGCCGAGGCTCACGAAGTGACTCAATCCACCCCAAGGCACCTACGTGCTAAGAGGTGGAGTCGGGAAGCACATCCTGTGGCTTTGACCGTGGGGCTGGGGAGTGAGGTTTTTCCATTTGTTCACTTCTGAGCTCGGACTCTAATTCCACAGATGATCTGAGCATGCATTCACCCGTTCCCTTCTTCACTTACCCCTTCCCTTATGCAACATCCCGAAGCGCTGACTTTGGTGAACTGGACAGAGCTTTGGCCCTTGCGGCCGTGGGTGGACAGGTCACGGGGACACGGGAGTGCAGCCGTGTGGTGGCTCAGGGCAGGAGTGGGTGGGGACCTGCTCCACGGGGTGCATCCTTTCTCCTCCTGGCCTGCACCGCCGCCACCCCATTCCCCTGTGTGTCTGGAAGGAAGCCCCTGCTGTGCTTTGCCGAGCTGTGTGCCAGCCCCTTGGGCTCCCCGTGCAACTTACTCGGTCCTCATGAGCCCGCGTGGATGCTTCGCCCCAGTCCTGTCTTGTCCCCTAAGGCCTCCGTCCTGCTGTCTCTTTTCTGGGGGCACCTCCCAGCTCCTAGCAGACTGGCCCTTGCTGTCCCCAGTGCTCCTGTAGGCTGTGCCCTGTCCCTGAGAACTTTTCTGTTCTCCAGGCATTCCTGGCAGTAAACCCTGGGGACACGGAGGTACAGAATCTCGAGGGCTTTACTGATCTTGGACCCGCCGGTGGGGTCCGCAGGGAAACGAGCTGGGGGAAAGCTGAGCTCATGGCTGGGCACACATCACTCCCCTGGCCCCACAGGCACGTCTTTTTTGTTTTCACCTTATGCCTCAGTGAGAATCTTCCCTGCTGTGGAAGACACAGACCCTCAGCTTTGTTTTCCCATCTACCATTGTCACATTCACCTTTTTGTCACATTTCCGACAAGATTCGACGCCTGACGGGGCTCGTTGAGACTGTGGGTACAAAGCTCCAAACTGTGGTCCTGCTCAATTCAGGCCAAGCCCCTCCAACGTTGCCAGGACCTCTGCATCCTCTCCTCTGGCAAGTGTCCCTTCCCCCTGAAAACCCGCACCAACGCCAGGAGCCTCACAAGCGCCGGCCGCTCTGGGCCTGCTCGGTGGGCCCTGTCTCTCCGGGGTGGGCCTAGGGGTCGCCTGGGACAGGACTCGGGGCACACGTGTCCACACCGACCTGTCCTTTCTGCCTGACCCACAGTGCCTGTCAGTGTTGACTGGTTCCTCTGTGACCACCTGTTCCGGCTGGACGTCTTGGGCCCAGAGCCCATCGTGTTCCCCAGCCGCCCCCTGGCTGGGCCCGCCGCCTGACACTCACTCATGTCACCCACAAGCCGGCTCAGGGCCGGGCTCCCCCCACCTCCTTGTGGCTCCCACACACTGCCGGGCTCAGGCCCCTCCGCCCTCCTCCCCTGCAGCCTGCCCATCCCAGGCCCATCTCGCTCTGTTGGCTTGACCCGGGCGTCACCAGAGCGGCCCCATAGCATCGTGTCTGTGTCTCAGGATCAAGCCGCTCGGGCTGCACATCTGGCCCAGCCTCAGCACCACCAGGGGGCCTTGCCCACACCCAAGTGACAGCCCCCAGACCCGCTCCTTGCCCCTGGTCTGCCTCTCTCTGTGCCCAGGGAACTGTCCAGGGCCTCCTAGCCCAGGGCCCCCTCCTGCTGGGCACTGCTGACCCGGAGCCCCAGCCCTGCCGGGAACCCCACTCCCTGCACCCATCCCCGGCACGGCCCTGGTCCCCTGCCCCGCGTTCACCCTCTGCAACCCTTTCTCCACCCGGCAGCCAAAGAACCTTCGTGACACCGATGAGCTCACTCATGTCCAGACGTGCACGCCCCCCCCTGTTCTCGGAAGACATAGGATGCCTCTTGCTGGCCCGTGCCCCGTCCTCCCCACTCTCCACCCCGAGGTGACCCTCTGTGGGGAGTGCTCTCCCCCATATCCTCACGGGCCTTAGTTCTTCCCTGACCACCCGCTCTGCACCCCGTCCTTCTCTTACCACCCCTGGCGAGCTTGCTTTCCACAACCTACCATGGCTACCAGTATGTTTCTAACACAACAGAAGATTTCCCATTTTAACCATTTTAAAGTGTTCGTTTCAGTGACAGCACACCCAAAATGTTGTATAGGGGGCGTCCGGGTGGCTCAGCCAGTTACGTGTCTGGTCACCATCTCAGGGTCGTGGGATGAGCCCCGCCTGGGCTCCAGGGGCTCGAACTCAGCTCCACTCTGCTTCAGATTCTCCTTCTCCCTCTGCCTCTCCCCTGGGTTGCGCTTGCACCCTCTCTCTTAAATTAAAAAAATAAAAATAAAAAATCTTTGCAAAAAAATGTTGTGCAACCATGGCCACCATCTAGTTCCAGAACATTTTCAGCCCAGAAAGGAAACCCCTTACCCAGGAAGCACTCACTCCCCAACCCACCCCCCTCAGCCCTTGGTGACAGCAGATCTGCATTCTCTCTCTGTGGATTTGTTGCTTTTTATTTTATTTATTTTTATTGATTGATTGATTGATTGATTTGTTGCTTTTTTAAAAGATAGATATGTTTGCTTGTTCGTGGCCTGTCTCCTCCATTAGCCTGAAAGGGCCACGAGGCTACAAGTGTCGCCGGCTTCTGTGCCAGTAGCTGAGTGCGGCAGGGGGCCGTGGGTGTGCAGCATGCACACTCGAGCTGTGTCACAGGAGCTGAACCAGGGGGATGGGGACGAACGGGAAGGGCCATGTGCTCTGCAGCAGGACCCCTCCCTCCTCTAGACCCTGAAGGTCTTCAGCAAAAGAATGAAAGTCACAGTGTCCTTGTGTTGGGGGATGCGTCATAGAAGCTGGGCTGCGTCTATCGTCACACATCAGTGGTGACAGTTGTGCCACCTTTTCACTCGGACTTATACCTCATGTCAGTCTTCTTCTTTGTTTCAGGATTTTGACTTGGATGTGAGTTTAACCAATATGACTTTTTCCCCTTTGCTTTTTTTTTTTGCTTTTGAAAAATGTTATTTATTTCTTTAAGAAAGAGAGAGCATGAGCAGGGGCAGGGGGAAGGAGAGGGAGAAGCAGACTCCCTGCTAAGCGCAGACCCTGATGCAGGCTCCACAGGGGGCCCCATCCCAGGACCTCAAGACCATGCCTCCCACTGAAGGCAGATGCTTAGCACACTGAAATATATATAAAGTAAAATATTTTATTTATTTATTTGAAAGAGAGAGTGAGAGAGAGCACGAGGGGGGCAGAGGGGGAGAAGCAGGCTCTCCACTGAGCAGGGAGCCTGATGCGGAGCTCGATCCCAGGACCCTGGGATCATGACCTGAGCAGAAGGCAGACACTTACCCAACTGAGCCACCCAGGGCCCCTTCTTAGGGCATATTACCTCTATCTTTTTTTCCCTCTAGCTTTTTGATGTCATATTAAAGAGCACATGCTGTTTTAAAGCTCATTTTAGGGACGCCCAGGTGGCTCAGTGGTTGAGCATCTGCCTTTGGCCCAAGATGTGATCCCGGGGTCCTGGGATCGAGTCCTGCGTCGGGCCCCCTGCATGGAGCCTGCTTCTCCCTCTGCCTGTGTCTCTGCCTCTCTCTGTGTGTCTCTCATGAATAAATAAATTAAATGTTAAAAAAAAATAAAGCTTGTTTTAGTGGGTGCCAGGATGGCTCAGTCGGAAGAGCATGTGACTCTTCATCTCAGGGTCATGAGTTCGAACCCCATGCTGGGTATAGAGATTACTTACGTAAATATTTTTTAAAGACCTTATTTTTTAAAAAAGTGCTTGAGTCCATTTTATCTGTCCTTATCAGCAATAAAACATTATATACTGACGATGAGAAATTTAAGGATTTAAAAATATTTTTCTCCGTGACTTTCTTGGTATAATCAAGCATGTTTGATTTCATTTACCTTCTTTGATCTTTCAAGATTTACATCTTCTGCTTATAGTAGGGGTTTCTTCATCAAATCATAATGACAATAATTACTTGGTCATTAAATTCACTTAGTACCGGTGTCATTGCTCCTCACATTTTTTTTTCCTCTGAGGGGAAAGTGATGAATGTTTTATTCCCCCTTCTACCCTATTGCCCAAGGGATTTGGCCAACCCAGCAGCATCGGCCTCACTGTGGGGGTTCTCAGCATGTCGGAAGTCACCGTCTTGTGTGGTCTCCGTGGCCTTGCTGACATAACGTGGTGGGACACTGTTGACCTTGGCACGCTGACTTCTTCAGCTCCTTCATGAATTCCAACAGTGTGTCAGTTGATGCACTGGGGTGATGTGGGAGGCCACGACTGCCCAGGATAAAGGTGGGGGAGAGTCAGGGGAGAGGATGCCCCAGATTTCTGGACCATAGTTGGAGCTGTTGGTCACAGCCCCCTTCCTGGGTGCAAGGGGCAGAGTGTCTAGGACTGTGTAGTGTGGGGAACGGTGGGGGAGGCCACTGACACAGTCTCCCCCGGGTTTCTCACGGTGTCACATTACCTGCCACTAGCGCCTGGTCCTTTTGTTAAGAACATTTTTCCCATCAGTATGCAAATATTCGAGGGACAGTTCTGGGGAGGGCAATGTTGGAGTTTGTTTCAGAGAATGTATGTGAGGAGGAGAGAAGAGGTGTCTAGGGGTGAGGCAGGCTGTGCAGACTCCTGTAGAGGACACTAATTAGTGCAGGGTAGACCAGAGGTAAAAAGTCCCTTGAGTCAAGATATTTGGTAAACTGGGGCTGAGTGTGGGTCTGAGGGGTCAGTTAGGGTAGCAGATGAGCTGTGGGGGTGCAACAAGCTTCCTACTGGGAGCTCAGAAGTCCGGCAAGAAGAAACACCACGAGAAGTGTGTCTGTGGTGACCCAGGGCTGTCCACCTGAGCCCAGAGAGGTGTCCTAGCACCCATGACTTGTAGATAAGCCCCTGCAGCTCTTGGGGTATACCTGGGGGCAGGCGAACCGTGCTCATTCTTCTAGACTTTCACGGCCGAAGGGATGCTCTATTAGCTCATTTTCTGAGGTGCTCAGGGGTGGAAAATAATAGTCACTGATCAGTTCTTCACCCTTTGGTTGGGTTGATGCCTTTTCCGAAATGCCTCTAGCCGGGTGGAATGGAACCAGGTCACCTGGATTTTCATCTTGGCTCCGTTTTGACCTTTGAAAGTCACCTGTGCAATGGGAATAACCACCCCTTCTCAACGGTCGTTGGGAGGGTTCATAAAGCTTCTTCAACAAGCGGGGAAAGCTCCTGTGGAGCACCTAAGGGCTACTCTGCACCCTCTTTCCTTTCCTCCCCACTCTGCACCCCCCGGCTCTGATGGAGATCCTGTGGACACTGGCTCAGCCTCTTCCAGATGCTCCACTGTTAGACCTAAGCTCTGGGCCAGCTGCATCGTGGCCTGGCCAACCTCAATGTTTTTGGAGTCTTGACCATAGTGGGGGTTGGGGCCTTGCCTGTGTCTGTCAAACATCACCCTTGTGTGTGTGTGTGTGTGTGTGTGTGTGTGTGTGTTTTAGGACCATTGGCAGAAATTCAGTTCCTTCATTTTTTTTTTTAAAGATTTTATTTATTTATTCATGAGAACACACAGAGAGGATTGAGGGAGAGAGGCAGAGACACAGGCAGAGGGAGAAGCAGGCTCCACGTGGGACTCGATCCCGGGTCTCCAGGATCGCGACCTGGGCCGAAGGCGGCGCTAAACCACTGAGCCACCCAGGCTGCCCTCAGTTCCTTCATTGAAAGGCTACTCTTGGTACTTGGGAGGCTGATAAGCACCCTTCTCATGGATCGGGAAAAGATGTGACGTTATAGTGGGTGCAGGACTAGTCTATGAATGGCTGTGATCTGCCCATAGTTGGAGGTGTGGCATTGGGTGGCCTGGGATCACCCTGTTTGTGAGTGTGTGGCTGGGCGTGGGCCCTTGTCCTGGCCTAGGCAGTGGAACAAAAGTTAGAATTCTTGGAGAGCCGTGTGTGTGTGTGTGTGTGTGTGTGTGTGTGTGTATGTGTGTGTGTGTGTGTGTGTGTGTTTGTGTGTATGAATCGTATGTGTTTTGTTGGTGCTTTGGGGCATAGAGTTGGGATCTAGGGCCAGACCCTTCCATTACACCTGCCTGGACTGAGGGGCCCAACGTGGGCTTCCAACTGTAGGTGCTCTACCCAGGTTTGTGGACTTGACTAATGGGGCTCTATTTTCTGGCTTGCCAGGGGCTGCCTCACAGTGGGACAGCTGTGCTAGGGAGGGAGCTCCTAAGGGCGATGTCACTCTGCGTCCTGGCAGCCCAGTTCCTTCACTTGCAGTGGGGGGAGCCCTGTCCCAGTGGCTGTGGGGCTGGAGGAGGAAAGTTCCGGGCCCACCCTGCCTGCAGGGCCCGGGCTGTGGGCCTCTGGTTCCGTTGTAGCTCAGCACCTTGTTCCCTCTCCCTTCCCACCTTCCCCAAGCCGGGAGGCCTGCTGCTGACTGAGGAGGCTCCCTCTGGCCAAGGGCTCCGGGGTCCATGTCCAGGGCCAGCACTTTTAGAGAGTGAAAAGCCCAACATCACTAGTAACCGCACCAGTGCAAGTCGTCACGGTAAGGTAGGCAAATGGCCAAGAAGTGTGGCAGGAGCACTGCTGGTGCTGACCCGGGCAGAGAGGTCCCCGCAGCTCGGCTGAGGGGGCACATAAGGGGGAGCCGAGCTTGTCCTTTCCCCGTATTTCTGCATGTTCCAGAAGTGCCTGAGGCCACACAGCCGGCCAGGGCTCAGTGGCCTAGCAGAGAACTGGGCTTTGCGGGCGGATCCTGTCCTGCCCCGGCTGCTGCCAAAGCTCAAGGCCTTTGAGCAGCTGGGTTTGCTCAGCTCTGGAGGGAGGGAAGCCCCTCTCCTGCCCGCTGCCAGGGATGCCCGAGGGGCCGTGATCACGTTTAATTCCTCTCCCCTTGCCACAGGGGCCACCCTGCCGGCCACCTCCCTGCTCCCTACCTCCTCCAGCTCCCTACCTCCCCTTCCAGGCTGGAGGTCAGGAGGGGCAGTTTCTGAGAAAGGCCACCAGCTGGTTATCTGCCGACTGCCTGTCACCCGATCCCAGCTCTCAGCCCTGGCCCAGGGCAGCCGCGCCCAAGTAACAGGTTGCAGACGGCTGCCCGTCCCTCAGCTAATCTCTCCAAGTGGCTGGCATGACTGCTTTCCAGGTTTTTTTCTCACGTACAAATTAGCAAATGGTTTTCCCATTTGGTATGAGATTTTGCATTTGGCTTTGGGATCTGAATTCCTTGGGGGCAATTTTCACACCTGTTTCTCCCACCTTCTTGCAAAATTATATGACTTTAGGTGTCAGGGTCTTTTATTTTATTTCATTAATTTATTTTTAAAGATTGATTTATTGTAGCGGGAGGGGCAGATGGAGAGGGAGAGGGAATCTCAAGCAGACTCCCTGCTGAGTGCAGAGCCCCCCACGTGGGGCTCAATCTCATGCCCCGAGATCACAACCTGCGCCAAAACCAAGAGCTGGACGTTTAACCAACTGAGGGACCCAGGTGCCCCTGTGGTCATTTATTTTTATCCTATCATTTCACTGATATGTCCATTTTCTGACACCACCGTCGGGTGCTCACAGTCAGGCTCGTGAGGTGCTGAAGATTTAGAGAGTCGTCCTACCCCGGGATCCGTGTGACCTGGAGGTTATTTTGTGCCTTGGATGCTGTTCTAGATAAATAGACGTTTTGTGCCAGGATGCTTATGCTGATAAGGAAAGGAGTAAGACTGGGGTCCAGAGACCCCACTGGCCCATTGATTGGGGTGTGTCTGACTGGGGGGGTGGGCTTGAAGGTGGGCTATTGTGGATTTCGCAGTGATAGTGACACCGAGTCTCAGCAGACAGGGGCATGGTGGTCTTGGTGGCAGATCTTGGACTTGTCCCTTATTCTCACAGGAGAGGGCACGCCTTCTGCGACGACATGGCCTGGAGCTTGGGGAGCCACTTCAGGAGCCATTTTACACTCACAAGGTCAAAGTGAGTGGTGGGGGGCGGTGGTTTAGTGTGACCTGACCCCAAGTCTGTTGCAGACCACGGCAAGGACAGTTCTGAATAAACAACGTAAGCAGCCCGGCATTGTTGACAACACACCTTATGGCCACTTCATGCCAACGTGCACACCCTTTACGCCAAAGGTGGGTCGTGTGGCAGTCAGAGGGCCTGGATTCAAATTTTGGCTCTGAACTGTAAGTGTGTTCCACTTATTAACTTGACCCTGGCAAATTACTCAAGCTTTCCTGAGCCTCAGTTTCTTTTTACATACACTGGGGACGATGGTAATAGGACCTATATCCCAGATCTGTGGGCAAGATTAAAAGAGATGCTCCCAGCAGAGCCTGGTATGTTTAAGAACCTGATAAACATTAGCAAAAGCACATTTCTCATCTAGTGGACTTCTTTCCTGTTTGTTTTTCCCAAAACATTAATGTTCACAGCTTAGAACAAAAAGCACTTATATTAAGAGAACACACCAGGTGTTGGGGCAGCCCCTTCCTTGTAGGATTTGTTGAAAAACACCATTTCATCAGAAGTGGCCCTCCTCTTAGGAGATATTTATCATCTATCTATCATCTATCTATCTATCTATCTATCTATCTATCTATCTACCTACCTATCATCTATCTATCTATCTATCTATCTATCTATCTATCATCTATCATCATCATCTATCATCTATTTATCTATCATCTATCATCTATCAATCAATCATCTATCTATCATCTATTTATCTATTGATCTATCATCTATGATTTATCTATCATCTATCTATCTATCTATCATCTATCATCATCATCTATCATCTATTTATCTATCATCTATCAATCAATCATCTATCTATCTATTGATCTATCATCTATGATTTATCTATCATCTATCTATCTATCTATCTATCTATCTATCTATCTATCTATCAATCTGTCTACCATCTAATCTAGATTTATTTTAAGGAATTGGCTCACATGATCATGGGCCTGGCTAGTCTGTAATCTGTAGGGCACAGCAGCAGACTAGAAACTTAGGCAGGATTTCTATGTTACAGTCTTGAGGCAGAATTCCTTCTTCTTGGACAAGCCTGTTTTTCACTCTGAAGATTTTTGACTAATTAGGTGAGGCCCACCCACATCACAGAGGGCAATCTGCTCTTAAGTCAACCAATTGTAAATGGTAATCACATCTGCACAGCAACATCTAGATTAGCATTTGCCCAAACAACTGGGCACGTGGTCTAGCCATGTTGACATGTAAAATTAACCATCACAGCTTATAATTGACTCTACCTGCATGTAGTAAGCACCTACTGTGTGCATCTACTGTGAGAGATGCTAGAAGTCCTCTGTCTGGCTGGGGTGGCCAGACACCTTGGTAAGGACATGCTGGCTAAAGGAAGATGCTCCTAAGCTACCTCCCAGAATCCAAGAATGGCAAGTATAGTCTGGAATCAGGAAGCTGCAGCCAGGGTTGTTTTTCTCTTGGTTTCCTGTCGGTGCTTCTCTCTGCACACCACACCAGCTCCCAAGGCTATTCATCTTTAGAGATAATCCTAATGCTATTCCAGGTCTGAATCTAGTTGGCCTTTACTTCCAAGATCCATTATTATCAAATAACCCCACCCCTTCTGTCTCTCAGTTCAGATTCCATTCAGTGGGTGTCTGATTGGCCCAGCTCTGGTTCACATCTGTGAGCAAAGACGCTGGGGTCATGGGGAGGGTAAGGCTGCTGCTTCTCAGAGTGATGAGCTATGGAAGGCAGAGCTGTAAAGGAAGTTGGCTATGATGGGTAAACTTGTGATATCTCTCCTTAGGGTAAAACCTCTTGGCTTGGTCAACCCAGACTTTATCCAGTTTACAAGTGAAATGTCTGCATCTTGGGAATTTCCTTAGTTCCAGGCAAACCGGGACTGTTGGTCATCCTATCTCTGGTACACCCATTCTATGTGGAGGGAAATTGTAATGTAAAGGGGATGATATTACCTTTCCGACTCATTGACAGGTAGAACATGGGCATATATGTGGGGTAAAGTATGGGTCTAGGTCCTATTTTCTGGGAAAAAAAATCCTTTCTCCTTTTTTTTTTTTAAATAAATAAATCTTTTTTTTTTTATTTTTATTTTATGATAGTCACAGAGAGAGAGAGAGAGAGAGAGAGAGAGGCAGAGACACAGGCAGAGGGAGAAGCAGGCTCCATGCACCGGGAGCCCGACGTGGGATTCGATCCCGGGTCTCCAGGATCGTGCCCTGGGCCAAAGGCAGGCGCCAAACCGCTGCGCCACCCAGGGATCCCAAATCCTTTCTCCTTTGAATTACCGTGGCATCTTTGGTGAAAAGCATTTGACCATATATGTGTAGGTCTATTTCTAGACTTTGTTCTGTTTCACTGCTGCATATACCTTCCTTACACAAATACCACTCTATCTGTAGCTTCATAGTAAATTTTGAAACTATAGCTTTGTAGTGAATCTTGAAACTGAATTGTGTGAGTCGTATTTTGTTCTTTTTCTTTTATTTATTTTTATTTTTATTTTGTTCTTTTTCAGCATTGTTTTGGCTACTCTAGGACTTTTGCTTCTCTGCATAAATTTTAGAATCAGCTTGTCAATTTCTATAAAAAGCTTGCTAGGAATCTGGGATTGCATTGAAACTGTAGACCAGTTTGGGGTGAGTTGACATATTAATATAGTTGAATTTTCCAGTACATGGAAAAGGTATAATGTTCCATTTATTTAGGTCTTTATTCTCTCAGCAACTTTTTAATGAAGATTTTATTTATTTGTTCATGAGACGCACACACACACACACACACACACACACAGAGAGAGAGAGAGAGAGAGAGAGAGAGAGAGGCAGAGAGACATAGGCAGAGGGAGAAGCAGGGTCCCTGTGGGGAGCCTGATGTGGGACTCAATCCTAGGACACTGCAATCATGCCCTGAAGGCAGACACTCAACCACTAAGCCACCCAGGCATCCCTCTCAGCAACATTTTGTAGATTAGAGAACACCTTTTGTTAAATTTATCTCTATTTCATATTTTTTGATGCCATTTTAAGTGGTATCTTAAAATTTAATTTTTACCTGTTTATTGATAAAATATATAAATTGATATTTGTGTTTTGATTACCTTATTTTTTGTGACTTTGCTAAAAATCACCGATTAGTTCAAATAGTGTTTCCCATAGATTCTTTAAGATTTTATATGTAGGTGATCATACCATATGCAAATAGAGACCATATTATTTCTTCCTTTCCAATATATGTACATTTTTAATTTCTTTTTCTTGCCTTATTGCACTGGTTAGGATCTTCAGTACAATGTTGAATAAATGTGGTGACAGCAGGCAACCTGGTCTTATTCCCAATCTTAGGATGAAATTTCAATATTTGATCATTAAGTATGATATTAACCAAAGATTTTTTCCTAGATATATTTTATTAGGGTGAGGAACTTCTCCATTATTAGTATTTTGCTGAGAATTTTTATTAGGAATGGACACTGGATATGTCAAAAGTTTTTTTGCATCTTTTGAGTTGATTACAGTTTTTTTTAGTCAGCTCTTATGACAAGTTACTTTGATTTTTGAACGTTGAATCAACCTTGAATTCCTGGGTTAAACCTGTATAGTCATGATACATTATCCTTTTTATATATTTCTGAATACAATTTGCTAATGTTCTATTAAAAATCTTTAAAATCTGTGTTTGTGAGGGGTAGTGGTTTGTAGTTTTCTTGAAATATCTTTAGTTTAATATCAGGATAGTGTTGACCTTATAAAAATGAGTTGAAAAATACTCTCTCTTCTTCATTTTTTGGAAGGGTTTGTATAGAATTCATATTATTTCTTCCTTAAATATTTGGTAGAATTCCTCAGTGGTGTCTCCTGGGCCCACAGTTTTGTTGTGGCCAGATTTTAAATTTTTTTTTTTTTTTTAATTTATGATAGTCACAGAGAGAGAGAGAGAGAGGCAGAGACACAGGCAGAGGGAGAAGCAGGCTCCATGCACCAGGAGCCCGACGTGGGATTCGATCCCGGGTCTCCAGGATCGCGCCCTGGGCCAAAGGCAGGCGCCAAACCGCTGCGCCACCCAGGGATCCCATGTGGCCAGATTTTAAAGTATGAATTCAAATTCTTTATTGGACACAAAGCTATTCAGATTGTATATTTCTTCTTGAGTGAACTTTGGTATTTTATGTCTTTTAAAGAATTTCTTTATTTAATCTCAGTTACTAGATTATTGGCATTAAATTCTTTATAAATTCCTGTGTCTGTGGGATCTGCAGTAGTGACCCTTCTTTCATGCCTGATATTGGTAAATTGTGTTTTTTCTTGCAATTTTGACCAGTCAGTCTAGTGAGAAATTTAATAATTTTACTAGTGGTTTCAAACAATCAATTTTTATTTCCCTGATTTTTTTCCCATTTTCTGTTCTACTGATTTCTATTATCTCTATTATTTCTTTCTTTTATTTTTGGATTTAATTTGTTCTTTATTTTATAGTGTCTTAATGTAGAAGGTTAGACCATTGATTTGAGATACTTTTTTTTTTTTTGAGATACTTCTTTTAAAAGAAAATATAAACATTCAATGCTATACATTTCTCTTAATGCACTGGTTTACATTCCATGGGTTACATGTTGTATTTTCATTTTTCTTCAGTTAAAATATTTTCTAATTCATCTTGTGATTTCTTCTTTTATCCCTGGGGTGTTTAGAGTTATATTGTGTTATTTCTGAATATTTGAAGGGATTTCTTCCAGACGTCTTGTTATTGATTTCTAGATTAATTCCATTGTGGTCAGAGTAAATGCCAGAGATGACTTCAAACATTTTAAATTTGCTGAGTATTTTTTTAAATGGCTAAGAATATGATCTATCTTTGGTGAATGTTCTGTGTTCACTCAAAAAAGAAAGAGTTCTGCTCTAGTGTGAAGTGTTCTACAAATGTCAATTAGGTTAAGTTGGTTGACAGTGTTTAGACTATTAACCAACTTATACCCTAACTGATTTTTTCCCCTGCTTATGAATTACTAGAAACAAATTTTTCTTTTCTTTTTTTTTTTATTTTTATTTATTTATGATAGTCACAGAGAGAGAGAGAGAGGCAGAGACACAGGCAGAGGGAGAAACAGGCTCCATGCACCGGGAGCCCGACGTGGGATTCGATCCCGGGTCTCCAGGATCGCGCCCTGGGTCAAAGGCAGGCGCCAAACCGCTGCGCCACCCAGGGATCCCGTAGAAACAAATTTTTCTTAAAAATTTTATTGAGATATAATTTATGCACCATGCAAGTCACTTATGTAAAGTATACGATTAAATAATTTTTAGTAAATTCACCAATATGTGCAACCACAGTCAATTTTAGAGTATTTTCATCACCTCAAGAAAACCCATACACTTTAATTATCACTCCCCTAAATCCCCTTCTCCCTTCTTCAGTCCTTAGCAACCACTAATCTACTTTATGTCTCTATAATATCTCTATTCTGGGCTTTGATATGAATGGGATCATGTAAATATGTGGACTTTTGTGACTGGCTTCTTGCACTTAGCATGATGTTTTCATGATCCTTCCATACTGTACTACTCCTTTTAATGGCTGACTAATATTCCATTGTTCAGATGTACCTTTTTTTTTTAATCTGTTCATCTCTTAATGAACATTTAGGTTGTTTTCAGGGTTTTGATATTATGAATAATGCTTCTATAAATATTCAGTATAAATTTTTGTGTGACATCTGTTTTTATTTCTCTTGGGTGTGTACCTAGGAGTGGAATTGCTGGGTCATTTGGTCACCTTATGTTTAATCACCTGAGGACCTAGCAGCCTGTTTTCCAAAATAGTTGCGCCATTTACATTCCCACCAGCTGTATGAGAATTCCAATTTCTCCACATCCCCACCAACCTTTGCTATTATCTGTGTTTTTGATTAATGCCATCCTGGTGGACGTGAAGAGTTAGATCATTGTGATTTTGATTTTGATTTCCTTGATGAATAATGATGTTGAGTGTTTTTTCTTGAGTTTATTGACCCCTGGTATATCTTCTTTAGAGAAATATCTATTTAGATCCTTTGCCGCTTTTTTGACAGGGTTGTGTTTTACTATTGAGTTGTAAGAGTTTTTATATACTGTAGGTACAAGTCCCTTATCAGATATATGATTTGCAAATATTTTCTCCCGGTCTATGGATTTCTTTCTTTCTTTCTTTCTTTCTTTCTTTCTTTCTTTCTTTCTTTCTTTCTTTCTTTCTTTCTTTCTTCTTTCTTCTCATCATGCATGCATGTGCACAAGCAGGGGAAGGAGAAGGGGGTGAGAATCTCCAGCAGACTCCATAGAACCCAATTCAGGGCTCAATTTCACAACCCTGAGATCATGACCTGAGCCGAAACCAAGAGTTACACTTAATTGACTGAGTCACCTATGCTATGCCTTTTTACTTTCTTGGTGGTGTGCTTTGTAACACAAATGTCTTAAATTTCAGTGAAGTCTAATTTTATATTATCTATCTATCTATCTATCTATCTATCTATCTATCTATCTATCATTGTGCTTTTGGTGTCATATCTAAGAAATCATTGTCTAACTTAAGATGATGAACATTTATGCCTATATCTGTATCTATGTTTTCAAATTTATTAACATAGAACAGCACATAATATTCTCTTGTAATAATTCCATGTTTTATGTTATCTTTATAATTCCTAACGATATTTTCTGTTTTATTTCTTTTTTACTTAATTAGGCATGCTAGTGATTTCTTATTTTGCGTTTTTCAAATAACAAATGTTTGGGATTATACATGCTTTGCATTTCACTAATATTAGCTTTTTCCTTCATTAATTATTTTCCCTAACTTTCTTTTATCTTATTTTGTTTAAAAAATGTTTTAGATTGAAAACTTAGTTTATTCATGTTACAGCTTTCTCTTAAGATGTATTTATTTATTTTGGAGAAGGGGAGAGAGAGAGAGAGAGCGTGAGTAAGCAGGGGGGAGGGGCAGAAGGAGAGGGAGAGAGAGGCCCAAGCAGACGCTGAGCTAAGCCTGGAGCCCTATGTGGGGCTAGTTCTCATGACCCTGAGATCATGACCTGAGCCAAAACCAAGAAACTGACAGAGCAACCCAGGTGCCCCTTACGTCACATCTTTTAAAATAAAACTTTAAATATTTCTCATTATAAAATATTTGAACAAATAGGCAAAATAGAAAATAATATAATAAGTACTCGTGGACCCACAATATCTTTTTTTTGAGTTCCAGTATAGTTAACATACAGGGTTATATTAGTTTCAGATGTGCAATGTAATGATTCAACACGTCCATACATCACCCAGTGCTCATCAGGACAAGTGCCCTCCTTAATTCCCGTCACCTATTTCACCCATCTTCCCATTCACCCCCTTTTATAACCATCAATTTGTTCTGTATAGTTAAGAGTATGTTTCTTGGTTTGTCTCTCTCTCCTTTTTTTTTCTTCCTTTGCTTATTTATTTTGTTTCTTAAATTCCACATATGAGTGAAATTATACGGTATTTGTTTTTGTTTGACTGACTTATTTTCCTTAGCATTATATTATCTAGCTCATCCATGTTGTTGCAAATGGCAAGATTTCATTCTTTTTTTTTTTTTTTTTAATGATTAAAGAACATTGGGTGCCTGGTGGCTCAGATGGTTAAGTGTCTGCTTTTGGCTCAGGTCATAATCTCCTGGTCCTGGGATGGAGCCCCATGTCGGTCTCTTGGCTCAGCAAGGAGTCTGCTTCTCCCTCTCTTTCTGCCTCCCCCATCCCAGCTTATGCTCTCTCTTTCTCTCTCTCAGATGAACAAATAATATCTTAAAAAATTAAAAAAGTGATTGAATAACTTTCTTCTCTCTCTCTCTCTCTCTCTCTTCTTTATCCGTTCATCTATTGATGGATGACACATCGGCTATTTCCATAATTTGGCTATAGTAAATAATGCTGCTATAAACATAGGGGTGCATGTATCCATTTGAATTAATGTTCTTCTATTCTTTGGGTAAATACCAGTAGTGTGATTACTGGATCATAGGGTAGTTCTATTTTTAACTTTTTGAGGAATCTCCCTACCATTTTCCACAGTGGCTACACCAGTTTGCATTCCCACCAACAAGGCAGGAGGGCTTCTATTTCTTCACATCCTCTCCAACACTTGTTGTTTCTTGTGTTTGGGCCCATAACATTTAATATTATTAAATTAATTATTAAATGTTGACATTAGTGCCTCTTCTGTTTTTATTCAAGCCCTTTATATATGGTGAGACCTACATTGATGTCTTCCTAAAATTTTACTCCTCATATCTCTCCCAATTTGCAACCTTAATTAAATTAAATGTATATCATGCTTATATCTTTGCCATGCTGCAATATATATTTTGTAGGCATTATGTCACTTAATCATTATATGAATGACATTAAACCATATGCAACCTGAATTTAATTTTACGGTTCTGTATTTTTAAAACACATATATTTCGTATGTTCAAATGTATTTATTTTTCTTCCTGTAGAGTGTTACATTATAAAAACATATCATGATTTATTTGTCTATTTTTCTTTATTGGGTATTTATGTTTCCAATTTTTCATATTTTGAGCAGTGTTACATTGGAATACTGTTTTCTCTTTCAGTTTTCTCTGGGCACATGTGAAAGAGACTCTGTGAGTTATATACCTGAAGTGCTATTCCTTAGTGATAATGTATAGCATTTTCAACTTAACTAAATATTTCCAAAGATCTTCAAAGTGATTGTATTGGTACTTTCTACCATCAGGAATTTGTAACAATTATTGTTGCTCCGTATCCTTTCCAACACTTGCCTCATCAGACTTTTTACAAGGTTCTTTCCAATCTTGTAGGAGTGAAATGATAGATAGTTCATTCTTGTTTTTATAAGCTTGAATCGAATTAGTGATAAAGTAAACTATCTTTGATATGTTAGTTTATTATGTTTCCTGTTCCATGAGATGTCTATTCATATCAATAACCTGATGAAAATGTGTTAACCTGGAAGGAACAGAAAATCCACTCACCAGGGACTTTCAGGATTTGTTTTCCATGTAACCAAAAGGAGTCTAGAAATAGGCAGACCTGAACTGGGTTATTGGCTCTGTGACGTTAGTAATATTGCTGGCTCTTCTTTCCTGATTTTTAGATGGTGGCTTAGTATTTTAGGTCTTCAGGTAGTTATTGTGTGTTTTAGCATCACATCTGTGTTCCAGCCATGACGAAAAGGGGGAAGAAAGGTTGGGTGTTATTTGTATCAGGATAGCAAACATTTCTCACAGCTCTCTCACTATCTTCTACCTATAATAATTGGCCAGAACTTTGTCACATGGGCAGCCTTCCCTGGAAGGAAGACAGAAGATGAGAATTTTAATCAAGCAGATTGCTGTTTTGATTAAACTCTGCATACTAAATGCAAGGAAGCAGTGCAAGGAGGGTGGAGGGGTAATTGGTAGGTAACTGATAGCATTTGGGACAATAACTGTTGCTCTTTCTTCTGTGGGGTTGTTTGTCATTTTCTTACTGGTTTATAAGCATTCTTTGTATATTCCAGATAAGTATTATTACTGTTTTTAAAGACTTTATTTATTTATTTATTTATTTATTTATTTATTTATTTATGAAGGAGTGAGAACAAGGGAGCATGAGTAGGGGGAAGGGCAGAGGGTGGGAAAGAATCTCCAGCAGTCTCCCCGCTGAGCCCATAGCCCGACGACGTGGGCCTCAATCTCAAGACCCTGAGATCATGACCTGAGCTGAAACCAAGAGTTGGACACTTAACTGAGCCACCCAGACACTCCTATTCCAGATAGTTTCCTTCTTCTCCCCTCAGTCAAGATTCTGTGAAAAAAGCAGTGGTTCTTGAGGTGTGGTCTCTGGATTCCTGGAGGTGTGAGGTTCTCCGGGTCAACAAGGTTAAAATTATTCTTACAGTAACACTGAGATGTTCTCCGACCTATTCACTGTGTTTATACTTGTACTAATGATGCAAAACCAAGACTGGGTAAATTTGCTGGTATCTTAGTAGCGGTAGTCATTGTATTTTTCCAGCATCATGCGCCTCAGATTAAAGTTAGTGATGGTTTCACTCCTTGATGAAATGGTAAACCTTATTCATTTTATTGTAGGACAAAATGGGAAGTATGCATAAAGCATTTCTGCTGCATACTGAAGTATGATGAGTTTCCTGAGTAAAAGCACTGTGGGATTTCCATGTGCTGTTCTAGCCTCTTTATCCCTAGAATATAATTTTTACTTGAAGGAAGACTGACAGACAACCCATCTTTTGTAAGACTTGGGTATTTGAAAATGAATAAAATGAACCTGTCACTTCAAGAAAAGCAACTGGTAGAATTTATGCCAACAATAAAATCTCAGCTTTCAAGCAAAAATTAGAAGTTTTGGAAAACTTGGGTCATCAAGAGTTTATTAAATTCTCAATGCATAAAGGATTTTCTCATGAGATTCATATGATATCAACAAACATGATTTTCTGATATTATGAAATAAAATGTGTTCACATTTGCAATACCTGCTTGACTCGGTGAAGCCATATTTTCCAAAGGATCAATGAATAATGAATAACATTGTAAGATTATGCATTAGTGACAGATTCATTTGAAGCACAAAATAAACCAATGGAGTTTTGTTTTATTTTGCTTTTTAAAATTTTAAACTTTTTATTTTGAAACAACTTTAGCTTTAGGCAAAAGTTGCAAAATGGTTCAGAGAGTTCCCACATAGCCTTCACCTAGTTCCCTGAATGGTAACATCTTATATTACCTTGATCCATTGATTCAAAAGTAGGAAATTAACATGACCAATCAGTTCTAATATAACAAAGTACAATAAATTCATTGATTTTTTTCAAGTTCCACATTACAACTTTTAAGAAACTACCATTTGAGTTTCATTGTAGTATTAAAGAAAAGTATCAATAAGTATCTGAAGAACTATCAATTTTTCTATTTACTTCCCTTTTCTGACTGTATGTGTGAAGTCAAAAAAAATTTTTTTTATAATAAATTTATTTTTTATTGGTGTTCAATTTGCCAACATACAGAATAACACCCAGTGCTCATCCTGTCAAGCGCCCCCCTCAGTGCCTATCACCCATTCACCCCCACCCCCCGCCTTCCTCCCCCTCCACCACCCCCAGTTTGTTTCCCAGAGTTAGGAGTCTCTATGTTCCGTCTCCCTTTCTGATATTTCCTACCCATTTCCTCTCCCTTCCCTTCTATTCCCTTTCACTATTATCTATATTCCCCAAATGAATGAGAACACACAATGTTTGTCCTTCTCCGATTGACTCATTTCACTCAGCATAATACCCTCCAGTTCCATGTGAAGTCAAAAAATTTTTATATAAAAAATTTTTATATACTACAACTAAAATTACATATTGCAACAGAGTGAATATAGAAGCAGATATGAGAATCCAGCTGGTTTCTATTAAGCTGGACATCAAGTAGATTTACAAAAATGTAGAACAAGGCCACTCTTCCAACAAAATATTTTTGTTCTAGAACAGATAGCTATTTTTCATAAAAATGCTATATGTAAGTATGTAATGGATTGGCCATTATTTTAAAGAAACATTACATTTTTTTCCAGTGTTAGTTTTGAATATGGTAAATATTGGTAGATATAACTAAAAAAAAAAAAAGCATTTGAGATACTCAATATTTTTAAAGAATGCAAAGGGGTCCCAAGAGCAAGTCAATTGAGAACAGCTTCCCTAAAGACCCATTGTATGTAATGGGTTAACTTTTCTACGATGCTTCGAGGCTAGTACTATCTACATACCATCTTTGGGAGAACCGAGGAAAATCATCATTCAAATTACGTTTTATAGGGCTTATTTTTCTCACAGGACCCCAGTAGGGAAAGCTTGTTCTAGACATTAATAAGTTAATAGATGTAAAATATGTTGAACCGTGATTAGCTGATAAGCCCTCTGTAGATGTGAGCTGTTATTATTGCTTTAATTAATTGTTGCAATCATTTGACAGTTATGTGTATTCAACTATCTTCTCTCAGCTGGTGGCTTGATTTTTAATTGTCTTTATGGTGTGCCCTTTTGTGTAGAAATTTTAAGCTTCAATCTGTATTCAAATTTATCAGCATTGTCTCTTATAGTCTATTCTTTTTATGTCTTGTAGAAGAAATTCTTCCCTTCCCCAAAGTTATAAAGATGTGATTTTATATTTCCCTCTAAAAGTTTTCAAGTTTCCAAGTATTCCTTTTCACCAACTCACGGACCATGACCTCCATGGTGCCAAATTCAGTGGTCAGTCTTTTGTCTTCATCTTATTGACCCCTGAGCAGCCTTTGACACAGTCGATGCTGCCTTAATTCCTGAAATTCTTTCTCCTTGGCTTCTGGGATATTCCTCTTTTAGGATTGTTCTTCTGTTCATAGGCTTCTTTGTCCTTCTCTCCTTTGGGAGGTCTTCCTCCTAAGTGTCGAAGCGTCCCGCACCACCAGCTTTGGACCTCTTCTCTTTTCTATCTCTACTCACTCTCTCTCTGTTCTCATCCAGTTTTGTGGCTTTAAGTATCTATACACCGATGACTCCAAAGCTTTGTATCTTAATTCTAGCCTCTCCTCTCAATTCTGTTTCCTTCAACTGCCGATGGGATGTCCAATAAGCATCTCAAACTTAATTTGGCCCAAACAGAATAATTGATTTCTCCAAGTCGTTTCTTCTATGTGGCCAAACCATACATTCTGATGCTTAATCTTGGAACATTGGAGTTTTCTCGTTCTCTTTCTCTCATAATCTGCATCCAGAATTTAAGGAAATACTGCTTTTTCCTTCAGAATATGTCCTAAATCTTAACTGCTTTATGCCTCCTCCGTTGTACCACCTTAGTCCAAGAAATAATTGTCTTTCACGGGAGCTGTTAACAAATGCCAACGGGAGTACAGGTTTTCTTGCCCCCGTCCCCCCACCTGTTTTCCGCCCAACGGGCAGAACGGACATTCTGAGACGTGCATAAGATGTCACTTTCCCCGATCTCCCACTTCTCGTGGCTTCTATTTCACTTGGGATGAAATCCAAAGTCCTTACCTGGGCAACAGTGTCCACCAGGGTTGAGGCTGCTGCTGCTTCTCCACCTTCCTTCCTTCCCACATCAGCTGCAAAAGTCGCAGCCTGAAAGTGTACAAATCACTTCCTCTGATACCTGTAGTCTAGCGTTCATTCCCATGGCCACATGGACCTGAACGTGGTCATCTGGTGGGCTCAGGGACCCCAGTAGGGAAAGCTTGCCAGACAGTATGGTCGCTGTCACAGATTGTCGTTCTGGTCTCTCTCACGTTGTGTTCTCCTCCTCCATACGAATACGCCCAGCACCTCCGTAAGGGGGATGTTCTCGAGTCTCATGCAGTCACTGTGTCCAGCTCAGTGTTCACAGTCTGCACGGCCTCTGCATTAATTTCTACAGCGTCTGGATGTGGCTGAAAAGGCGTGTTATCTAAGCACGCCCCACCTCTATGACACGGCACACAGTGGAAGGGCAGGGTCAGGATGTCAACTATGGAAATGGGGAGAATGTGAGCCCCCCTCAGTCACTAGTTGATAGCATTCCTGAAGTCCTAGAGGTCAGGCTCTACGGTTCTCTTGCCCTGGCAGGAGAATCAGGGTAGGACTGTGCCCTCGAGGAGGCTCCTTTGTGCATTGCTCCCCTTGGCCTCATCTCAAGTGAGTTTTGAGGACCACGCACTCCTTGAACTGACACAGGCTTTGAAACCCACCTTCTGTTCATTCATCGAGCTTGGGGACCCAAACGTGGCTGACATCTTGAACAATCAAAGGCTTTTTTTTTTTTAAGTCCAGACTCAAAAATTTAGTAGGTTTCTGATCTCTTTGCTTCCATGTCCCAGTAACAACATCTGAAATTCTTTTCTAGACGTATTTTGCAAGTTGACTGTAATTCTCTGCCTCTATTTCCCTATGCTTCTGTTTTCAACCCAAGGGCATCTATCTATTTTAGACTCTTTGAAAAATAAGCATGAGGGGTGGCATTCTGAATGTACTTGTGTTAGCCTGACTCCTCTGAGGAGTAGAGACAGGGGTGGGGTTACACAAACATGGGTTTTATATAGGAAATGAAACTTCCCTGTGGGAGGAAAGGGGGCAGGGTGCTGGAGGAGTGTGTGAGAGCCGTCGTATTACAACAGAAGTCTGGCCTGGAGTGAAGGAGGCGGGGAAGGCCAAGGTATTCTAGGTGGAGGGGGGGTGTTTTGGGGGAGCCATGCAGCCCAAGGGAGGTTTGTCATCATCCTCATCGGAGAGTGTGGTGTCCCCCAGGAATGAGCCCGCCATGCTGGCTCAAAGGCTGGGAGCCACCTCTGGGAAGCACGGCCTTCGGCAAACCCAAGAGCACGGGAACTGAAGCGCTTGCTCCGTTACCTCCCGGTGGGTGGATGTCTGTGGAGCACATTCTCACCGTGTTCGGTGCCTTAGGTCACTTTAATTACTTTCGAAATTTTATTGGGCACCATCAGGCAAAACTTAAAAAAAAAATCCAATCTCTTGTAATTTGGGCCTTAAAGAAGGGGATGGTTTTTCCAATCCTACAAAGTCTCAAATTTCTGTGTTCTCTCTATCCCCTTTCATTTCTACTTGCAAAGCATTCAGTTCTTTCTTGAGCTCATTTCTTCCCCTTCGCAGCTGCTAGCAGCCGACACTCCCTCACTAGCCAGGTTCTGTTTTCCAGTTTCCTGCCCAAGAGTGGCAAGGTTGGGAGGTGCGAGGGTCCGCCTTCTCAGTTGCAGCGCCTGCGATTTTGTCAAATGTCTTGCTCTTGTGTGTGACATGGTCCCCTGGCTGTCCCTTGGGCTGGCTGCTCGGGGCCACCTCCCTGCCAGGGCAACGCCACCCGGCTTGCATTTACCCTGCGCCAGGGATATTTTCCTTTTTAGTCCTGGGAATTGATGGCATCAGTCGCTGTGCCCAAACCGAGAAATCTCAGTGGCTTAGTAGGCCCCAGGCTTAATCCTTGTTCCCCTTGCAGGCTGGTGTGGGTCCGGGTTGGGCTCTGTGTCTCTGATTGCTTGTCTGCAGACAGGGGACACAGGGAGGGAGAGGAGGCGCCGGCGCGCGCTGTCTGCGGAGCATCTTGGAGGCCGGCCTTGGGCACCGTCTACACCAGCTGACTTGGCAGCTGTGTCGCTTCCTAGGGGGACAGGGTGGGAGGTGGATGGCGCTCGGGCCGGCGTCCCTCAGGAATGCTTTCTGCGGATGGCAGCGGCCCGCAGACAGGTGGGGTCAGCATCCGCCAACCCCACTCACTCACCCTGGGCTAATTGGAACTCACACCTGTCCCTTCCCCCTTCCTTCTGCTGTGAGGCAGCGAGTGACAAACACATCCAGTGGCTCTTGGGGGCAGACGGTGAAGTCTGGGTCTGGATCATGGGAGAAGGCCCCGGCGACAAGCCCTATGAAGAGATCTCGGAGGAGCTGATCGCCGAGCGGGCGCGGCTGCAGGCTCAGAGGGAGGCCGAGGAGCTCTGGTGAGAGGTGCAGATGGGTGCCGGGGGGTCTGGGCGCCTAGGGTGGGTCCAAGCTGAAGGACAATAGGTTGTGGGTGGGAGGGAGAAGGTGCCAGGCAGCACCTGTTGGGCTCAGCCAAGAGTAGGGGACCACAGCATCAGAGCCTCCACCGGGTGGGTCTCGTGGATTCAAATCCTGGCCCCACCAGCCAGTAGTGAGCTGATCTGGGGTCTCAGTTGTGGCATCTGTGGTGTGGGCATAATACCCTTCCCATCTGGACGTAGTTGGATTCCCTGAGATAATACAGATGACCTACTTCTCCTTTCTCAGTGGCTTATCCCTGGGATAGTATACGAGTTTGGATTCACTTTTGTCGTCTGCTTGTTTCTTTCCCTTTCAGCTGCATTTTGCACGCAATGCAGATAGTTGAGCCCCCACTGCGATGTGGAGTCAGACGACTTTCATGAACAACTCTTAACTTTTTTTTTTTTTGCCAAACTTGGAAATCCATAGGCAGTTGATTCCAACATTCCCCACCCCCTAGCTTTAACTTAATTTAATTTAATTTTTAAGATTTTATTTATTTATTCATGAGATACACACACACACACACACACACACAGAGAGAGAGAGAGAGAGAGAGAGAGAGAGAGGCAGAGACACAGGCAGAGGGAGATGCAGGCTCCACGCAGGGAGTCTGACGTGGGACTTGATCCCGGGTCTCCGGGATTACACCCCAGGCTGACGGCGGCACTAAACCACTGAGCCACTGGGCTGCCCTAAAGACACTATTTTAATTGTCAAATTGTAACAGCAACTCAACACCCACCACCTAAGATAATCACAGTGGGCGTTTAGGCAGCACCTTGAAGAATTGATCGATAGAGATTCCCAGTGTTATTTGAGATCACGTATGTTTTCCTGTTACCTGAGAAACTCAACTTATTGGTCCTGTTGATGGACTTTTAGGTTGTTTGCCATTTATTATGTTATAAAAAGCCTCTGCTGAACATCTTCTACTTACACCTTTGTGAAATTGAGTGAGAAAAAGGATTTCTGAGTCTTTCTTCCTCCCTGGCTTCCAGAAAAATTCAGCTGATTTGCACTACCATCCAGGACAGTGACTCTTTTTTGCCCCAAACTTTGCCAACATCGAATTTGCTTAGTTTAGGTGTCTGCCAGTCTAAGACCGGGAAATGATGGTTTTTATGGTTTTTACTCACAGTTCTGTTGTTATGTGGTCCTTCGGTTTCCTACTCGGGCTTATACCTCCTGGTGTTCTCTTGGAAGGAGACAGAAGGAGGCAGAAATCACCAAGAAGTTTCGGGATGCTCTGGCCAATGAGAAAGCCCGGATCCTGGCGGAGAAGTGGAAAGTGGAGATGGAGGACAGGAAGGCTGCCAAAGTCCTGGAGGAGCGCATCCGTGAGGAATTCAAGGTGAGCCAGCGCACGGGACATCTCTGAGCGGCCACCAACGCTTGCGCCCGGGCTACTGGCGCCCATCCCTGGTTTGGCCATTTGTTGGTACTGAGAGCTTTATTTATTTTTAAGATTCTTTTTTTAAAGATTTGATTTATTTATTTATTCATGAGAGACACACAGAGCGAGGCCTGAGTGCTTTATAAGAACAGAAATCTCACACGTCTGAGCAGGAAGGAATCTGACACCCCATTTGGGCCAATCCACTTCTCATTGGACAGATGAGGAAACTGAGTGTTAAACAGAGGAAGAGACTTGCCAAGGACGTGGTGGCGGAGGGGACAGGGGCAGGATCAGAACTCAGACCTAAAAAAAAAAAAAAAAGAACTCAGACCTGCTGTCTCCCAACACAAGCGATCTGGAAAGGAGCCCAGAAAGTGTGGAATTTGGGGTCAGACCAGCTTGAGATCCAGTTCCAATTCCACTGCTTAGTGCTGTGTGAACTTGGGATGCTTGCCGAATGTCTCTGAGCCTTCACTTTCTTGTTTATAATATTAGGGTAATAACTGCATCCAACTTGAGTATTTTGGAGGGTTCAAGAAGATGACAAATGCACATTTCTGGCCCTGGATAGGGAATTCTTGGGAACCTTGCATACCTACTCATTCTGGGACAGTTGGGAGCTGGTAAAGGAGCTTTACACTGCTTAGATTGCCTGAAGAAAATTATTTTTTCCTGGTTCCTATTATGCAATTTTTTTTCCTACAGGAATAATACATTTTTTTGGGGGGGGTTTAGAAAACACAAAAAAATACATAAGTCAAAAGAAGAAAATAATAACAATGCTGAATTCCAACAATCATATTATTTTATGGATTGTATATTCATTTAAACATTTTAATAATATTTTTTTCCTATACTGATAAGACAATGAGGACAGTGGCCCCTTAGGATCATTTATATGGCAAATATTTTTCTCGGTTTTTTTTTTTTTTTTTTTTGAGAGTGAGGGAGAGGGAGAGTGTGTTCATGAGCAGAGGAAGGGCAGAGAGAGAGAGGGACAGAGAGAATCTTAGGCAGGCGTCCAGCGCAGAGCCCCATGTGGGGCTTGATCTCACAACCCTGAGATCATGACCTGAGCTGGAATCAAGAGTCAGACGCTCAACCGACTGAGCCACCCAGGTGCCTCTCGGTGTTGTTTTTTCTTAATTTTGGTTATTGTGCTTTCAGGTGTACAGAAGATTATAAGTTTTATTAGCCAACTATATCAGGCTTTAAAAAATGATTTGTTTCATGCTAAGATCTGTGCCACCACAAGCTTCTAATAATACTAATCCACAGTGTTTTGTATATCACTCATGATTTTATTTCTTTGTACTTCATTTTCTCCCACTTTAGAGAGTGGTATGATATAGGGCTATAACTTTTTTTCCTTCCAATTGCTTAGCAAATTGTTCCATCTTTGTTTACAAAGATATAATCTATCCTCTCTCTTCTCATTGCACTTGCAGCCTCAATTCTTCTCACATACCTTTGGATCTCTTCATAGATTTTTCTCCTTTGATTATTCTAGAGCCACATTTGCTTGTTTAGTGATTGTGGCTTTTAAAATGAGTTTTCACTTCTGCTAAAGTAAGAACCTATCATTGCTCTTCATTTTCAAAATGTCTTTGGCTGGTTTTACCCATTTTTTTTCTACTAGAGGTACATTTGATTCATTTTATCACTATCCTCCCCCAGACAACAACAACAACAACAACAACAACAACAACAAAAATACATGGTAATTTTAATTGGAATTACATCAGTGTGATAGATGTATTTGTGGAAGATGGACATATTTTTTCAATACTAAATCATTCAGTTTCCTTGCTCAGGATGTAATATTATCTTCCTATTACTCAAAGCTTCTTTCTGTGTTTGGTAAAGTGTTTTTGTTTTGTTACGGGGGTGGGGGTGAATGGGTGATGGGCACTGAGGGGGGCACTTGACGGGATGAGCACTGGGTGTTATTCTATATGTTGGCAAATTGAACACCAATAAAAAATAAATTTATTATTTAAAAAAAACCTGAAAAAAAAATAAACACCTGTAAATGCACTGGCCACCAATCCCAAACATTCACAATAACTTATATGTGCCGATGTGCTTCCATCCTTTGGACTTTGGTAAAATTTATTATTTTACTTAAATGCTCCACATTTTTTTTCTTCTTAAACTGTAGGTTTGATATTTTTTGTTTGATTGTGAATAAGATTGTTCTTGTTGCTTTAAGACCTATTGCAATGGCTGGTTACATATTTATATTGTTATTGATCTTACTGAATTTTCTTTTGAACCATATATATATGATATACTAATGATATATATATATCCTATATATATATATGAGATTCTCTTGAGTCTGTAAGGGAAGCCATATTTACTCTCAAAACATTTTATTTAAAAGTAATTTCAAACTTGCAGCAAAACTGAAAGAAATACTGGTAGAGTTGCCACTAAAATTCACCAGTTATTAATATCTTGTCATATTTGCATTGTCTCTTTTCTCCTCTCCTCTATAACTGTATCTATCTGTACAACACACATATGCACACACATACACACACGCACATGTATATTTCTGTGGCTACTGCTAAACTGTTTTGCCAAACAGTTTAAAACAAAGATGTAGACTTCATAAACTCTAGCCCAGGGCTTAGCAAACTCTTTTCTGTAAAGGTCCAGATAGTTAATATATTAGGTTTTGTCAGCCCCGCTGCCTCTGTCACAACTACTCAATCAGCTGCACAAAAGCAGCTGCAGATAATAAGTGAGCAAATGAGTGTGGCTGCCTTTTAATAAGACTTTATTTTATTTTTAAAAGACTTTATTTGACAGAGAAAGAGAGAGAAAGCACGAGTGAGGGGGAATGTTAGGGGGAGAGGGAGAAGCAGATGCTTAACCAACTGAGCCCCCAGATGCCCCCATAAGACTTTAAGTAATAGAGGGCAGATCTGGCCTGGGAGCCTAACTTTGGCGACTCCTGACCAAACCCTGTGCACTTCAGTGTGCATCTCCCAGGACCGTGGACCTTTCCCTGTGGAGCCACAACAATCGTTATCACACCTGTTGAACAATGATTCCATAATCATTTTAAAATCCAATCAATCCATAGCGGAGAGATGTTTCAGTTTGTATCGTTGGAATTTGCATAGGATTATGTAAGTCTGCTGGAGAGGACAAGCAATACTTTTATGTATCTCTAAGAGCAAGAATCACCTGTTCTAATCCCTGGCCTCCCTCCTCTGCAGGGGTGAGCTGAGTCCCAGATGCTGGGAAGGTGGCTCCGTGGAACTGGTGTCCTGGGGCTCAATTCATGAGGAGATTACAGAGGGGTTTTCTGGTTGATGACCTCCTTGAGAACCTCAGTGAGACAGAGATGATAAATTGTGGGTGCTCTGCGTGGGGGGTCATGGAGGACTTTGTAAAGCCACAGGGCTCACCAAGGGACCCAAATGCAGGCTTTTGGTATTATTTACAAGGAAGGCTATGGTAATGATAAGGTTGTTCTTGTTTTAAAAATGAATTTGCTGAATGTGAAGGTTCAGACTTTAATGCTCGTAGTAATCCTGACTTGGTACGTCTGCAATTTGAGGAGCCTCAGACATGCAGGCAGCACCTGGGAGGCCCTGGTGGGGGGTCCCTGGGGCAGTGTTTGCCAGGACCGTCAGCTCAAGGACTCTGGGGTGGGAAGGTCCAGGTTTATGAGTGAGGGTATTTTCCGTAAATGCACTGCCCTTGCATTGTGATGAGATGTTCATCACGGGACCTGTTTTGGCACCGAGCAGCATCTCAGAAGTTTCTGTGCTGGATTAACTATGGCTGGTGGCCAGTCCTTTGCCACTTCCCTCTGCGAGAGGTGGGTTTACTTCTCATCCCTTGCGTCTGCTGTGGCCTTGTGACCAGCTTTGATCTGCAGATGCAGTAGAAGGGACTCTAACTTTGGAGGACAGGCTATCAGAGATTTGTAGAATCTGCCCCCCTTGCAGGGCTCACTTTTGGGAGCTGCCCCACCAGAGGCCCTCCAGCTTTGGTCCATCACTGTGTAAAGTAAGGGAACCCGGGCAAGCCGGGCAGAGATGCAGGGCCTGTGTGGAGGCCATTGAGGCACCAGACACGAGAGTGAAGCCTTGGTTCTCCCGGTGGATGACCCCAGTCAAGTCACTGACCTCAGAGGCAACTGTGTGGAGCAGAAGGGCCACCTGCCAGGCCCTGCCCAAATTATGAACCTGTAGAACCACAAAGCAAATAAAATGATTACTGTTTTAAGCCAGTATGTTTTCTGGGAGTCTGTTACTCGGTAACAGGTGACGAGGACAGCTTCGCCGAAGGGTTTATGCATTGGGTTAGAGGTTGGCTTAGATTGTTTTTATTGGGTCTTTCAACCATGGGCACAAAGGAGCCCCTGCCGGAGTCTGGGCATGAGCGGGACCCACGTGTCCATGGGACACGGCCAGGAGGTGTGTGCAATGGTGACCGGTCTGCTGTGGGGAGAGAGAAGCACGTGGTGGGGGAAGCCAGAAGGGAATCTGGCGGGGTGGGCGGTGGGGCCCTCGGGGCCGTGGGGAGGAGGTGGCAGCCCGTGAGGATCTGGACGCAGAGGAACACGGCTGAGTGCACCCCTACGAGAAGGCCCGGTGGCCACGGTGTGATGTTCTGGCCTGAAGGCCAGGAAGGGGGGGCGGTGGGGAGATTTTTGCGGGGGCCGAGGGGGCAGCCAGTGCAGCCTGACTGTGGCAGGACTCAGAGGGACGGACACACAGGAGGGCAGAGGCAAAATCAGCAGAGCTTGGTGCTGATTTGGAGCTGGGCCGTGAGGACCGTGCAGAGGCCGCGGGGAGGAGGGTGTGCCGCTGGGCCCGGTTGGGAGGGGGGTGATCCGGTGCCTAACAGTGAGGATTCCCTTGAAGAAATGGGGGGAGGAACCCAGAATCCGTGTAAGGTTAAAGAGGGAACTTCAAACAACAAGATACAGACAATTGGAAACCGGTTTTTAAAAACCATTCTGAAAAAAAAATTATGTTAAACAAAACAAACCAAAACCCATTCTGTTGTGGCTGGCGCTGCTTGAATGCGTTGTCTGTGCACATGAAGGTGTTCCTTTAGAAAGAAGTGGCAGCAGGAGGCCAGATATAATTTGCATATTTTCTTTGATTTCTTATTTTTTAAAGAGATTTTATTTATTTATTCATGGGAGACCCAGAGAGAGAGGCAGAGACACAGGCAGAGGGAGAAGCAGGCTCTGTGTGGGGAGCGCGATGTGGAACTTGAACCCGGGACCCTGGGGCCACACCCAGGGCCGAAGGCAGAGGCTTAAGCCCTGAGCCCCCCAGGTGCCCCTCTTCTGCTTTCTTACATCTTAAGGCTGCTTTGGGCTGCTCCTGCTTCCACTTGGGGCCACAGGACACTGATGATAAGACTTCTGCTCCCTCCCTTTGCCTCAGTCTCCCCCCTCCCCAGTGTGCTCCACAGGGACCCGGCACTGGTGATGCGACTATGTCATCCTCTCGTTCTGCACCCTTTGCTCTTCAAGGCCACTCACTCCCTTTTTGCTCTGTCCTCCCTGAAGCCTGGGGTTCATTGGTGAAGCTGGCCCTTGCTGACACCCGCACCACCATAGAAACCGCCCCATAATAGGGTTATGAGCGGTGGGCACATCTTCCACTTTCCCGAGGTTTCTATGAGAGCGTGGCAGACGTGACCTGAGCTTCTCCCGCATGAGGCAACCCGGCGAGGCTTACCCTTCCCCTCCCAATGATCAGCACAAGCCCCGTCTCACCCTCGTTTGTGCGTCCGTTTGCTCACTGCCCTGGTCAGCGTCTATGCAGCACCTGTTGCCTGCTAGGCCCCGAATAAGTGACCCGGGCGCGGCCCTGCCTTTGCGGAGCACGTCACCTCAAGAAGCAGGACGCATCTTCGGGCCCCACGAGCAGCTGCAGGGGCTCAGGGTAGCCCTCCTGCCTCCGGGTTGGCATGCGGATTGTTCTGAGCTTGAGACCCTGAGGGCTCGGGGGAAAGCCCTGCCCTCCTCTAACTCCCTGGAAGGGTCTGACCGAGGGATCGCTTCCAGAATGGGGATTACTAATGGGGATCAGTTTTAGCTGTGGGACCTCCGTATGGCAGGCAGATGTCTTCTTACCAGGTCCCTGCTTTTCTCTTTATGCCCCTGCGGACTGCATCCCTTTCTTTTGAAATCCCAGGCCCCTACCCCCTTGTCCTGAGTTCAGGATGGCACATCCCGCGTTTGGCCTGCCGGGCTTCCCCATCCATGTGCCTGTCTTGTATGTAGACGCTGCTACGGCTGACTTTCTTTCTTTTTTTTTTTTTAAATATTTTATTTATTCATGAGAGACACAGAGAGAGAGAGAGAGAGAGAGAGAGATTGAGGCAGAGACCCAGGCAGAGGGAGAAGCAGGCCCCATGCAGGGAGCCCGATGTGGGACTCGATCCCCGGTCTCCAGGACCACACCCTGGGCCCCAGGCGGTGCTAGACCGCTGAGCCACCTGGCCTGACTTTCTCCCGTGAATCTGTCTCCTGTCACTTGGAGTCCTTGTCCAGCAAGCAGGACCCTTGAAGGGGACAGGGAGTCCTGCTCCCCGACATGACCAAAACGACTGGGCCTTCCAGAAAAGCCTGCGTCTTGGGGTGAGGGGCCCGGGCGTCCGGGTCCGTGGGGTGCAGCTGCTTATCAGGAAAGGGGCAAGAGGCGGGCGGCCGAGGGCTGGGGTTGTGTGGGGGGGCTCGGCTCCCTAGGGTAGGAGCAGGGGGCACTGGTCTGTCGGCCTCTGGGCCGCTCTGCCCCAGCGGCTGCCCTTTGGGTGGACTTTCCATCAGGGCTGCGGAGGGGCCAGCGGCTTCTGAGACGTTCTTCTGGCGATGTCAGCCGCGGGGGGCGGGAGGCTGTGCTCTTTATCTGGAGCTGTGAAATGTTCCCCTGTGGCTCCCCTGTCCCCATGAGAAGCTTGTCCTGGTCACTTGGAAGTGGCCGGTTGCTTTCCCCCGAGGTGGAGGTGGCAGCAGGTGTCTGGCCCCCAGTGTGCCGTTCGCTCTGCATGAAGGGGCCTGAGTGAGCAGCGGCTCTGCCATTTATCGATTTATTCATTTGTGGGTGGTTCCTGCCCCCCCCCCCAATTCACTGAGCTACAACTTCCAAAGAAAAATCGTACATATTTAAGATGTGCAATGTTTTTGTATACGCAGACATTGCGAAATGATGACCATTATCAAGACAATCAGCACATCCGTCACCTTACCTGGTGACCTTCTCTGTGTGTGGCAGGAACACTGAAGATCTACTGTCCTAGCAGATTTCAAGTATACAGCAGGGATGGTATGAACTGTAGGCACCATGCGGTAAATCCAGAGCGTACTCATCCTGCATGACTGAAAGTTTGTCCCCATTCGCCGAACACAACCAAAGTGTCTGCTGAGCAATGAGTGGATAAGTAAAATCTGACATGTAGACATTCTGTGTGTATCCATCGAATCTGTATATAATGGAACGTTATTCAGTCTTTTTTAAAAAATATTTTATTTATTTATTTATTCGTGAGAGACACACAGAGAGAGGCAGAGACACAGGCAGAGGGAGAAGCAGGCTCCATGCAGGGAGCCCAATGTGGGACTCGATCCTGGGTCTCCAGGATCACACCCTGGGCTGAAGGCAGTGCTAAACCACTGAGCCACCCAGGGATCCCCTTTGCTCCAGTTTTTGTTCCCGTTTCGCATCCATCGTCAACTCCCAGCTCTAGCATTTCCTACCCGAGTCTATCTCCCTCCTGACCCCACGTCCCCTCCACCTGCCGCTCCTGCCTCTGCTTCTCTCTGCAGAATATGTCCCTAAAGGGCCATCTGAGGTCATCTCCGCTTGCTCCCCCCCACTGCCTGGACGGCTGCCTCTCCACTCCACCAGGGCCACTCTCTCATCACATCCTGAGGCCATGACCTGCCTGCCGTCCCTTGTCACTTCTCTGTCCTTATCTTCCGTGATGTCTCGGGGCCTGCAGCTCAGTTTACCGCTCCCTTTTACTTGAAACGTTCTTTTTCTTGGCTTCCCCAACAGACCTCACCCCTTCTGGGTTTTTCGCTTCTCTATTGGCCTTCCTTCTCAGCCTCCTTTCCTGGCTCCAGCTCTTCCTCTCAACTTTTCAATGGTGGAGTGGCTCAAGATGCTCTGGTTGTTCTCTCTCTCATTGTTATTGTTGAAGTATAATCGACCTACAGCGTTGTATTAGGTTCAGGTGTGCGACATCGTGATTGCACAATTCTCTGCATTACGCAGTGCACACCTTGGTAAGTGGAGTCACCATCTGTCCCCCTACAACATTATTACCAGTTTATTGACTATATTCCCTGCGCTGTACTTTCAGCTCCGTACCTCATTTCTGGTTGTTTTCTCTTGATCTGCATGCTTTCTCGGTGATGATAGCATTAGGTCCCATGGCTGAGAAACATCTTCCCCATGCAGATGACTCCTGAGCCGGAATCTTCAGCTGAACTCGCCCGTAAGCCCCAGGCTCCCGCATCCCGCGGCTAATAGCAGGCCTCCGGGATGTCGGATGGTATCTCGAACTCATCAAACATAGAGTTTTGACTTCTCCTCTTCCAACCACAGTGGATGATTCTATACTCAAACAGGCCAAGGCCATTTGCAGTGCTGGGCCTGTGGTGCTTGTGGTTTTCTCTGCCTGGAAATTTCATGTCCCTGATAACTCACTTATGGGCTCCTTCTCTACTGTTTAATTGTCAGATCCCATATCCCCTTCTGAGAGGACTTCTGGTCACACGGCCTAAGGTAGCCTCCTAAATTCTCCCAGTTGTTTACCCTGTTTTAATTCTCTGCATGCTGTTTATTTTCTGGTATTTCCTGATTTTTATTTGTCTGGTGTGTCTCACCCCCTGGAAGGCAAGCGCCAGGAGGGGCCTGTGTGTGTCTTGGCCACTGCTGTGTCCCCAGAGCCCGACACAGGCCTGAGCCTCTGGGTGCTCTGCGAGTATTTGGTGAGTGACACAGCTTCTTTTGTCCTCATGCCCAACTCTTGAGAGGGACTCATTAGGAAGTGGGAATTTTGCCAATTTTTCAAGACTAAAAAGTTGATTGCTGAATTAAAAGAAAATCCTTAATCTATACTGTTTCAGAAGAAACAGAAAACTTTGTCTTTTTTATCAAATGAGCGATTAAAAACTCAGTTACCCACCGCTCCCCAACCCCACACTCTTGTTGATCCATTTAAATGGTAGCAAAGGACTGAAAACCTTGTAAAGCACAAGGAGATAGAAAAGGAGAAGAGAGAACAGATAACATGAGAACAAGGGGGTAGTGGAAGGGGAGGTGGGCGGGGGGTGGGGGTGACTGGGTGATGGGCATTGAGGGGGCACTAGACGGGATGAGCACTGGGTGTTACACTATATGTTGGCAAATCAAAGTCCAATTAAAAAATATACAAAAAAAAAAAAAAAAAAGAAATTGAAAGAAACAACAACAAAAAGAGAACAGATAAGAAAATGTTTGCCAAAGTTTGGAGGGTGGAAGACAGAGTGGTGAGAGTGGGGGGTTCGGGGGGGCACCTGCGGGAAGAGGGTAGTTCACTCTGGATTCCTTGCGGGCTCAGGACCAGAGGCATCAGGGCCTGTGAAGAGGGGAGCTCGGGTTGGTGACCAGTATCTCTGAGGGATGGCTGGGCCCTCATGTCCCCTTCTCCATCCATTTCTTCTAGGCCTCCCTCCCTCCGAGCAGGAGGAGATGGGGAGAAGCAGAGGCTCAGAGCTCAGTGTGTTAGGCCGAGCGGAGAGAGCGGGCGAGGGATGGGTGAGAAGCAGGAGGATTAAGGACAGGTCTTACTTTTAGCAGCGAGGACCTGCAGCCAGGGGTTGCCTCTGGGATGTCAAGGGCCAGCCAATATTTTTGCAGGGTGTCTTCATTTATAAAAAAATTATCAGTTTGAGCCACAGGAAATCAGCCTGTTATCTCTTTTCTGGTGACGCAATCTCATGATCATGCGATAAACATATGGTGCTGCCTGGCAGGGTTCATCTGCTTGCTAGCCACCCTGCTGGAACCATGGCCTAGCCATTCAGCTCCAGGATTATTCCAGAAATATGAGCTTCTGGGGCCATGCGGTTAACCTCTTTCATGAAGGAGACAGTCAGAGAGCACCCTGAGGGGGAGAAACAAGAGACTAGGGCTCATGCAGGACCTGCTCTGGACTTAGGATGGTACCCTACCCGGATACCTCTGCTGCCACTGCCAACCCCGGGAGGACTCTTTGTGGCCATTCCTGGAGGACACCTGACGGGGATGTTTGCAGAGAAGGCATCTCAAAGCACGGTGTTCCTGTGAAGTGTGGGGCACAAGCCAGGGATTCTGCTTGCTAGGGTCTCGGGGCTGTCCTGTCTGCAGCCTGCCTCCCCAACAGACAGGTGGTTTGCTGGTGGTCAGACTTCACCGAGGTGGGATGGAGGAGAAGACCCATATAGTCTCAGACAAAGGGCCCCTAGATACTTCCACTTGAGTGTTCCTCGGTGAAATGGCTGACCCCTCATCCAGTCATCCTAGAGTGAAGCCCACCTCCCTAGGAAGTCCTGTCTATACCCTTGAGTCTTCAGATAGTTATTTTCTCTCTTGAATATGGACAGCCAGGAAACATCAGACATCTGAGGAAAGCCTCCAACATCAGTAACAGGCACCACAAAAAACCATATTTTAAAGAAAACAAAAAGCAAAAAATGGAGGACGTAGATCTAAATCAGAATATAGGGAGGAGGAAAGCTCTAAAATTCTAGGCCATGAAACGTCACACTCTTGAAACCAGGTCAGGGTGCTATGAAGCTAAAAGGAACAACCAGAGATAAGGAGGAGGGCTTGGGAATGACAAATACAATGCTGAAAAACAAAACAAAACAAAACAAAACAAAACAAAACATAGCAACGGATTTAGACAAAATCAGTGAAATCAACCAGGAAATAGAACAGGAGAGAGAAAATAAGAGAGGAGTGATAAACCTCCTAGAGGATCAAGTCAAGGAGTCCAGCATTTGACAAACAGGAATTCTAGAAAGAAAAACAACGAGAGGAGAAAAAATTGTCCAAGAAATTGTAAGCCAAGGTGTATAGGACTGGAAAGATCCGACACTTCAGGCGGAAAGCTCCCTGAGTGCCTAGTACAATCCATGAAAGAAAATCCCCACCACGGCACACCATTTAACAATGTTCAGAACATCCGCGATAAAGAAAAAAATTAATGTCTCATGCAGGAGGTTGAGAATCTGAATGGCAGCACTGGGTGCTGGGAAGTCACGTCTTCCAAACTGTGCTTTAGGAAAGTGATTTTTAATTAAATTCTATGCTCTGCTAAATTGGCAGCTGTATCTGAGGGCAGTTGATAGATGTTTTCAGACAAGACTCAGAGAGTATCTCTCTGTGCGTCTGTACCTGGAAAGTCCTGCAAGTTATGCTGCTGCAAAATGGCAAAGTGACCAAAAAACCCCCCCAAAACCCCAAACCAAACCAAACCAACCAACCAACAAAAACATGGAACAGGGAAACAAGGGCTTCAACTCAGGGAGGGCTGAGAAATGAGTGCCCCGTGGACGGATGGACAGGAGACCCAGGTAGCAACCAGCTGAGATGGCAGGAAGAAGGAAGGCTGGCATCTGGGGACAGCGGTGACCCTGGAAAAAAAAGATAACTGCTGTTGAGCTGCTGTAATAATAAGCACAGAGAAATTTTACTACTGATCGTAGAGAAGTTTGGGAAAATTCAATATTCAACTTCAAAATAAAACAATTGTGAACCCAGGAAGGAAAAAGCCATCGTACTACCCTGTTTTACTGAATGCAAGATGCCATATGAGTTAAGCGCTTGCTTGTGAATCATTATTTTAGAAATAAAATCCCATTGCCTATTAAAAAAGGAACTTGTAAGTTGTGAGAGACACCCACGTTTTGGAGGTTATGTTAGGAAGTTACAAAACGTACTTCTTATAATTGGTGAACACAGCCCCCTGACCTGGCTTTGTGGTGAGCCATCGTCACCCTGGTCATTGATCTCACCACACATTGTGACGTTGACGTCATAAGGATGAGGAGAGGAAACGTCTGGGCGTGTACCTGTGCGGGAGACAGGTAAATAGGAAATCCGTACCCAAAAAAGAAAGGCAGTAGTTGAATGTCTAGAATCGATCAATCGAAAAATTAGCTGCGTGAGTCAGGCCAGAGATGTCACCACTGAAGGAGCAACTAAGATCACTGAGCACGTGGCCTCCGGGCACCGGGTGAGGGTGGTGTAGGTTGGGGTGAAGCAGTTTAGAAAAATTGCTGGTTTTGAAAACGAGCCTTTGGCATTTATTTTTTATTTATTATTGTTTTTTTGAGCCGTTGGCATTTAATGCACGTTTGACATGTGCTGGTTACTTTGTGAACAAAGGTAGACGAACACACACACACACACATGACAGCCTCCTTGGAGCCTGAAAGTGGAGATGTGGGGCCCCCAAACCTGCTTGTCCTTGAAATACCTTATGCAGACACAAGGCTAAGACATGATCATAACCTGCCTCATTGGCCTCCAGGACGAAAGGTACCCGGCCCTCCCCCTCCCAGGGGGCAAGTGTGGCCGAGGATGGCCCAGCATCCACTTGTCTTTGCAGAAAGCTTTAGAATCTACAGATTGCTCCACATATAGATATATTTTTAAGATTTATTTCTTTATTTTAGGGTGGGAAGGGCAGAGGGAGAGGGCAAGAATCCCAAGCAGACGCCCCGCCACCCAGTGGGGAGCCCAACACAGGGCCCGGTCTTGCCACCCTGAGATCATGACCTGAGCTGAGACCAAGAGCCAGCAGTTTAAGCCACTGAGCCACCCCCGTGCCCCGATCCATGAGTCGACCCGCTCAGTCCTAGCTGCAGCCTTGGCTAGGCCTGACTGCGGCCCTTCCACGGGCGGCCCCCGCGCCCGCCACCCCGCCGCCCACCCACAAAGGTGCTTCTCTCTCTCCCCACCTCATGGCGTTTGTCCCCGTGGTATTTTAGAGGAAAGAGGAAGAGGAGAGGAAGCAAGGGGAAGAGCAGATTCGCCTCCAGGAGGAGCAGAGGGCCAAGGAGCTCTACTGGACCCTGAAGCAGGCCCAGCTGCAGAGCGGCACCAGTGAGCGCGAGGAGCGCGAGTGGGAGGAACAGTGTGAGTAGAGCAGCCCGCCTCCCCCCTCCCCTCGCCCCCCATCCACCTGCTGGCGTCACCCCTTCACCCATCCAGCTGCCAAGCCTCCCCCCAGGATGGCCTGCCCGGGCCCTGCTAGGCTCCTCCTCCAGGGCCTCCACGCCTACAGAGGAGATTCTTCCTTCCTTCCTTCCTTCCTTCCTTCCTTCCTTCCTTCCTTCCTTCCTTCCTTCCTCCTTCCTCTTTTCTCTTGCTTTCCAGGTTATTTATTCATTTATTTGAGAGAGAGAGTGAGCATGAGCTGGGGGAGAAGCAGGTGGAGAGGGAGAGGCAGGCTCCCTGCCAAGCAAAGAGCCCAACGTGGGGCTCGACCCCAGGACCCCCTGGATCATGACCTGCGCTGAAGGCAGACGCTTAAGCACCTGAGCCACCCAGATGCCCCAAGAGGACATTTCTTACACTAAAACAGAAAACCCTGTATTTACTGAGTCAGCAATACTCTGCTGGCTCGGTGCTAAGCCCTGGGCACCCAGAAATGGGGCATCATGGTGCGTGTGTTGGAGGAGCTCATGGGCCAGGTGGGAGACAGCCACGCGGGCTGCTACTGGCTTTGAGGGAGACAGGGCCTCGCACTGTCGGAGCACAGAGAGGCCATCCTCGTGGGCTTCCAGGGCACAGCATTACGAAGGGAAGCGTGGTGGGCTCTCAGGAACAAGTGAGGCCAAGAGGCAGGACAGGGAGAAGGTGTTTGAGACAGAGGCCCCGGCAGCATGAGGGCTTGGTGACAGGAGGTGGTGTGCTTAGGGAGGTGGTGATGGGTGGGGCTGGCTCCAAAGCTTGGAGAGTGTAGGGGGAGAAAAGGTAGATGGGAAAGGGGAAAGTGGAAGCAAGATTTGAAGGGTGGGGTTTCCACGTGTGCTGGGGGTTCATTTGAATCAGGTATGGTAACACCTGGATCCTATGGATAATGTGGAAATGATGACCTGGCCCCAAGAAGTTTTTACCACCCCCCCTCCAGGAGCAGGGCATGCACCGTACGGGGCTCCACGGGGAAGCATCAGGGCAGTCAGGAGGCAGAGGGAGCCAGAGGCAATGCGGGCAGGAGCCTTTCTCATGGTGTGCCTGGGACAGTTGAGGCCAGGCAGGGTGAGCAGGTTTAGGATTGGCTGGTTTGAATAATGCCTGCAGGCTCTGGGGCACAGGGGAGGGGGGGTGTCTCCAGTGGCCTGGAGCCCAGCCCTGGTGTGCACCAGAGAGCAAGAGCTAGAGAGAGAGGGAAGGATTGGAATATTTTGGATTGGCTGGCTTGCACGTGAATGGGTGGTGAGTCTTTTAGTATCTTTAGGAATCGGCCAACCCTGGGAGGGCCAGGCTCTCTGGGCTCAGCAAAGCCCCCGAGGTCAAAACATCAAAACATAGAGAAAATAAGAAGGCATGGTTCACGCAGGTGGGCAGTGGGAGACCCGTAAAGGTGGGCTTGGGGGGTGAGAGAGGAGGAGGCCCCGAGAGGTGATGGGAGCCAGGGCCGCAGGAGTGGGAGTGCAGGTGCCAGGTGACTTCTACTCACCCACTCTCTGGTCCTCCAGCCTTTCTCAACCATGTGCCAGACTTAAAAAAAATTGGAAATGAAATTAATATGACATAAAATCCACCCTTTTATTTTTTATTTTATTTTTTTTTAATTTTTATTTATTTGTGATAGTCAAAGAGAGAGAGAGAGAGGCAGAGACACAGGCGGAGGGAGAAGCAGGCTCCATGCACCGGGAGCCCGATGTGGGATTCGATCCCGGGTCTCCAGGATCGCGCCCTGGGCCAAAGGCAGGCGCCAAACCGCTGCGCCACCCAGGGATCCCCAAAATCCACCCTTTTAAAGTGTACAGCGTAGTGGCTTTTAGGATACTCACCACATTGCAACCATCACCACTACTAGTTCCAGAGATTTCCTTGCCACAAAGAGAAGTTCTAGACCCATTGATCATTTCTTCTCCCGCCATGCCTCTGCAAGCCATTAATCTAATTCCCGTCCCTATGGATTTGCCCATAATGGATATTTCATATAAATAGAATCATACATTACGTAGCCTTCCATTTAGCAATGCTTTCAAGGTCCATCCGCATTGTAGCGTGTATCAGGCTTTCACTCCTTTTTACGGCTGAATAAAATTCTAATGTAGGCATGTGCCACCATTTTTGTTTATCCATTCATTAGTTAATGGACCTTTGGGTTGTTTCCACTTTTGGGCTATTATGAATAATGTTCATCTGAGCATTGTTTTCTTTTTTTTTTTCCTTTGGTGGTTCTTGAATGTGTATTTTTTACTGAAAAAAAATCATTCATAAATTAACAGAAATGTACAAACACTTGAGTAAATACTCAGGTAATGGCATTTACTATATTTTTGTAAATAGTTTTTTTTTTTAGAGTTTTTAAAACATCTTTAGATTTCAGTGCAGAAATGTGCCCCTGGAACCTCTTAAAACATAAGAGCAAGCTCAAAAAACGTGGTGATGGACAGGAGCTAGCTCCGTTCAACACTGTCATCAATGGTACTGGACACAATCAGGACAGGTAGCTATTGTTCAGCAATTGATGTCTGTGGTAGAGGAACCCCAACAAAAGAGTCCCTGTAATGTGAGCACTGGTGTGTTTTTGTGTGAACATATAACTGTCAGTTCTCTTGGGTATATAACTAGGAGTGGAATTTCTAGGTCATATGGTAACTCATGTTTAACTGTTGAACAGCTGCCATATTGTCTTCCAGAGCAACTGTACCGTTTTACATCTCTACAGGCAATATATGAGGGCTCCAGTTTCTTCCCATTCTTGCCAATGCTTGGTGTCTTTTGTCTTTTGATTATAGACATCCTAATAGGGCTGAGAGGTTGTCTCGTTGTGGTTCTGATTTGCATTGCCCTGGTGATTAATGATGTTGAGCCCTTTTTCACATACCTATTGGCCATCTGTACATCTTTTTGAAAAAAAATATCTATATGGGTCCTTTGCACATTTTTAAATTGGGCTATTTGTTTCTGGCTATTGAGTTGTATGGATTCCTGTATATTTTGGACATTAACCCCGTAGTGGATATATGGTTTACAAATGTTTCTCCTATTCCACAGGTTGCCTTTTCATTTTGTTGATGATTTCCTTTGCTGCACAGAAGATTTTTAATTTGACGTAATCCCACCTGTTAACTTTTGGTTTTGGTGTCATATCTAAAAAAAACATCTCCAAGGCCAACGTTCAAGGAGCTTTTTCCCTATTTTTTTTTTCAGGTGTTTTACAGTTTCAGGTCTTACATTTAAGTATGTAATCCATTTTGAGTTGATTTTTGTATTTGCTAGGAGATAAGGGTCCAATTTCATTCTTTTGCATGTGGCTATCTAGTTTTCCCAGCACCATTTATTGGAGAGATTATCTTTCCCCATTGTGTATTCTTGGCGCCTTTGCTGAAGATTAGTTGACTGTATATTTCTGAGCTCTATATTCTTTTCCATTGGTCTATGTGTCTGTTTTTATGCCAGCACCATCCTGTTTTGGCTATCATAGCTTTGTAATATGGTTTGAAATCAGGAAGTAAGATGCTTCTAACTTTGTTCTTCTTACTCAAGATTCCTTTAGCTATTCAGAATCTTTTGAGGGTCAATACAAATTTTAGGATTGTTATTTTTTTTATTTCTGTGAAAAATACCATTGGAATTTTAATAGAGATTGCATTGAATCTTTGAATAGTATGTATATTTTAATAATACGAATTCTTCTAATCTATGCACTGGATCTCTGCCAAAAGGCTGAGAAGTGATAAATCCTTCTAATCTATGAATGCAGGATATCTTTCCCTTTATTTGTGTCTTCTTTAATTTTTTTTTATCCATGTCTTAGAGTTTTTAGTGTCCTGGTCTTTCTTCTCCTTGGTTAAATTTATTTATTCATAAATTTATTTATAAATTTATATTTTTAATATTTTTATAAATAAATTTATTTATAAATTTATAATATTATAAATAAATAAATTTAGAATAATAGAAATTTAATAGAATAAATTTTATTCTATTTCTGTATTTTATTCTTTTTTTTTTCCTTTCCAAGTTTTTATTTAAATTCCAGTTAGTTAACATACAGTGTAATATTAGTTTCAGGTGTAGAATTTAGTGATTCATCACTTACATACAACACCTGATGCTCATCACAAGTGCCCTTGCTAATGCCCCTCACCTTGCTCAGATGCTCAGTCTCTTCATTTGTAAAATGGGGGTAATCATGTTGAGTGGAGGTGTGTTGGGAGGATAAAGTGAGAGGGACGAAATGTCACAAATGTCACCCAACCTGATGCTATTGTGAATGGGGTTGTTGTACTAATTTCTTTTTTTCGATATTCGTCATTACTGCACAGAAATACAACTGATGTTTGTATGTTGATTTTGTATTTGTTGAATTTATTTATTCTAACAATTTCGGGGTGAAATATTTAGGGTTATCTGTATGTAGGATCATGCCACCTACAAACAGATGATTTTACTTCTTCCTTTCTGATTTGGATGCCTTTTACTATTTTTTTTCTTGCTTAATTATTCTGGTTAGGACTTCCAGTATCATAGTGAATAAAAGTGGTGACAGTGCATTTTCTTATCTTGCTCCTGCTCTTAGAGCAAAAGCTTTCAACCTTACACTGTTGTGTGTGATGTTGGCTATGGGATTGTCATATATGGCTCTATTATGAGGTACATTCTTTCTATACCTGACTTGTTGAGAGCATTTATCATGAAAAGATGCTGATTTTTGTCAAATGCTTTATTTCCATCTATTGAGAGGATCATACAATTTTTCTTCTTCTTTTTGTTAATGTGGCATATCATCATTCCTGATTTGTGGTGCTGAGCCATTCTGGCATCCCAGGAACCAATCCCACGTGATCATGGTGTATATAGAGCATTTGGAGAGGCCCCGTAGAGGAAATGGCATTTGGTTTGGGAAAACTGGGGAGGCAAAGAAGGCGGGGAAAGCATCACAGCAGAAGGAGCAGCACTGAGCAAAAGCCAGGGCATTGTGGGTGCAGGACATAGCACATGTCTCCATGTTGGCTGCAGCCTGAGGTTCACGGTGAACAATGATGAGAATGAGGCTAGACAGGTAAGATGGACAAGAGCTAAAAGAGAATTCATTCCTTTGAATTCAGAATGGAAGAAGAGATGGGGGAAAAAAAAGGCAAGAGAAAGGTTTATACTGAAAAAATAGTGAACGATTACAAAGCGAAGTCACTTGCGGCCACTCTAGTGTGGAGGAAGAGCACTGGACTGGGAGTCCTGCCCTAGCTCTGCCACTGGCTCGTGTGACCATGAGCAAACTCTTGCTCAGTTGCTCAGTCTCTTCATTTGTAAAACGGGGGGTAATTGTGTTGAGTCGAGGGGTGTTGGGAAGATAAAGTGAGAGGGACGAAATGTCACTCAGGAGTGTTCCTCCTTTTGTAGTGACAAGATGAGGCGGGCTGGGTTGGTGTTTTGTTAGGGATGCAGACTGGAGATCAACGGGCCCAGGTGCTGCCTGACTGCTCCTGACTGTTCTGCGTGGCACCAGACAGTGGAAAAGCCTCCAAAAGGACAGAGAAAAGGTGGTAACGCAGGCCCCGTGGTTTTCGTTCCTCATCTTATGCTTTCTTAAAGACGATGAGCTAAATGCTGGAGGCTGTCATTCAAAACCAGCAAAGCCATTCTGCACTCAGTTAATTTAATATGAAAAATTATAGTGGACCATTAATCTACTGGAGCGCCAGTTTTTGATAAAACACCTAAATTAAATTTTCTGAGTTAGGGGAAAGAAGGGCATTGTTTCCTTTAGTATCACCCGACTGCAGAGTTGGTTGTTCAGTTCAAATAGCGGAGCAGGCTCTGGCCTCTGAGCAGCTCTGCATATACCAGGCATGAATCCGCTTAATTATTTCTCAACTGTGAACTCGCAGGAGTGAGGAGTTAGGGCATGTCTGGTGGCCCGGAGATTTGAAGAAGAGCCAGCATGACTTGGTAAATGAGACTATTTCCAAATATTGGAACTGTGTTCTTATTAACCACCCCCTTCCTCCCTGAGCTCTGCTGCGGCCCCTCATCCTGGGCTCTGCTCGTCTCATGCTTGGCCGCCTGGTCGGAGCTGAGGGAGAAAAATGGGTGCTCAGGCCCAGGATGGAGTCTGTTTGTGTCGGTTCCGTTCTCTTTGTTCACAGAGAGAGAGTGTCCTGGAGTCTGGGCTGTGCTTGGATGGTTCTACGCTGCCGCGTGCTGGAGACTGGGGCTCGCCAGACGCCTTGGGCCTAGAGACGGTGGGGGGCGGGGGGCAGAGCGGAGTGTGTGGGCCGGAGGGGGCCTCACTAAGGCAGGGCCGGTCTGTGCACCCGTGGCCCGGGAAAGGCTGCGGCTTCTCTTTGGACAAAACCAGTCCCAGCTGGCTGTGCCCCAAGCCACGTACTTCTGGCTTTATAACTCAGAGTAAGGCCAGCCGGAGCCCCCAGGTGCTGGAATCCTATCCTGCTCCGGGGTTCCTCTCCTCTTGAATTGCTCAAGAATCTCTGGGGGCTTTCCTGTTGTCCCAAAGCAGAGTCACTCCTGGGCTCACACTGGGGGGGAGTTGGTCCCAGGCTCACACTGGGAGGTGGGTCTGTCCAGTGCTCACCCTGGTCTTAAGGAACTTGTGAAGTCGCTCCCGGGGCCCCAGTGGGCACCGATGGCAGCCCTGGGCAGCTGCTAGCAGGACATGGGTGGCGGCGACCTTCGAGGCCTTGGAGTCCCCGGGGAGGGAGCGCCCCGTCCCTTGGCCTGGGTGTAGCTGTGGGTGAGCCTCCCTCCCCACAGGCTCCTCTCGGGGTCATCGGGCCCCAGCACGCTGCTCCCGCATGTATCCCTTGGTACCTGGGCTGCCCCTGTCCTTCCCCGGCGAGGGAGACTCCCCATTTCACGAGGTTTTCATTTTCCCCATTTGCGGGATGAGAGTCCCTGAGCCTTCCCAGCCCATCCCCAGCCCCTCCCCTGCACAACCCCCGCCTCCTCCTGGTACCCCCCAACCCAGGGGCAACAACAAGGTGTGATACTGAACCAACTCCTACTGGACACCAGAGCTTCCGACGCCCTTCTGGGCAGCACTTCGATGACCTCGTTTGCACGCAGCCCTACGAGGCCCCCACTTTACAGATGAGGAGATGAAGCGTAGATTCGAGTTGTCCAAGGCCATGTGGAGCAGACAACGGAGCAGAAGCCAACACGAGGGCCCACATACACAGTTTAAATCATTCTGGGTGCTTTTTCATCTTTAAAATATAAAATACTTCCAATATAAATCCAATATAAAATACATAATGATCCACTTTTAGGGACGTATCATTCACCCGAGGGGACACTACAAATGGCTGCTGCTCTGAAGCACTTGGTATCTCTGTGGAAGTCACCGGATCATCTGAATTCTGTGAAGCACTGAGTCTTTTCTCTCTGGGCCGAGGTGGGAAGGGCCCAAGGAACCATGGGCAAGTCGTCTAGAGGGCTACGTCATGACTAGCAGCGGCTAATGGTCTTCCAGAACCTCACATCCACTGCGCCTTTCCTCCTGGGATCCCCGGGGCACTTCTACCTCGACGCACCCAAAACCCAATCTCCCCCCTACCTGCCCTGGCTGGCTTGATCACCTGGCTGTCAAGGGCAGAAGCTTGGCCGCCATTCTGGTGTCTCCATTTCGCTCACTATCGATCCCCAAACGTACCCAGTTGTGAGGGATCCTACTTCCTTAACATTCTTTGGGTTCACAGCCTTCCACCCCATCGTCCTGGTACCGTGTGAAACTGATGCCATGGCTCTTTCCCTGCCTTTCTGTTTTCCAAGCCTTCGTTCTCATTCCAGTTGGATTCATTCCCAACGCGGCAGCCAACCCAATCTTTGGGGAGTGGAAACAGCACCCTCGTTCTCCTGCTAAAAAAATACTTCGGTGGCTTCCAATCACCTGCTGGTAAAGCATTAAAATTAATTGGCCAGTATTTATTGGTCTCCTACAAGGCCTTTTCTGTTTCTATATCCTCACTTCTTGCCCAGTGCGTATGGGAGCCTCCCTCTGGCCAAGCTGACCTATTCCAGGAGGGATGCCTGGGTTCCCTCTCGCTCCCGGGCCTCTGCCGCTGAGCTAGCTCTGCCCAGAACACCCCCTCCTTGGGCTCTGTTGGTTGAGTCCCACAGGTCCACCAGGCATCAGCCTAGCTGTCCTTCTCCACCACAGCTCCATGGTTTGCTGCGTGGCCTTCCCGCTCGACGGCAAGCTCTCCGAGGGCAGGACTATGCCTCGCTCGTTGCTCCTCGCATCACTTGGCAGCCAGCTGTTATGCTGACCTTGTGAAAATTCAAGAAAAGGGCACTGCACTCCCATCTGCCAGGAAGTTGCTCCACGCCCACCCGTCTATGCTGATCCTGCAGAGACCACGCCCCCTGGAGGTGTGCGATGTACAGCCTTGGTCCTGTGCGGCACAGAGTGGACGCAAAGTGGCTCTGAAGCATACGGGTGCTGAACAGATGTGCACGCCCTGGCTGGCTGACTGCGTTCAAGCGATAAGAACCCTGCTTTGTGCAGTGACTGGCCTGGCTGTGTTTCTAGAACTATGTAACCTGCTTGCACATTCAGCCGGGAGGAATAGCAACCTCTGCTGTTTCTCTTCAATGTTCGAGAGCTGAGCAGGAGCCTTGAGCACAGATGAGGCCCTGATCCCAGACCAGTCTGGCAGTTTTGGCGGCCCTTGGGTAAAAGATGGTGCTCTCTCTATTTTTCCGTGGAGGGCCAGGTAAGGCCCGGAGACATGAAAACTTGTCCCAGTTTAGACAGACAGACAGACAGTTGGAGGTAAAGCCAAGCAAGCACCCAGCTCTCTCCACACCCCTGAGCCCGCCGAGGCTGAGGTTTCCAGGTCTGATATGGGAGAGGTTGGACTCCTAAACCTGTGGGACTCCTGCTTTCTTCCTGAGCAGGAGGGTTCGAGGCTGGGCAGTGCTGGAGGGTGGTGTCTCAGTTCTGGGGTGCTGGCCCTCCCCCCAACCAGGCAGGTGTGGGCGCATCCCTGGGGTGGGGATCAGAGCTGGAAGGGACCCTCCTCCTTGTCTGCATGTGAGAGAACGGAGGGCGGAGGATGCAATTGGGTAGACGTCTAGCAGACGGTGACATTTTGTTGTGCTCTGGCTTCTTCTTCTTTTTTTTTTTTCAAGATTTATTTATTTATTAGAGAGAGATAGAGAGTGAGCGTGAACAGGGGGAGGGAGAGGGAAAGTATCTCAGGCCGACTTCCCGTTGGGTGCAGAGCCCGACACAGGGCTTGATCCCACAACCCTGAGATCACGACCTGAGCTGAAATCAAGAGTCGGACACCCAGCTGCCTGGGTCACCCAGGTCCTCTGGATTCTTAATCCTCAGCCCAGTGTTCACCAACCAGAATGGTACAGAATGTCCATCTAAGAAAAAACTGTAGTGAGATACACAACTTAAAATTTACCAATTTGCCAGTTTTTAAGTCTACAGTTTGGTGGCATTTGAGTACATTGGTGGTGTTGTGCTACCATCATAGCCCCCCATTTCCAGGACTTTTTCATCTTTCCAAACTGAAACTCTGCCCCATTGAACAGAAAACCCCCATTCCATCCTGTCCCCAGCCCCTGGAAGCCACCATTGTACTTCGTGTCTTTATTGTGAGTACCACGCGTGGAGTATCAGCGGAATCGTACGGTGTCTGTGTCTGGCTTACTCACTTAGCACAATGTCTTAAAGATCCACCCACGTTGGGACGTTGGGGTGGCTCAGCAGTTGAGCATCTGCCTTCCACCCAGCGTGTGATCCCAAGGTCCTGGGGTTGAGTCCCACATCAGGCTCCCTGCATGGAGCCTGCTTCTCCCTCTGCCTGTGTCTCTGCCTCTTTCCATGTCCCTCATGAATAAATAAATAAAATCTTTAAAAATGAAAAAAAGATTCATCCACGTTGTAGTAGGAATCAGAATCCCCTTCCTTTTTTTTTTTTTTTTTAAAGATTTTATTTATTTGAGAGAGAGAGAGAGAACACACAAGCGAGAACCCAGGTGGGGAGAGCAGCAGAGGAAGAGGGGGGAGCAGATGCCCCCTGAGCAGGGAGCCCAACATGGGACTTGACCCTCGGACCCTGAGATCATGACCTGAACTGAAGGCAGATGGATGCTTAACCGACAGAGCCACCCAGGTGCCCCAGAATCCCCTTCTTTTTTTAGGGCTGGATAATATCCCACCGGGTGTGTTTAGCATACTTGGTTTACCTGGGTGTCCTTCGATGGACATGTGGGTCGTTCGCACCTTTAGGCTATTGTGAATCACGCTTCTGTGCATATGGCCATACAGGAATGTGCTGTGGCCCCGCTTTCAGCCCTCTGGGGGTGTATCTCCAGCAGAGGACTTGCTGGCTCGCATGGCAATGGTATGTTTGATTTTTCTGGAACTGCTCTCCCATTTTGCACAGCAGCTGCTCTGTGGTCCATGCCCACCAACGATGCGCAAGGGTTCCACTTTCTCCCCACCCTTCCTGACACATGTTTTCTATTTTTTCTGGTTAAACGAGTCAAAAAAAAAATATATATATAGGCATCCCCCGGGTGTGGTGTGGCGTGTGACTGCGGGCGGCCCCCCACGGGCTATCTTGGGTCAGCCTGGCTCCTGCAGCCGGCAGTGCCTTCCTGCAGGCTCCATGCTCCTCCCGTCGGCGGGAGGAAGGAGGCTCTGGATCCTACGTCTGAAGTGGGGGTGGCTGTGCTGGCCCCTGTCGTGGGTGCTGTGCGGGCTTGCAGGGTGTCGTCTGGGCCCCGGGGGCAGCTGTGGGAGGAGGGTGATTGGGCACCGGGCCTGCCCAGGCGCGGGGTCCACTCAGAGCGTCTGACACTTGCTAGCTCAGGTGCTAGGAGGTGGCTGCTCCTAATGGGGCTTCTTACACGAGTTTTGGTTGTTTTCATTGGATCAGAAGGAAAAAAAGAGAAAACAACCCATGAGTTCTGGCTGAGGGTTTCTGTGGCAGATTCACGGGCCGGAGTCCGAATCCATTCCTGATTCTGTGAATCCAATCCTTTTAGGATCGATCTCGCAGCACAGTGTGGGGTGAGCGGCTGGCCCGGCTGGGTCCCTGTAATGGGCTGGCAGGGGCGTCTGTCTGCGCCAACCAGAGCCAGGGCTGCACCAGCAATTCCAGGGCTCACCGAGAGGACGATGTTGGGGAGCCCTCGGCGGGGACCCGACGCCATTCGCAGTGGCTTGGCTCCTCGCACCACCGGCGCTCTCGATCCCCGCAGGGACTCCACGCGGTAGGGGCTGCTGTTCTCTACATTTCTCTTAGGAGGAGACGCAGGCCAAGGGTGATGAAGTGACATGTCCGGTGTCATGCAGCGGGGACGTGGAGCCAGGATCTGAATCCAGGCGGCCTGGCTCCAGACTCAGGCATCGGGAGCTCAGAAGAAAGGACCGAAGTCGCAGGCCTGATGGCCTCGGACCCCACGCGTGCAGCACGCTTCATAGTTTATAATGTTCTGGCGTTTCATTTATGCTCCGTGACAGCTCCGTGAGGTGGGCATCCGTGTCATTCCCGGCTTGACAGAGCTGGAGCCTGAGGCCCAGAGGGGACTCAGAGGGACTTGCCTGGGGAAGCTGGATGGGGTGACGCAGGCCCAGGCGGGAAAGAGACGCGGCAGGCGCCGCGGGGGAAGCAGAATGGCGCGTCCTCAAAGCTTAGACCCCCCCTAGGGTCAGGCACCCCGCCTTCTGGGTATCCCCCAAGGGGCAGGAGAGCTCGGAGAGGCCCACACTCGTGGGTTCACAGTGGCCGAGGTACGGAAACCAGCCCACTGTCGGACGAGTGGCTGGAGAGCACACGTGCGTGCACACACACGCCCGCATGCGCGCACGGTGAAATATTGTTAGGCCGCAGAAAGGAAAGAGACCTTGCCACCTGCGCCGACCTGGTGGGCGATGTGCCGCGTGAGCTTGTGAGCCAGAGGAAGGCCAATGCGGCGTGACACCCTGCCCGGATGGCGGGGTCCAGGCACTGGCTGGGGGGGTGGCGGGGGGGGGACATGCAGGCCAAGGTGCACGGATCCGCTGGGAAGCGGGGGCTCCAGAGTGACGGCGATCGTGCTGACCGACTGCAGGGCCCGGCAGAGACGTCGAGGTGCTCGGAGCCTCGATCTAAATGTTCTGGCCCCAGGGACATGCCGGAGGTGTTGGCTAAGGCTCTGGGGCCGTCGTCACAATACATAAATGTGTCAAATGAACACGCTCAATACCTTAAACTCACACAATGTCATGTACCGACTATGCCTTGGAAACAAACCCTGTAAGGAGAGCGTGGACGGCAGTAGAGCAGTCAGGACGCTTCCTGAGGGCTGGGGCGTGGGGGGCTGGGAGGGGGTGCCCTTCACCCTGTGTGCGAGGCTCCCGAGGACGAGCATGGCCGGATCAGGGCTGGCCTTCAGGAGGCTGGGTTGAGTGTCTGTGGGTTGGGAGGCTCAGGGCCTCACCCGGCTGAACCCCCAAAGCCCGTCTTCCCAGTTTGCCTATGACTTCCTTCTGCAACCTGTCACAAAGGCGGGGGGCGGTCGCTGTCCTTCAGTAAGCTCTCAGGGGTTGCTGGCTGTCGTGGGGTCCCAGCTTCTGTGTTTAGTGTGCTGGCCGGTGGCCCAGGGGGGATCCCGGCCTTGTCTGCCTCTCCCATGGCGTCGCAAGGCAGGCCTTGCCCTGTTCTCAGATCCACAACTTGCTGATGAACCAGCTGGGCCCCGGATACCTAGGTTCCTCCCTGAGTCTCTGGAGAACTCCTACTGACCTTTCCAGATGCTTCCTCTCCTGTGATGGCTGTTGGCTCCCGCACCAAAGATGAGGGCTGCGACGCTCTAAACCTGACAGTACTTTATCTGTCCCACATTCCATGGTGTTAGAGACATCTGTCTTCTTTTCTCAGGTAGCCTCGGAGCACCTTGAAGGGAAGGTCTTTGTCACATCTGCACCCAGCTCAGGGTTAAATACCTATAATCGGGCCCGGTCATCCAAGAACGGGTACCGCCTGGTGACTGACACATACGTACCTAGGGATATAGCAATGACCAGAGCAGACGACAGCCCCCACCGGCCCTGGGATGGGGTGTAGGGGGGTGTTGCTCAGCCTACTGGATCCTCTGCATGTGACCTCCATTCCATAAACCTTTCTGAGCTTTATGACTTCACACTGCCTGCCTCGGAGCTGGGGAGATGTTCTATCATGTTTCAAGAAAAGGGCTTTGACAACGTGAGAGGGAGAAGTGCTTTCTTTCAGGACCAGGCTGTTTTCCTTGTACCCTCCAGACACCGACAGAGCACAGTCCTCCGGTGTGGGTAGGTGGTAGGTGTTTGCTACACACGAGTGGAACGGAGGTGCAAGAGGACTAGACTGTGGGTAAGAGTTTGCTCCCGGAGGGGAGGGTGACCTGCCTGGGCGCCGCACGCAATCAACAGTCGTGCGCAATTAGAACACGTCCGGCTCTGAGGGTTCTCTACAAAAAGAATCTGATGTTAGGAGCAGATAGGGGCCTGCACAGGATGCAATCAGACTATGAAAGAACTGCTTTTGATTCCAGACCTGGCCTCCAGCTGGCTGCGTTCCCTCTCTTGGTGTTTCCCCAGTTCTAGGACGCCCTTTTGAGTTTCAGAAGCAGCAACCACACAGATGTCTTTCCAAGGCCACTTGGCTGAGACAGGGCCCTGCCTTGGGCGGGATGGAAAAAGCTGGAAGGCCGGAGAGAGGGGCATCTGGAGTTTGTGATCTGGGAGTGAGGAGCTGCCAAAGGATCCTCTCTCTCTCCAACACACTCAGGCATCAGCTGTCAAGGCCACTGCAGCCCAGAGAAAGGGCGCGGGACCCAGGACACCACTGTTTTCCAACAGCACACCCGGTGACGGCAGGAAGGATGGCTGTTGGCTCCGCCCAGCCACCGACCCAGCTGGGCAAGTTACCGTCCTTCCTTGGGCCTCAGATTCCACATGAGCCACATGAGGAGGTCGGACTGGCCGGTCTTAAATGCGCTTTTGGCTTTTTGCAGGAAGGAGCAGGGGCTCTGGTGTCAGGCACACCTGGTTTTCAAATGAAGGAGGCTTGAGAGGTGGAGAGGCAGGTTGCAGGGGGTGGTGGGAGCCGCTTGGGTTCTAGAGCCAGCCTCGCTCGAGTTCCCACCCTGGCTCTGCCCCTCGTTGGCTGTTTATTTTGGGGCAAGTTATGTCCCCTTCTGGAGCCAGGTTTCTGATGTAGAAACAGTGACGGGCCCTCTGCCCTCGGTGGTTGGGGGAAGCATCTGTAATGAGATATCACAGGGGAAGCATGGAACGAGGGCTTGGCAGGGACAGAGCCTCCACCCAGTGAGGGGGATGGCAGTGGAGTCTGGAGAGGCTGATCCCCTCGCCAGGTGCCGCTGAGGCTGGTGGGTGGGCACGTGGTTTGAGAAGCCGCTCCACGCAGGGTACTCCCAGGAGGACATACATACAGGGGTGCACATTTCCATCCGAAGGTTGCATGCTCCTCCTGGAAAGGGGAGATGGGCCCACACTGTCGGGACTGCCTCCACCTGGAGGAATGGCCCTCCATTCCGCCTATGGGGGTGGATCCAGCCGAATCATGGGGTTCCGGGTGAGTGCCGGGGCTGCGGGCCCAGTCCTGACCTGCTGGGCACCCGGCCTGGGCTTCCAGTCTGGGTGAGTGTGCCCTGCACCCCTTCCCAGTGCGCAGGTCTAAGGCTGCAGACGAGGAGAGGAGCCGCGGAGCTCAGCGCGCCAGGGACGAGTACCGGCGCCACTCGCTGCGCGCCATCCAGAAGGGCACGGTCGCCGGCCTCAGCTCCATGTTCCAAGAGCTCGGCCAGAGCCAAGAGCAGGAGGCCAGACTCTACCACCATCTCCCAGGCCCGGGGCCGCCGCCCCCGCTCGCCATACCCGTCAGGTGGGTCTGGGGCTCTGCAGGTGCAGTGTGGCCGGGGCTCCATCCAGCTCTGCTCCAGCTGCTGTGACATTGGGAGCTGGTCATCCCCCCCCCCCGCCCCGTGGGCCTCAGTGTTCAAGTCCGCATAATGGGGCCGGAGCGGGTGGTGAGGAATCTGGTCCCAGATGTTAATTAGCCCCGGAGTTCTGGGAGTCTGGAAATCCGGAGTCCAGGGTTCCTTTGAGCACTTAAAGAATGCTGTGTACCCTCCAAGATGTGCACATGAAAATGCCCCAAAATATTTGCATGTAATTCCAAGCTCTTATAGATCACAGACTCCAGGCTAAGAACTCGTTTTTTTTTTTTTTTAATTTTTAAAAGATTTTATGTGTTTATTCATGAGAGACACAGAGAGAGAGAGGCAGAAACACAGGCAGAGGGAGAAGCAGGCTCCCTGCAGGGAGCCCGATGTGGGACTCGATTCTGGGACCCGGGGATCGCGCCCTGGGCCGAAGGCGGACCCTCAACCACTGAGCCCCTGGGCGTCCCTAAGAACTTGTACTGTAAGAACCCAAGTGGGTTAAAAGTGGCCCAGCCGCTTGGGAAGCAGGGTTGGCTGCTCGTCCCGAGCACAGCCAGCGCTGGTGCATCCCCCGATCTGCTAGCAGGTTGGCAGATGAGTGTGGCTGGTGTAGGGCCTCACGCACCAGCGTCTCCCGAGTGGCTTGGCCAGGGCACCGAGGCGACTGCCCACGAGACCGCCTGGAGCCCCCCCCCCCCTCTGTCGTCGCCCGGCTGGTCCCCTGCATGTCCGGCACTGCCGGGCGACTGCGGCCCTGTGAGGCTGGGCGGTGGGTGCCTGCCGCCTCCCGAACCACCGTGAACCTGCAGCAGAGGCCAGTCCCTTTTGAGTTTTGCCCTAATTGGGACTGAGGATCATTCGTAGGCCCCTTCGCCCTCCCCTCCGCGGTCTAGGGAGGGCTGGCCGTACCTGCGTTTCCTCCCTTCCTTCCTTTTCATTTATATGATTCACAAACCAGGAAATTTAAAAAGACGTATGGGAAACAACTGCCTCGCATTCCTGCCTCCATCTCCTTGGTAATTCCTTGCCCCGCAGGGGGGCACCGTCCTCAGTGTGCGTGCGCCCATCCAGTTCCTTTGAGGAGTTGGTGACGTGAAAAGTCATATCCCCGGCTTTTTATTTATGTATTTTTGCAGCAAAGGTTGCTCGCTATGCACATGGCTCTGTGTCTTGGCTTTTATTTCCATTGAACTATATTTTGGAGGTCTTTTCATATCAGTTTTTAGCTATTCATTTATTTTTATTTAGTTTTCTTTTTTATTACTTTTAAATATTTTTTTAAAGATTTTTTTTTTTATTCATGATAGACATAGAAAGAGAGAGAGAGAGAGAAAGAAAGAAAGAGAGAGAGAGAGGCAGAGACACAGGCAGAGGGAGAAGCAGGCTCCATGTAGGGAGCCCGATGTGGGACTCGATCCCGGGTCTCCAGGACCATGACCTGAGCCAAAGGTAGACTCTCAAGCACGGAGCCACCCAGGCATCCCAAAAGATTTTATTTTTTAAGTAATCTCTACACCCGATGCAGTGCTTGAACTCAGCATTCCCAGACCAAGCATCCTGTGCTCCACTGACTGAGCCCGCCAGGCACCCTGGTCCAGTTTTCCTTTTTTTATAGCTGCATCGTATTCTACTCCACAGATGAGCTAGAAATGATTTATCAGAAACTCTGTTAATGTTTTAACATTAAGTTGTTTGAAATCTTTGGTTATTACCAAGGGTGCCCTTAGTGAATAACCTTGGGGACATTCATTCTACACATGGACCCCCTGGGAGGGAGGCTGGGGAGTGGTCTCTCCAGGTGGGTCTGCTACTCTGGGTACGTGAGGCTCTTCCTTCGTGGATGCCGATGCTTGTGTCCTGCAGTTCTAGAGGGGGGGAAAATGCCTTTTCTTTCCCTCAGACATCCCTCCCGTCCTCTTCTCCATGCCCACCTGTGTGACTTTTTTCAAAGCAAGTGATAACAATGCTCTTTTGGGAAAAATAAGAATATTTGGTGTATTATCATCTGCAAAGTGGCTTCATGCACCTGGACTCCATTCTTGCCACAGGCACGAGTGTGGGCATTACTCATCCTCATAGTGGCCTTCACTCCCCTCTCCTCCTCTGTCCTCTGTCCTCTGCCCTCCCCTCCCCTCCCCTCCTGAGTCTTCACACTTCCTCTCCCTTCTCAGCAGGACTTGGGAGCGCCCACTGAGACCCGTGTCCAGGGAAGTCATTGTCCGCTGGTTTAAGGAGGAGCAGCTGCCTCGCCGAGCTGGCTTTGAGAGGAACACCAAATCCATCGCCCCCTGGTTCCATGGTAGGATGGCTTACCGGGCCCCTGGAGCAGACAGTTTCCACGTCTGCCTCTCTCTGAGGTCGGGAGGAGGTCCTGAAGGGCTGCTGGCATCAGGGGGAGTCGAGGACTTTGGACCTTGGTATTTCTGCGCCACCCCCACATAGACTGGCCAGTCTCCCAGCTCTAGGGATTGGCTCTCCCGGGTTGCCTGGGTGGAGAGAGGTCCCACGGCTGTCCTCTGTTTGCTTGTTAAATGTGCTGAGTTCAAGGCACAGGTTTTGATTCCTCCAGGGCATGAGCTGAAGTACTGAGTGGCCTTCATCAAGGCCTTAGGGACCCAGGCAAACATCTCTGAGCAGGAGTCCAGAGGACTGGAGGTGCTGGGGATCCCAAATATGCATTCCCTGCTCTCTGCTGGGGAGGGAGGACCACGCTCTTGCCCACTGCTTTCACTCACAGCCTCCTTGGCCGTCAGGGGCTCCTCAGAGGTCTTCTCTATACTCACAAGACAGTGAGCTCTCCATGTACCATGAGCTTCTGCTGGGCAGGGCCCATGTCTTGTTGTCTGAGCCCGCATCCCTGATCCTGACTGTGGGCCGGCGCACAGCAGGCTCCGAACAAACACTTGTTGATCAGAGGACTGAATGGCTGAATGAAGAGGTCAGAGCCACCCAAGCATAGAGCATGAGAGCTGGAAGGCTCCCTGGAACTATCTAACTCTCCGTTTCACAGACAAGGACACAGGTCCAGATCGGGGAGGAGGTTTTCCTAACATCACCAATAGACTTCTGAGGTCAAGTTCAAGAACATACCTCAAGCTCCTGACCCCAGTCCAGTGATCTGAACCTGCAGCGGCCTCAAACAGGGAAACAGGATTGTGATTTCAGCAGAGACTTGCTACGGGGAAATGGGAGTCACTACCGGCCACCAGACTCATCTGGATCAGTTAGCTATTGCTACGTAACAAATCACCCCAAAACTCAGGAGCTGAAAACAAATAAACATGTATTTTTTATTCGTAAGTTTTTGAATCAACCAGGCAGTTCTTCGGGAATGGGCCAGGCTCAGGTGATCTGAGCTGAGCTTGCTCGTGTGTCCCCAGACGGCGGGCTGGTCCCCTGGGTGCTGGCTTATCCAGGAGACACTTGCCTGAGACATCTCCTCTCTGCTCCCCAGGGGCTCGTGTCCCCCAGCAGCCTGGCCACACTGCCAGGCTTCTCTGGGTCAGCTGCCTGCAGCCTTGCTCCCTGAGTCGTCCCTCCCTTATCAGCGTTGAGCCCAGGTTTGCCTGTGGACTCCCCGGGGTAGAATTGATCGCTTCTGCCACAGTTCATATCCATCAGACCCCTGAGTGCCTTCACATCTCTTCTTCTGGCCTCCTGGGAGCTTCGCCAGCCCGCACCCTGGCCTTGGTCTTGTCTCCCCTTGCAATGTCAACTCCCCACCTGCTTCCTGGCCAGCTTCCAGGTGTTTCCAGTTCCCTCCAGATGGAGAGCTGACCTCAGTGTCGTGATGGGCACTAATGACTGCACACTCTTCAGGGCTCATGGGGAGGCCCTCATGGGCAAGCTGTGGGCGTGGCTCTGGCTCCAGGGAAGGCAGCAGGAGTGCAGGGGTGAACAAGGCCGTGTGCACCTCCATCCGCAGCTTCAGGAGCCCAAAAAGCTTGTGAACCATGAAGTGTAGGTAGTAGCCACCCTACAGCTGGGGTGGCTGAGATGTAGCATTGTTCAGGGACTGCCCAAGGTCATGGAGGTCACAGAGACACCACCTGGTTGTGCAAGGGTGTCTTCACCGGTCTGCCTGTTTCACTCAGGCCTCTCTACAATTTATTCTTCGCACAGCATCCTGAGAATATATTTTTAAGATAAATCAGATCCTGTTAACTTTCCTGCTTAATACGCACTGCTTCCTTCTGTTTATATTTGCAAGGAATCTCAAACTCCAGGCTTCCTGCTCCGGCCTCCTAGCACAATTTTCCCCTTGTCCACCTTGTTTCCACAGCTCTGATTTTTTTTTTCCTGTCTCAAGCCATTTTCTTTTCTACCCCAGGCCCTTTGCACTTATTTCTGAGCTGCTTGGCATTGCTGTTTTCCTAGCTTTTTGCATGGATGCTGCATTCTTATTTCTCATCTCAAATATCCCCTTCTGGGAGAGATCTTTCCTGAATCCTTATCTAAAGCAGCCTTTAACAGTTGCTCTCACCCACTATGCGTCCCTCTTTAAGAGTGCTCACCCAATCGATATTCACCTTATTATTTGCTGTCATCTGCTCTACCTGTGTGTAAGCCTGCGAAACTAAGGACCTTGTTCATTTTTGCCCCGAGTGCTTACCATAGTTAAGTGTCTGCAGGAAGAATGAATGAAGGTGGGAATGAAGTATCAGATGAGATCCCAGTCTTCCCAGTTCCAAAGGGCAGCCATCGCTTCTCTGCCCTGGGCCCTGGTCAGTGTGTGGGTCTCCTCAGGGCCTGACGAGTGAGGTTAAGCTTGAGCTGTCCGCTTGCAACCCCCTTCCTTCAGGCCTCCACATATCCTACAGGATGGAGAGGCTCTTTAGGGCCCAGAAAGAAGATAGTCACCATTCACTGGGTAGCTGAACCACACATCCCCCAGCCAGTCCCGAGGGGGTCCCTGCTTCTCGCCTCTGTCCCAGGTATGTGTCCCTGCAGCCCCGAGAGAGCGGCCTCTGAATTGCTGCTTTCCTTTTCCTCGGTCCATTGGAATCCTGGAAGCTTGAGGGCAGCCTCTTAGTGCAGCTCCGCTGTTCTGCAGGGGAGGCTTGGGCCAGGGGCCCGGGGGGGCCTGCAGCGTGTGTGGCAGCCCGTAGGGGAGGCATCGCAGAGCTCCTCAACTCCATCTCTACTTTTCCCTTCTACCTGGATGAAAAAAAATGTGATTTTTTTATTTTATTTTTATTTTTATAAAGATATCTTCAGTTGTCCTTTTTAAAAAAAAAAAAAAGATTTTATTTATTTATTCCTGAGAAACCCAGAGAGAGAGGCAGAGTCACAGGCAGAGGGAGAAGCAGCTCCCCATGGGGAGCCCGATTTGAGACTCGATCCCAGGACCCAGGATGGTGACCAAAGGCAGATGCTCAGCTGCTGAGCCATCCAGGACTCCTGGTTTCCAAATTCTTGAGAGTAACTTTGCTCATCCCCCAAATCCCAAAGTCTGGAACTCCTGATGTGCTCCAACTTCTTCCCCAGGGGAGGCATTCCTTGACTGCATCCTTGAGGCCCCCCCCCCCCCGGCGCCCCACCAGTCCTTCCTGGGATGGGGCTGCTGCCCATCCTGCCCACGGGCAGCCCGCACCCTTTTAACTGTTAGGGGGTCTTTGCCTCCTAGGGGGTTGGCTGGGGGCTCTGCTCTCAACTGGTCTCAGCTGGATGTCTAGCAGGGGCACCTCTGCTCCCTGAATCTCCCACACTCCTCCCAGGGGCCAGAGGGCAAGTGGCCTTCTCTGCTTGTGAACCTCCTCTTTGAAGCAGGACCCAATCGCTTTCGCCTCATGACATTGCCCACAATATGTCACAGAGTATGGGGTGGGAAAGTGTATCCTGCTTCTCTCCTGTAAGGACCAGCCACGCTGTGTGTCCAAGGGTGTGAAGACAGGGAGCAGAGGAGAGTTTGAGCTGATAATGTAATCTGTTACAACCCCACTATAAATCCGTTTTTTCCTGGGTAGAATGTTCCTAGTTAACTCAGCTGGGTTTTAAATATTCAAAAAAATATTTATTTGAGAGAGAGAGAGAGAGAGAGCATAAGCATGAGAGTGTGGAGGAGAGGAGGGCGTGGGAGGGAGAGAATCTCAAACAGACTCTAAGTGGAGAATGGATGATCCCACGACCCCAAGATCATGGCCTGAGCTGAAATCAAGAGCTGGACACTCAACCGACTGAGCCCCCCGGGCGCCCCAGTTCAGCTGGATTTTGGGTGCAGGTTAAAAGCAACCACTCTGACTCCTAATTCCTTCCCTCAAACACAGTGGGGTGTGTCGACACTCCAAAGAGCAGTGCGGACAAGGTGTCTGAAGACACGGGCCCACTCTAGAACCTAGCAGCTCTGTGACCTTGGGTGTGTCCTTTCAATCCCCATCTCTGAAATTGGGATTTTAACCCTGACTTTGCGGGACTCATGAAGATCAAACCAACAGATGTGTTTTGTCCCCCATGATGAGCCATGGCGGGGTGGGTGCTGATGTCTGTCCCCGCCAGAGGCCCCGCCCATGCTGGGGACCAGAGCGCAGCGGTGCGGGGAGGCGGGGAGAGGGGCAGGAGAACGGGCTTCCCGCTGGGACCAAGGCCCTCGCAGTCGTCTCCTCTGTTAAAAAGAGAAAGTGGTAAAGTTATCCCTCCTTCCTCCTTTGTTCGTTGTTAAATGTTCCAGGGGTTGTAAGAGAGACTTCTAGTTCTCCAAAAATACTCCTGAGGAAACCTGGTGCATGTGATCTTGGCTTTGGGGGAAAAAATCTATTTTTGGACTTCAGCATGGATCTAAAATTATTAAGAACATCCTGTCTGAGCACTGACTCAGGGAGACCCGTTTCTCCTCCGGTTTTCTCTCCTCGGAGAGCGGTCACAGTGTGACCTGTGATTATTGTCTTGGCGACAACCCCCTGGCTGTCTCGCAGCTTGCCCTCGGGCTTGGGGGACGGTGCTGGGCAGTGGCTGATGTGGTTGGTGTTGGTAAACCCTGCTTGGGCCCGGCGTTCAGGTGGAGTGTTCTGGTCATGCCTTTCCAGGCAAAGCACAAAGTGGGGGCTCCATCGGGGAGGAGGGACCCCCCACATAGACCATGCGGCCTGTAGGGAGCCCCGTGGTCAGGGGTGGCCTCACACACAAAGCCTGAGCTCCCAAGTGCAAGGGGTGCTGCGTGCTACCTTTCCGCACTGTGGCTGCTGGGCATATTGAGAGGCCAGGAACGTGGAAGGTCCTAGAGCTGTGGGCTCTGGAATGGCCCATGCCTCCAGACCCCTTGTTCACCTTGCTCTTTTTTTTTTTTTTTTTTGTATTTTTTTTATTGGAGTTCGGTTTGCCAACATACGGCATGACACCCCGTGCTCATTCGCTTGCTCTTGATCGCAGCCCATCTAAATGTGTGGAGGGAGGGCGGGGAAGCAGAGGTCGCTGTGGTCATTTTTAGGGACCACACCGGGGGATGTGTGTCTTGGAAAAGGGACGCCCCGGTGTGGGATAGATGGGAGGACAGAGCCGCCGCTCCTCAGTCTCTGGAGTTCTGTCTTGAGAAAGGGTTATGTGAACGAGGACAGAGCCGGGGCCTGGGTGAGCATGTGCGAAGAGACACGCTTCACTGCAAGAGAACACCAAGCATTTTGGGGTCGCAGCCTGGATGCCAGCGCACACCCGGGGGGGAACGGGGACCACTAGGCTCTCTGTCCCTGGGATGCAGTGTGACTCGAGCGCACGCCTGCTGCGTCCCTCCAGGACCACGGGCTCTGCTCCTGCTGCGCCTCCCTGGGCTTTCTCGGGGGATCGGGTGCCCTGGGGACCGTGGGGCGTGCCACTAGTGGGTGCCTGGGGTCTGGGGCTGAGGATGAAGGGTGTTCTTTTCTCCATGGCCGTGGCCTTCTTCCCCTTGCGCACTTCTCTACTGCTGGTGGCAGTTTTGGTCTAGGAGCGGAGAGGGGCGGGCAGCAGAGACCCCGCCGATGGCCCCTCCAGGAGCGGCAGGCGGACGGCAGTCACCAGGCTGGCTGTCCGCGGGGAGGCAGCGCCCTGGGCGGGCAGGCCTGGGGCTGGCGGCGGGCACGGCCGTCGGGGCCTCCCTGCAGATGCTGCTGCACCGCCTCACGTGTTCGCCCGGCCGTGCCCATGGGCAGGGTGGCCTCGTGCACACCAGCTCACGGGACTCTCAACGGCTCTTGACCCGGGCACGGTTTGCTTTCTGCAGGTGACCATGCTCAGGCCCAGAGAGCTCGAGACCCCGACCCCTAGCACCCAGCTCGCCCAGGAGCAAGATACGGGAACAAGAGGCAGGCCTTCTGGATCCTGGTCTTGCCACCTCTATTTGGGAGGTTCCTTGAATATACCGCCACCTAGGGAGGGAGATTGGGGCCCCAAGGTCTTCCTTCTGGATTCACTGTCCCCTACTGCATGGTCAGTTGAGCCTCTTTCAGACTCAGCCCGAGTTCTTTATTCAGAATCTCACCCCTGCTCATTCTGTGACCTTGTGCAGCAGAGCTGCTGCTAGTCAGTCTCCCGGCCCCGCTAGAGGGAGAATCTGGGTTTGTCCTGTTTGGCCTTTGGGATTAGCTCAGCAGCTTGCATTTCTGGGGCCGAGATGGAGAGAGGGAGCCAGCTGAGGTCCCGGGCGTGGTGTCCACAGTCAGTGGGAGGATGGGGAAAGGTGAGGCCTTGGAGCCCGTCGAGAGGTGGCAGCCAGAGTGGGGGACTCAGGCAACGAGGACCCAGGCGCTGAATCCATGTTAAGCAAGGAATTGCTGAAGAGACGTGGGAGGTGGAGAAAGTAATAATACCCACCTTGTAGTGATGTTATGAGGATTAAGTGTATAATATTTATAAAGTGTTTTAGAACATTCCCGGCTTCCATTTGTTATAGGGAATAAATAAACACGGTAGCCTTTGGAGATGACTGTTAGGATTTGAATCTGTCCGTGGTGGCCTCCCACCCTGAGGCTGTGCCACCATTGTCACTTGGAAGAAATGAAAAAGGTGACATCAAATGACTGAATAAAGATGATACTTATGTAGCCTACCCCCCAAAAAGCACAAATTGAATTTTTTTTTTTTTTTTTACATTATGACTATGATCCCCATCTTGAAATGTGTTTTGAAAGCTGTGAGAGTAACACATGGGTCATTTGGAAGGATGGTTGGCATGTCGCAGATCCATCATGTCAAGTCAGATGGCTGATTTTCCTCTCCCGAGCAGAATGTGGAGTGGAAATTTCCCACCAACTCGGATCCCAAATGCAAAAATTTCTAAAAGAGGGAAAAAGTAGGTCAGTTGACCTACTTTCCTCTTAAGTTCTTGCTTAAGCTGTTCCAACTAAGAAATAAAGGAATCTTTTCCCTTCGTCTTAAAAAAAATTGTGCACTGGGTGTAAAGTCTCAAAAAAAAAAAAAAAAGGATTACAAAGAGCAGCAGCATTATTTTTTTTTGCTTGAGGAAAGCACAGATCGTCGTGGTGTTTTCAAGACCTTAACTCTTTCCTTGTGGCGGTCTGCAGTTCTGTGCTTTGGACTCCAGCCTATTGCGCCTTGTCCACTTAACACTTTTATTTTGGTTGTTTTGCTGAGTTTTTTGTTTTCTGATGCACAGGTGGGGGTAACTAAAACGTGAGGGGAGGGACAGGGCTTGGCCATTTGGTTGGATTTGAAAGAACGGAATTTTTCTTTTCTATTTGGAATTAAAAAAAAAAAAAAAAGCAGAGTGACCCCAGACCATGGTGCCTGTTGGTGTAATTGATTTCATATTCTTCTGCAGTCCCGTCATATTGCTGGTGGTTATAGAAGATGCTGCTATCTTCCTAACTCTGGGAGGTTCCTATCATGGGTTAGACCCTTCTTTAACAAAAGCAAGCTATTTGGGGGGTACTCTTTGCTCCAGGCTCCGGATTCTAGTTTCCCACCTGTTCCCCAGTCCCGAGCTCATCCCGGGCCTGGCACCCAGTGCCCCAGCTCATGCCAGAGACACTGGGCTCACATTTTCCTGAAGGGCAGGCATGGGCTTGAGACGGAAGACTTGGCGTCGGGGGTGCAGCAGCTGTGTTCACACCACTAATGTCCCTCAACCTGGGAGAGGCCTTGAGGTCGGGACACGGAGCACGTGGTGCTGACAGTGGCACAGTCTGATGAGCTCTTGAGCGGTGAGTTGTCCCATTGAGGAACAAGCTACCTGCAGCAGGCACGAGCACCCACTGCTGGGCTGTGTCAGCAGAAGCCAGACAGGCCTCGGTCAAAACCGTGGCAGCGTGGATGGTCCAGTCTGATGGCGATGAGGCCGGGCGGCCTGACTCTTCCCCTCTCCCCTCCCACCTTGAGCGTCTTGTCTCTGCTTATCCGAGAAACCAAGACGGTGGCTCTGACACCTGCTAGAGAATAAAGTCTAGTCTCTACAGTCGTGGAGAAGCCTTTTTTTGGAAATGAAGGCTCATTAATATTTATGCATCATTATTAAAAGTTTATCAGACTCAAATTGCCTTCTGTTCAGTAATTAAGTTCTTTATAGGTTTACACGCCGGAGCATTTGCTTACACGTTACATTTCAAACGATGCTGCTGCTTTTGGGTGTTGCGAGTCACACTGCCTGTCACCAGCCCGCAGGGGTGTCTCCTCCCCATGGGATAGCTTAGAACCACTTCCTGGAGGGGAGGTGATGCGGCTGCCATATGCAGCCAGCGTACGGCTCCTCCTGAGACGTGCACGAGTACCCCGCCCCCGGCAGGCAGTGGGGCCTTACCCACATTTGCACACTCAGGTTGTAAGCTTTGGTGTACACAGCAAGTGGAGGTCCTTTACTTTTCTCCGTTTCTCCCCATATCACGAAGTTATCACCACCCCCTTCTTCCTTTCTGGGTTGTAGGGGAAAAATAAACTCTAGTCCATTTTGTGGAACTGTGTCCTATTCAGTGGAGTAGTCTTTTTGGGGGAGACTAGGTCTTTAGGATTTTCTCCCCTCCTCCCCTGCTTCTCTGCAAGAGGGGATCCGAGTATTTGGGGCTTCTCTGCAGTACGAGGAGGTTGTCAGGTGCAGGGCTGGACTCAGATTGAGGGTATGTGGCTGAGGGACAAGAGAGGCTGACACCGGGGTCTCCACTCTGCTTCCAAGCCCTATACCCTGTATGGGCCTGTGGCCGTCTCAAGGTGCACAGGAGCTCTGCTCAGATCAGGGCATTCCTGGAAAGGGGGCACTTAGGCTTGTGCTGGTCCTCAGGTGTGCACTGGGTGCTCTCCATGGGGCATGGTTGGTTGGCCTCCCCTGGGGAGTCAGGCTGGCTTTTATGACTTAACAGATGATTTATTAAACTTTTACTTGGTGCTGGCTATGCCAGGTAAACACCTCATTGACTCCTGGCACAGCTCTCTGGAACAGGTGGTAATACTGGCACTTAGGTGGGTACACAGGGTTCATAGCCCGCCAGATGCTTCCTCACATGCACTAACTTGTTTAGCCCTTGTGGCAGCACCGTGTGCTTCCTGCTAGCATTGGCCCCATTTCACAGATGAGAAAGCTGAGGTGCAGCAGAGAGTCGAGGCCACCGGCCCGAGGCTCACTGTTGGTAAGCGGGGCTTGTGGGGTTCAAGCCCTGGTGGGCGGGCTCTGGAGTCCAGGCTCCCAGCTCTGAGGCCAAGCAGCCTTGTCACCGTCTCGCGGGCGAGGGACAGTGTTGAGTAATGGCCCGGGGCACGCAGGACTCAGGGAAGCCAGTTCCTCCCCAGGCCAGAACATCTGCAGGAGGAAGAGATGGCTCTTCGGCATCTCAGGGCCGTGGGACTGGGGGTTGCAGCTGCCATGCCCTGCTCTTGGCGGGGGCAAGTGTCTGCTCCTTCCTAGGCCGGCGTCACCCTCCCCCAGAATCCCTGAAGGGTGACCTTCACGTCTCCGACAGTCTGCAAGTCCTCGTGCAGTGGATGGAGTGAAGCGGTGTTGGGAATTGTTGAATCACCCGGGCGGGGACCTGAGGACGCAGGCTCCCTGTATAAGGCATTTCTGTAACCAATCTATTGATCGTTAGTATTAAGCTCCTGTTGTCTTAGATGCTGTGCTAAGTAGAGGGCAGGCGGTGGTGAATCCGACGGACAGCTTCCCTGTCCTCACGGAACTTACGTTCCTTTGCAAGTAACAGGAAAAAAAAATCCTGATAGAGTCAAAAAAGGAAATTTATCTGTTTATGTGACTGAAAAATCCAAAGGTAGGGTCGGCTTCAGGCTTTGCTTGATCCAGGGAACTTGAGGTCTCAGCAGCTGGCCTTTCTCCATCTCTCAGCTCTGTTGCTCTAATGTTGACGTCACTCCAGGCAGCGCTTCGGCTGCTCGTGTTGACGTCCAGCAGGCGGAGGGCACGCTCTTCCCTCCGCGTCACTGGTGCTCATCCTCACGTCCTGCCTTGTCGGGTCTGCTTTGGTCACGTGCTCGCTCCTGAACTGGTCACCCTGACTGGCCAGGCTTGAGGCACACGGCCGTCCATGGGGGATAACAGAGTCCATCCCATTGCAGCCGTGCAGACTTGACGTCCCACAAGGAGGTCCCCGCAGCCCTCTCGTGCCAGAAGAAGGGCACCTGGTCCCTCGAGAGGGGCACACCCGGCCTGGCTGTGCTCTAGGGACAGTCAGTCTGGTCAGGAAGACAGGCATGACCCGAGTCCTGGACGTGTGCTGTCGGTGAGGTCGGTGCTATCCAGGCCCGGGGCGCCGTCTGGCCTGCTTGGGGCCGGCAGTCGCAGGCAGGGCTGGACCTGGAAGAGACAAGCATGTCCAGGGGAGCCGTGGTCTCAGCAGCTCCCCACGGGAGCCCCGCAGGAGCCCCCAAAACTGAAGGCCTGTGAGCCTGTTCACCCCACAAACTCGGCGGCTCCGGGAGCCTGGGAGAAACTGCGGAGGACGGAAGCCTAGTGCTTCGGCCCCTGTCGGGACAGCGTCTGGAGAGCCTGGAGATAAGAAAGGGGGGTCACACAGGGCACCTGGGGGGCTCAGTGGCTGAGCATCTGCCTGTGGCTCAGGGTGTGACCCCGAGGTCCCAGGATCGAGTCCCGCGTCGGGCCTCCCGCAGGGAGCCTGCTTCTCCCTCTGCCTATGTCTCTGCCTCTCTCTCTGGGTCTCTCATGGATACATAAATAAATACAATCTTTAAAATTAAAAAAAAAAAAAAAGGAAGGGAGGTGACAGAGATGAATGGGAAGTAGCTCCTGTCCCGAGGAGTGGACCCGGGGCGGAGCTGTGGTGACAGCCCTGGGACAGAGGCACATGGGGACACTGAGGCCCCTGAGACGTAGACGGCCTGGTGGCCCCCCCCGGCCCCCCGCACGCCTTTCTTTTCGGGGAGAAGCCGTAACAGAGGAACGAAGCGGGCTCGTTTGGTGACTCCGGTTAAACTCGGAGCCAGTGATTTCAGGGACCGCCATGCAGGTGAGGGGGGCCAGAACCAAAAATCCAGAAGGTGGGGGTTGCTGGGCCCCTTTTGGCTGAGGCCGCCTTACCAAGGGCCCCCCCCTTTTCTGGGACCGGCGGCGGCGAGCACCCGTGGAACCCGCGAGCGGCCAGGTGCCTGAGTGGGGCGCGGGGAGGTGCCCGGGGGGCCGGAGCCGCACCTCGTGGGGTGCGGGCCCCAGATGCCCCCCTGGACTCTCTATTACAGACTTGGTTGTCGTTGGCAGATCCGTCGAGCTGTCTGCGGGTCCCTGGTTCCCAGCTCCCCCGGGATGTCGTGGCCTGACAGTGTCTGGAGATGACCTGGTCTCTGTGTCGCCCCCAGACTTTCCAGGTGCTGCAGGAAAGGCACACAAGTGTCCTTTCTTGTCTACCTGCTTTTAGAAGTGGTCTTGCCTGTCGGGGCCTCCGCTCCCTGCTGCTGCCTAAACAAGTAACCCTCGACGTGTCCAGTTCCTCCGGCTGAGGAGCCTCCTTCGGCCTGAGCTGGTGACTCTCTAGCAGGTGCCCAGTGTCACCCGTCTCCACGTGCTCCCTTGTGGGCACCTGGGGTCATTCCAATACCCCACCCCTGCCCTCTGATGGCGCCTGAGTACAGGGGAGCCCATGGCTTGGCGGGAGCCAAGAAAGCCCCTGGTGGGCCGCTCACCTCTGGGCCTCGGCCTCGGCCTCTAGGGGTCCACTGCTGGGAACCCCCAGGAGCGTTGGATGCTGAGTGTAGCTGGGGCCTGGGTGCTCCCTTCTTACATTGATCATTCCCCCAACTTGACTTGCCTGCCTTGGGTGCCATCAATGAACGATTAGGGAAGACCCTCCACCCCCCCAAAGCCTAGGTTCTGGGGTCACCTTGCCTCTTTTCTGGGCTGTGTTCCTAATGATGTTTATTTTCCAAACAACAACAACAACAACAAACCCTTACGTCTTACAGGTTCAGCTCCCTGGCCGCCTCTTCTGTCCCCTGTCCTCATACTTTATTATCTTTACGGAAAGAAACCAGGCTGCCCTGCATTTTGCGTATTTTCTTACTGTCCTTATGCTCAACCCACACTCCCGGTCCTCCTCCGTCCGCAGCCGTCCTGGTGACCACGCGTCTCTGTCCGAAGGGTTCTCGTGTATAGGTTGTGTGTCTAGCACCCGAGGGAAGTGAGCCTGCTCCCTATATTTTCTTTTCTTCCTCCTCGTAATGTTACATGTGATTCGACCTTGATGCTTTTTTTGTGGCTAATTTTTATGCGAAATTAGTTTTCCCGAACCTTTCAAGGGACACAAGGGCCAGGACGCTGATTTGGATTTTACGGAGCCTCCTCTTCTATTGTGTTTGTGATGTGTCCACAAATGCGGCAGCTTGGTTCCTGGGGTTCCCCTCCCTCATGTGGGTCTGACCTTCTCCTTCTGCCCCCTCTGTTCCCCTACTTTACTCAATTTTGAGTCCTCCCCCAGGGAGCGAAGGTGGCCCCGGAGGGTGTCCCCATGGGCGTCTTGTCCTTCCCCGGGGTTGGGGAAGGCGAATCCCGAGTGTCAGCTGTTGTTCTTAAGCCGGCCTCCTGCTTTCCAGGGAATTCCTGTTGACTGTCCTCGGGTCTGTTGGTCACCCATGCTCCTTTCTTCTTCAAGTGGAAACTCTTGGTGTCACGAAGGTCTTGTGTTGATTGTTTGTTCCCACCACCATTTGTATCTGGGGTTCGTGGGACTGACTTGCCACGACTTGGTTTTGTTGGAAACGTGGTCCTTGGACTTTGGGTTTTGTTCTTGACTTGTTCTGCTTCTGTTTTTATTACTTTTTTTTAAAGATTTTATTTAGTTATTCATGAGACACACAGGGAGAGGCAGAGACCCAGGCAGAGGGAGAAGTGGGCTCCCTGCAGGGACCCCGGTGCGGGACTCGATCCGGGGACTCTGGGGTCGCGCCCTGAACCGAAGGCAGGTGCTCAACCGCTGAGCCACCCGGGCGCCCTTGCTCCTGCTTATTTTTATTTGGGAAATGCTGCCGCCACCACCACAGATGCCCCTCCTGCCCTGCACTTAAGGACATTTACAGGAAAGGTGAGGTGCTTTAAATATCATTTGTGCTTCTCACTTTATCTCGTGGAGCATGTGTTAGGAGAGCCCTGCTGTTTCTAACTCTGGCCTATTATTTCTAATTGCTGCTCAGTATTCCATGGGGTGCATCTACCTAATTTTGCTCATCCTCTCCTGGAGTCGTGGGCACCCAGGTTGCCCTCAACTTATCAGCACCACAAATTAATCTAGGAGCCAATTACATTCCTTGCCCTGGACCCTTATGGACCCATGTGAGGATTTCTTTCTAATGTATCGCAGGGATGGATTGTTGGACCAGAGGGCATACGTGCAGTTAATTTGATTAGGGGTGCCAGTGGCTCTCCAGCAGGCTGGCCGGGTCCCGGTTCCCAGCAGCCCTGCACGAGGGCTGCTCGCTCTCCACGTTCCACACCCCCACCCCCCAGGACGTGATAGGAGCCCCGGATCCCCTCCAGGACTCCCAGGGACTTGGGGAGCCTGGCAACCATCGTCTTCAGGCTGTTCTGTTTGCAAATACATCATTTTACCTAATTGTGGCTACATTATGCAGGCACACAGCACCTCCTGGATTTGCCCCAAAATAGGGGAACAGGGCTCTTCTACATTCTCTGTGGGCTGTGGGGTGCAGGAACGTGAGCGGGGGCCTCTCTTTAATCCTTCTTCCCCTCTGCTCTTCCCTGCCTGGCGAGGACTTCTCACAGGACCTACCCCTTTCCCCTCTGGAGCGGGTCTGCAGGACTGTGTTCAGAACCCCCAAGTATTTACCCTAAATATAGAGGAAGTTCATAGGCTGTAAAAATCACTTTTGTGCATCTTTGCCAACCCTGGTTCGCAGGACTGTTTACACTGTGGCTCAGCAAGTCTCAAACTTGGCTGCATGTTGGGATTACCTGAAAAGACTGTAAACATTACTGACGCTTGTACCCAAAATGAATTAAACAAGACTCTGTCAGAGCGGGCCCGGGCTGAGAGCCGTGCCCCGGAGACTCCAAACAGCCAACACTGACATTTAAAGCTCATTAGTGATACTTTTTCCACCACCCCCTTGGCTAAAACCTCCCCATCCCTCAAAGGACATTGACCGACTTTGAATGAATGTCATAGCATGATGTGTGGGGAGGTGCAGAGCCGTGATATTTAAATACCTAAAATATTAAATATTGAGTATATACAGTGTGTGCACCTGCAGATGGGAAGGGCGTGAGGGAAGCTTCAGAAGGGGAAGCACGACCCATCCTGGGAGCACCTGTGTGCTCCTCCCCGTGGTGGCCCTGTTCCTTCCCCCAGGCGGGATCCCTCTCCTGAAGGTGTATCTTCTCCAGCAGCTCGTCGCTTCGTTTATTGTTTATGTATTAATCTCCAAACGCTATGGCCTTTGGCCTCGTGTGCTTTTCAATTTAATAGAGATGGAACTAGAGTGTAGTTATTTTTTAGTAATTAGCTTGTTTCACGCTTCATTGGGAAAGAAAAAAAAAAAGGTGTCCTCACTGCATTTTTCCACCTCTGTCGTTTGGAGGCTGTACCACTGTCAGTGCCTATCTTTCAGCGTTTACTTTAGAGGATTTAACATGCCTATTTCACCGATTCCAAGTTGATATCCGTCTTTACCCTCTTCCTAAACACACGGAATTTTTATTTTTTAAATTACTAAGAGTTTTCGGTATTTAAGTAATCTCTGCACCCAACGCGGGGCTTGAACTCACAACCCTGAGATCAAGAGGCATGGAGCCAGCCAGGCGCCCCCTCAACATTTTTTTGAAATTTTTAAGTCCAGTGATTCTATTCTCAACTGATCCGATGTTGTCATTATTAGACTTCTTTTTAAAAATCCTCAAATTACCCATTATTGGTATTGTTTTGCAGGTCAGTATGTATTTTTAAATTACCCTGCAGGCTCTGTGCTCATCTTTCCTTGCAGCCCGTCAGATTCTCTGTCCGGGATCAAATTTCTTCTACCTGAAGCACATCCTTTGGATTATCCTTGGGAGTCCATTTTCTTGTTTTTTTTTTTTTTTTTTTTCTGAAGATCTCTCTATTTCGTCCTTCTCCTTGGAAGACCATTTCATTAAACACTGTTATAATAATAATAATAATAATAATAATAATTATTATTATTATTATTATTTTCTCAACACACTGAAAATCTTGTCCGGTTGTCCTCTGGCTTCTGCTGTTGGAACCAAGAAGTTAACCATCAGGCTCATTGTTTGCTCTGTGGACAATCTGCGTTTTTTCTCTGGCTGACACGAGGTCGCCTTGTGCAGTTTCACGGTGATGCGCCTCCGATGGCTCCCCAGTCATTCTCTCCTTAAATCCCGCCTCCTCTCCTCGCCTGTGTGCCCTGGGATCCAGATCCTATAGGCGCTGGCCCTTCTGGCCCGTCCTCCATGTCTCCTGTCCTGAGACTTCGATTGAGCTTCTCTTAGGTCACATTTATGTGCATGTGCCGAGGGGACCCCTTCTTGGCCTGAGCTGTGACTCCTCACTCATCACCCCCCTCGTCCTCCCCCCACCTCATGGGCACTGCTTATTGCTTGTCCCCTGGGATGTACCCCAGAGCCCCGCTTGGCATCCCCCTCGGTTGGTGCTCTCAGGCCTGCCCTGACTTCCAGAGGCTGCAGCAATCTCCTCCTTCTGTGTCTTTGACAGCACTTACTTGTCCTGTGCATGAGATAACACGCTGTAGAGCAAAGAGCACTGGACTTGGAGTCCGAGGACCTGAGTTCAGATGTTGGCTCTGCTTCTCACTAGCTCTGTGACCTTGGGTAAGTCCCTTTTCTTGCTGACCCTCTGTGTCTTCAGGTACGGACTGATGATGATTGGGATGTCGGGAGGACCAAGGGAGATGAGGACCACAGGGTCCCCAGACGGTGCCCAGGGCTGGCTGTGACATGGGGCTTCTTACGTAACGCCCGATGTGTCCTTTTGCACTCCGCCCCCCCCCCCCCCCCCCGCCTCTGCATAGAAGCCATCCCCAGCCGACTGACGGTCTGGGAGCTGGAATCCAGTGCTACCGCTGTGCACATGTAGCCATGCAGCAATCCTTAGATGAAGAAACCCTCACAGCGCTGAGATCCCTGGCTTGGGTGCCTCTCGCTCATACCCCCCGAGGCCACCTTTTCATCCTTGAACATTCTCACCTTCTTCTTCTTCTGTTTAGGGAACATCAGTAGTTTCTCATCGCCCTTGACATGAAGTCCAGAATCCTTGGGGCCTGGCCCCAGCAGACCTCCACTCCCTGCATATTGTGCTCCTGCTGCATCCCGTCTCCTACTTTGGCGCTCCCTCCTGTCACAAAGAGCCATGTGCTCATCTCTTCTGCGGACACATCCTTGCCTCACACCTCTGCCTTAACCTTCCTGGTCTCGCTCTAGCGGTCATTTCCAGCCCTGGCACCAGAGCGGGGTGGGCTGCCTCCCCCAGCTGCTCCCCACAGCCCCTGTGACCTTGATCACCACCGGTTATGATGAGCCTTTGCTTTTTCTTTTTTTTTTAACAACAAAAAAATTGGCCAATCTTTATTTCTGTCCAGAGTCAAAGCTTCTAGAAGGCAGGAACTGTTTCTCATTCAGGGCCGACTCCCAGGTGCCCAGCATGGGGCCTGGCTCTTAGAGAGTGCTACATACATAGCTCCTGAAGGGAGGAAGGAAAGAAATCACGGGATAAACTGCAGTGCCCATTGTTGGTAGCTGAGAATTGGCTCATAAGGCATCTGCTGTTGCGTCCTCCAGTAAGCATTCCAGAACAGCTACCCCGGAGCCCCGTGTGGTTAAGGCCGCACCCCTCAGCCAGCCCTGGTCGTTGGCAGAGGTAGAAAGCTTCCGTGATGTCTGGGGAGCCAAGTGCTCACTCCCCGGTAGGAAGGGGTAAGGTGAGACGCCCCCCTTTGTTTCCTTAGCCAACAAGTGGTGGAATGTTTAGAAGGGGCCGAGGTGGGATGGGAGGCGGTATGATTAGTGCTTAGTTCCCAATACACTTGGTTTTGAGCCGATCCGGGGAGACAGAGCGGGGATGAGGAGGGCAGAGTGTGAACGGGCAGGAGAATGTAACAGCTTCTCCTGGTAGGTGTCCTACAGGCCTCCCGGCCACCAAGCAATTCTCCAGGGCATCAGTTGTCTGTGGAACGGTCTCCACCATCATGAACTGTGAGGCTATATTACTTGTGGCCTTGGGCCAGATTATAATTTTGATTTCTAGGTAAGTATCAAAGAGTGGGGGCAGATTTCACAGATGTTTAGTGTTCCAGATGCCTGGATGGTTTTCCAGGGGCGGTGCAGGCTGGGGCCCAGGGCCCTCGGCAGTCCCGATCAGAAGAAGTCACCCTCGACAGCTTCTCTCTGGGAGATTTGGGGGCGTGGGTGTGAGCAGCACAGCCTCGTGGTGCTATGACCATTGCACCAGGTGACATGCATCCCTGGTGCAGGAGCGGGCCCCTGGGTGCAGCCAACGCAGACTAGTTATGTACCTTAGATAGTCATCATGTCCTCAGGCACTGTGGTGGCCATGCTCACGCGTTACTTTGACATGGGCTTGAAAAGCCTCACCATGTGGGTAGTGTTACTGGGACCACTTAATAGATGAGGACGTTGGGTTTCAGAGAGACTTAGGTAACCTGCCCAAGGCCACCGAGGGGACAACTCTCTGAGCTGTGATTCTATTTTTATTTTTTTAAAAAGATTTTATTTATTTATTTGAGATACAGAGAAAGAACAAGCAAGAGAGAAGGAGAGAGAGAGAGAGAGAGAGAGAGCGCATGAACAAGGGAAGGGGCATAGGGAGAAACAGACTCTGCACAGAGCAGGGAGCCTGACGTGGGGCTCGATCCCTGGACCCCGGGATCATGACCTGAGCCAAAGGCAAAACACTTAACTGACTGAGCCACCCTGGGCGCCTTGCCTGAGCTGTGATTTCAGTCCATGCTTTTGATTATTGCTCCAAACAAGCTCCCCAACATTCCAGGTACTTGGGGCACAGAGGTCCACCTTTGGTGGCAGGTTGGGTCTTCCCTGAAGCAGAAGTGCAAGAGAGTTACTGGAAGAAATGCCCATGGAGAATAAAGGGGAGAGGGAGCAGGAGAAGGTGGGGAGAGTGTTTGGACATGAAGGGAGGGTGGGAAGGAAGGGCCGTTGGGAGGAGCCTGGCTCAGGGAAAGTCTCGTTCTAGCTGATGGGAACTGCTCCCCCCCAGCAGCCACTGCTCACTGGGGGGGCCCCAACCTGGGTGGGAATGGCAGGCCCCGTGCCCTGAGTCAAGGACACTGGGTCCTGTACCCCCTGTACCAGAAGCAGCCTGGGGAAATGATGCTTCGGAGCTGGATCCTGAGCAGCAGCTGGAGGCCCTGAGCTCTGGACACTGCTCCTTGCAGGAGAGGCTCCCTTGAGGGAACCTGACAGCTCGCTCCGCTCCCGCACAGCTGCCCAGGCTCTGTCCCTGAGCCCTTCCCAGCCTGTTTGCTAATGGACTGCAGCATCTAGGCAGCCTCCTGGGTAGGAGGAGGCTTCCTGACTCCTTCCTGACAGAGTTCAGCATGTTGCACCCTGAATAAAGGGGCCCTGCTGTGCGGGCTGACTGTGGGGAGGAGGGATTGAAATGCAGAAATGTGGGTTTGGGCCATTTTGGCCCAGGGAGGCACCCTTTTCAAATTCCACCACTCAGAGGGACATCTGTTTCTTACCTGCAAAAAGGTGGAGGGCAGGTGAGCCCCAGCCTGGGCCTCCCGGGAGCGAGGAGAAGGGGTTTGGTGAGGGAGGATTCAGGGTCCGTTGGGATGAAGAGGGCTGGGGATGAAGCTTCTGCACAAAGGGCCTGTGGTGAGGCGCCAGTCATGGTGCACGCGGTGGGTGAGTGAGTGAGTGAGCCCCGCCAGGTGGGTGGGGGTGGTGGGTGGGGACCCCGGAGCCCAGTGTCCCTCCTTCTGAGCCTGGACTCGGCCGCAGTCCAGGGAGGCTGTTCACAGGTTCTAGATGGTAGAGACAGGACTTTGTCCTTTTGGTGTACCGGCCACTTTCAGGTATTAGAAAGTTGAGTCCTGCTCAGGTTGATTGTTCGGTCTCTTACCCGATGCAACACTTCCCTCCGCCCCACATTCCAGTCTGGTCGGAGCTTTAGCTTGAGGTTGGGGCTGTGGACATTTTCTGGTTCTTCTTCCTCCCGGCCCTTGGGTCTCGTCTGTCTCCTCTGACTTTTCTCCCCACCCCAGCCACCTGTGGGGTCCAGGTCTTCAGGCACTGGGGCAGGGAGGTGGGTGAGGGACGGTGCTGAGTCTTCCGACAGATTCCAGGTGGCCGTCTTGGTCCCCCTTTGGCCACTGTTGATCCCTGGTTGAAGGCACTAACGTCCTGGGGGGTGGGGTGGGGGGCAGCCCCAGGGTGCATCCTCCTGGCTATGTGGGGATTATGCATGGATCTTGGGGGGTGCTTTCCACTTCCTTCCCCCTCCCCTCTCCCTGGTTTCCTACTTACATAGCCTGGTTGGGGAGAGGGTGGCTCACTTGATTGCTTCTTGGTAAGTCCTGGGCAAGGAGGAAAGAGTTGGCTCGCGTTTGTGTTGGCTTCTTTAAAAGAGGGACATGTCACAGTGTGGTTGCCTCTGTGTCCTCTGGGCACAAGGAAAGGCCTGTAATAGGTGAGCAATGATGGGTGCGGCGGAGGGACAGGGGGTACCTACGGAAAAGCTTGAGAGTGGCTCCAGGGTGCAGTGGGTGAGAAGTCACAGGTGTGCAGTGCCTCTCAAAGGCACAGGACCTTCCACCCCTTTGCTACCTGACTGTCGATAAATGACCCACCGAATGTCTGCAGAGGGCAACCAAGTGGGGGTATGACAAGGACAATAGGTTTCTCCTGTTCCCACAAACATGGTAACAGGTGCCAGCATTTCCATGGTATTTCTTGGTTTACAAAATGCCTTCAAATTCCTTACTGACCGGAAAGTCATAATGTGCCCTTGATGTAGACAGATGAAGATGATCGCTTAGACGTCAGAGGACGTTGGAGAAGTCGAGGTGTTGGCTGAACATCACGCGGTCCGGATGAAGGCAGGCCGAGCAGGCCGTCGAGGCTTTCTGGCTCTTGCCTTCTCCCCGCCCTTCCCTGCCCTGGGAGGCTGGTGCCCACGCGTGCGGCTTCCTGGGCTCTCTCCGGATGAACCTTTCTGGGGATTGCCCACCGACAAATAAGCAACTCTAGGGCCGGCTCCGACTTTCACACCGCGGTGCAACCAGATGGTGAAGGACTAGCAGAACCTGAGAAAATCGTGCCCTTTGAGCTGTTTTCCTGATGGCCACAGATGGATGGAGGAAGTCTTTTTTACTCTGGAGGACATAGTGTGTTCAGGTGCTCACTCTCGGGTGCCGGGCAGACAGCTGGGGCCGTCATCGTGAGCTACTCTGCTGTTGTCATTAAAGCAGGGCTCTTAGGTTCTCTGCAGGGCAGTGCTTGTTGACTTGTATTTGTAATCGATAGATGCTCTAATTCTGGCTCTTTGCTAATTCTTTGCTTACCCAATTAATCCAAATTAGTGTGGCTTAATTTGGAGGAAAGCGTGCTAAACTCAGGTCCTTGTAGAAAGTCTGCCCCCAGGCTCACAGCTGGTTGCTCTGGACCAAGATGAGTCCTCGGCGGGATGAGGCAAGTGCCCGACAGCTCCTGAGGCCCCCTCTTTCCTGACACCCTGAAAGGAGGATGCGGGGCAGGGATGAGTCGGGGAGAGTGGCAGGGGAAGGGTTTGCTGAACCTACTGACTTTTTTTTTTTTTTCCTTTTTTAAACCAGGAATTATTAGCCGAGAAGATGCAGAAGATCTCCTTGAGAACATGACGGAGGGAGCCTTTTTGGTCCGGGTCAGTGAGAAAATCTGGGGTTACACCCTCTCCTATCGCCTGCAGAAAGGGTTCAAGCACTTTCTTGTGGATGCCTCTGGGGATTTTTACAGCTTCCTGGGAGTGGACCCCAATCGCCACGCCACGCTCACCGACCTCATTGATTTCCACAAGGTATCCTTCAGAGGGGTGCTGTTCAGGAGACAGGACTGGTAGAAACTTAAGGCGAAGGAGCCCCAGACTGCAGGTATTCTAAGAGATGAGGTGGAGGGGGCGCAGGCAGGCCCCGAAGGTCCATAGGATCACAAGGATATGGAACATTGGGGTGCATGAGAGCAGAGCTCGTTTAGACAGGCCCCGGGGCCTGCTGTTCTTCTCTCTGGCTTGCCCTCTGACTAATACAGGCACCCCCAACCCTGGCCTCTAAGCTCCTCTCACCTCAAGTGTCTGAATGCTCCCTGCCGTCACCCCTTAGGGAAGAGCTAGCCCACCTTCTGTCCAAGCCCGCAGCTCACCTGCCACTCATCCCCCCGACTCCTGCTTTGAGGACATTCTAGGCAGGACTCTGGCACCTTCGCAGTTAGCCTAAGCCTAGCTGTCAACCCTGAAGCTTGGGAAGCTTTCCTAGTAGAGTTCCCATGTCTCTTGTTCCAACTACGAGGATCCGTACGTGTGTGGTACATGTGTGACCTTGGGCAGGTTCCTTAGTCTCACTGAACTTTAGTTTCCTACCCAGGCAAATGGGTGTAGATAATACTTAGTTCGGATCCCATGAAAATATGTCTGTCACAGACTCCGTAACTGTGAAGTGCTGTTTCTTGAACTGTGAAGTTCTTGTTTTCCGGAACGCTCTTCGTTATTTGTCCCCTTACTGTAGACATCTCATTAGGGAAGGTGTTGTCTTCCAAACAATCTATGTAGACAGAAACGACTTTTGTGTTAATGAGGCTGTTGACACAAGAGTCAGGGGATAAGCCAAAGGTGGAAATTGGTGAGCCATCAGGGCCGGCGAGGGATTCTGGGAGACAGAGCCCTGGTAGCTGCCCCCCCACCGGAGCTTTGCAGCTGTCGAAAGGGTCACAGAATTACTGGACCATCTCATTGGGTTTTTGCTATAATAGGGACTCTTGGATTTGTTTTGCCTTTTCTTCTTGGGTGTCCCCAGGGCTCTAGGGACAGTCCTTGACCTCCTTTCTAAGTAAAGCACATGGAAAATTACCCATGTACAAGTACCTAGACCCTGGGTGGAGAGGACTCCTGGGACACTGGACTAACCGGGGAAAGGGCAGATTTCTCCCTCTGTTGGGAAGAGCTTTCAAATGACTCTAGGAAAGACAAAGGGAGGGCACGTGTGGGTACTGGCACCTTCTCTGTGGCAGGTGTATGCCTAGTGCTGTCCACCCATGTTCTCACTGCCTCTTCATGTTAGCTCCGCAAGGGAGGCATCCTGGTCCCATCTCACACATCAGGAAACCAAAGCCAGGGAGCTTGGGTAGCTTCCCTAAGTTTTCACGACTGGCACCACTCGGTCCAAGAGTTAATCCTCAGGCTGTCTGCCCCCTAAAGATTATGCCTTTTCCTCTGTGCCACGCTGTCTGGTTTCCCTGCTTTGGAGTGTTCAAGCAAAGGAAAAAGGTCAACCCTCAGAGATGCCATGCTGTGGTTCCTGCATGGGAAGCCTAGAAGAGGTGTCCTTGGAGGTCTTTATTCTCTTCCAGATCCAGGGCTGGGGACTTCCAATTTAGTTTCTCCCTCTCAAGAGGGAGTTCGATGCACATGTGGTGATCTCGTGGCCAGTGTGTATAAATTAAAGTTTTAATCACACAATTAATTTATGATTACATTCGAAGAAGAATCAAGTATGACACAAGGTGAATGCGTGTTCACTTCAAATCTCCATTTCCACCCTCCACCTTGAAGTATTAGTTTGCCATTAGTTTGCCAAACACTATCCAAGTGTTTCCCGGCCATTAACACAAAAATTTATGTACATAAGGAAATGCATAGTTTTGTTATTTTCCACATAAGCTGGACAATTCTTTTTTTTTTTTCCTAATTAAACTATAAATTTAATGCAATTCTCCACCGTACAAATACACCAAGAAGATGGGGGTTTCAAAAAAAAAAAAAAAGATAGAATTTTCCCGAAAAACTGAAATGTACAAGTTTGGTCAGGGGAATTCTAACACATAAGGGTAGCGGCATGGGACGAACCAACAATTCTTTACCAGTAGCTCAGCAATTTGATTTTTTAGCAGGATCAATATATCAAATGGCGTATTTTTGTTCCAAGCATGGTCGCTGGAAGCAGGCTGCTAAATTTGAAATCCCAACCTCATTACTGTGTGTGACTTTGGGGAACTCCTGGAATTTTCATGCTTTAGTTTCCTCCTCTGTCAGGTGGGTTTCAGAATTGTACTCACCTCCTCGGGGTCACTGGCAGGTTTCACTGAGCTGTCACTGTGCAACGTGCTGAGACAGTACACCTGACATTTGTGAGTTATCAGGACATTGGCTGTTACCGAAATGCTTCTAGTCGGTGCGTGTCCCGCATCCTCATGCCTGCCCCGTGGTATTCTCTGATGGCCACTGACACAGGTCTCCACAACCACGAATAGGGCTGCGGAGATTTGCTCGTCTATGTCACGTTGGGCACAGGTGCAAGTATTTCTCTGGGATGGATCCGTCATACTGGGATTGCTAGATGGAAGATTATGCACATTTTAATTTGAAAAGATCTGCCAGATTGGCCTCCAAACACGTAGCGCCAATTCCTGTGTCTGCCAAAACTAGATGAGGCTGTTTCCCCACACTGCTGCCAACCCTGGGGATTATCAGTCATTTTAATTTTTTCCCATCAGATGGGCAGATGCTCTATCTCACTGTTGTTTAGCTTGCATTTCTCCAATTACTACTGACACAGAGGATCCTTTCATATGTTTAATGGCCACTTGGAGTTCTTACGTGGATTGTCCATTCCTATCCTTTGTCCTTTTTCTACTTAGATGTCTCCTTTCTTACTGACATGTCAATTCTTGCAGCAACTGAATTATGCTTTTGTTATGTCTCTTCTGCTCTTCAGGTCTTCTATTGACATTTTTATTTTTATTTAAATGGACATTCTTTTCATTTATAGGTTCTTTAATAAAAAAAATAGCCCATACTTAAGAAAAAAATTTATTTATTTTGAGAGAGCGAGCGAGCGAGCATGAGCTGGAGGGGCAAAGGGAGAGGGAGAGAGAATCCTAAGCAGACTATGCACTGAATGTGGAGCCCGATGTGGGGCTTGATCTCATGACCCTGAGATCATGAACTAAGCTGAAATGAAGAGTCCAACATTTAACTGGCTGCACCACCCAGGCACCCTATGAATAATAGCCTATTCTTATTTCATGGATTATTCATCTTCTTATTCCACTGAGGAGATCAATACTCATCCCTTAAAGGCTCTTTCCATTTGTTTTATAAACCTGGTATTTTCTTGGGAGTCAGTTCTGTTGTTGAGTTTGGCATCTTTCTTTTATGAATAGGATTTCCTTAAGTGTGTATAAACTTTGAGCCATGAGGTGGTGTCTGAACTTTGAATTTCCTGTTTATCCATCAGTGGGTCCAGTCCCTGTTTCCCAAATCCATTCTCTCCATACTGTAAGGGCTGGAGTTGACAGTGAGTAGTTAATCTTTTGGGTATGGGAATGTCTGAGCTTTTGTGGTCTCTTTGGCCTCCCAAGGAAGGGTGGTGTCTCTCCTCACTTCCCAGTCTGCCTGTGGCAAAGACCTTTGCTGTCTGGGGTTCGCCAGCCGGTCCCTCTGATCCTTACTCCAGCCCCCGCCCCACCTTAGCTCCTCTGACAATCGCATCCTGTAGGTCTTTTGGTCTTCAGATATTCTTTAACATTTAGCTTTGTTGATGGCCTTCCTTTTTATTTTCCCATATTGGATTTATTTCCATTTCTCAATATGGCTTATTTCTGTTTAAAAGCAGATTTTTTTTTCCTGTCATTTCTATAAATTTGAGTGAGGAGGAGGCAGATACATATTCATAGACTTTCTATCTTGAACTGGCCTCTCTCTGGTAGATGTTTATTTCCCTTGCTTGGTTATAAGTAATTCTTCCTTTTTTGTTTTTTCCTTTTAGGAGGAAATTATCACTGTTTCAGGGGGAGAGCTGCTACAGGAACCCTGTGGACAGAGGGACAGCCCACCAGACTACCATCTGTTGTTTGAATGATTCCCCCCTCTCCCCTTATCAATGGGCCTTCTTTGGGCATCCATTTTTTTTGAACTCAAGAACTTCCCAGCTCAAATCCCTATGAACTCCTGGAAGATCCCCACCATCCAGAGGATCAAGTAGATTAGTATGTCTCAAGGGATATGAAATATATGGCATATGTGCTATTGGTCCCCATCCCGATGCCCAGGACAGAAATTGCTAAGAGCTGATGCAACTCTTTCATGAAGAGTTTAGTTATGACTTCAGAGAATGAAGCCTATTTGCCATCGCCACCCTAAACTGAGCTCCTAGAGCACACGGGTCGTCATGTTTTAATAATCCAAAATAATTCCAGTGCCGAACTCTGAATTTAACAAATGGAAGACATTCAATAAATGTTTGTTGAATGAATGCAGTTCTTCTGAAAGTTTCCCAACACTCAGCAGCGATGTTTCCTAGTAAGTTATTTCCTACCTGTTCTGTCTATAAGGTCATGGAGAGTATAGAGGGAATATTGCAAAGGATTTGTGTGGAAAATATAGACGCCGCATTTTAATGATGTACATTATTGCCCTCATTGATTTTGTCATTGGGATGATTGCCCAAGGCTTCTGAGACCCACCTTTCAGAATAGGTGACTGACACTGCGCTGCCTTCCTTATTTGCCTCTTCTTCTGCCACCGTCCCCTGGTCTAGGAATCCTGTCTTAACCCTGGTTGTGCAATATTGAGGCAGCGGTTTCGTGTATTCTCATAGATGTGCCCCCAAACCTGGGGTGAATTATAAATCCAAGAAAGCCTTTGCTGTCTAGGATTTGGCCCTCGTTATGTAGGTTACCCGAATAATTACATCTGCCTTCGTAGTCCTTTTGATTCTGATCTTCGTCTTCACTGAATCTGAGTATGGTTTTCCTATCAACAAGAATCTTCCAGTGACTCTGCAGTAACTCAGGGATGCTGTCTTCATGCAAACTCAGGTGCTCACGTTTATGGATATATGCATGGAGGCAGCATGTTAGGATGGGAATATGACAGTGGAATCAAGCAGACTTGTGTTCAAGTCCCCACCCTGGAACTTAACTTGCCTTTTAATACTAGCGGCACCGTATTTGGCGGGAGTGAAAGGATGGATGGGCCCTGTGCATTGTCAGTGGACGGGCTTACCTCACTTGATAGTCATGTCCCACATCTCTTCTGCTCTACTTCACCTCTTTCCTCCCCTACTCTTCACATCTTTGGCCACTTGCTTCACCCTGGTCACCAGAACTGCAATTCATTCTGCACCGACTCTGTTCTTTCTTACGGGGCTCTTCCGCTTCATGTTGGATGAGCCAATTCCACCCTGCCCCGTGCAGTACTTTGGGGCCCTCATCTCCTATTGCTGCAGATGTAGAAAACACCTGTGCAACCGTCAAGAGCAGGTGATTAACTCTGCATGGGGCGAACCTTGGGTCAATGGGAGACAGCAGCTGGTAGGTTACCTCTTTTCCCCTCCTCCTGCTGGGGGGCTGTTCGGACAGGCAGTTCTACAACCTCTGAAAAGACAGTCCTGCAAGACGGAGCAACTTGTGAAGAAAACAAGGAGTGGCCAGATGAGGTCCGCCCCCTCCTGTCCATCCCTGCTCCTCTCTGCCTCCCTCTCCAGCTCCCCTGGGCAGGAGCAATTAAGTGGCAGCACACTGGCCTTCCCTGCAGGCTCTGCCTTTTAGGGAAGCCAGGATAAGGACCCATCATACTAATGCATTCGATAATGTCAGCCTCACAACCTGGCTTCTGTCTGCTGTCTCCCAGGGCCCCAGAATGAATAGAACAAAGAGAAAGGGGAGGAGAAACCTGCTTCTTGAACGCTGCCAAGGTGCTTTCAAACCATAACCGATTATGGTTAGATTTCCTTCTACTAGACTTCTGTTCTAGTTGTCTTAGAGGAACCGAATTTTAGTTTTGGCCGTGCTATTTACTAACTACGTGACTTTGTTCAAGACATTCAAGCTCGTGAAGGCTCAGTCTACCCAAGGAGAGGGTTTTCTGTGTAGCCACCATGAGTTTTTTTGGTGGGTCAGTTAAATGAGCAGTGTGAAAGCTCTGTCTAAATGGAAGGCATTGCGGATAACAACCCCAGAAACAGCAACAATTATTTTAGGCTTAACAGTGATGGGGCAGGGGAATGTGGTGTGATGACTTTCAAGGTGTTGGAAGAAACTTCTTATTCCAAGCACCAGCAGCAGCTCTGTGAGGCGACCAAGCCGGGCTGAGAACCTGAACCCCTGAGCTGTTGTTCCTGTCACCCCTAATTAATATGTGAGAGACAACAGCTGAGTTTTCTATGCCTAACACATTTATTTCATTTTATTTGGGGCCTGCACCTTCTGCATGTCTCATATATTTTAGGTTTTACCTGGCCTTAAAATAAATTCCTTGTAAGTTGTCCTGCAAATGAAATTACTGTCTGGAAAACTGCAATTTCATCTTGAGAGTTTTATTATGCTAATAAATGTCAGGATTCTCAAATAAAGGGATTGCCTTTTTTTTTTTCCCTGAGCCCTACAAATATAATGAAAAATTGTCAGTCAGCTACAAGACTCAGCAGAGAGAAGATTTACAGTCTATAACTAGAAAGAAAAGTTGTAAAAAACACCATGCAAGTTAATGGAAGATAAATGGCACTGAATGGAAAGGTAGCATGGGGTCCTGGTCGGGGGAGGGGACCCTGCATAGCAGAGCTGGAGAGCTGGACACATGGGGTGTCAGGGTCCAAGGGGCACGGGCTGCAAGCGGCTCCTCGGAGCTAGAATGGAGCCCTGGACGTGAAGACCTGGGCGCCTGGGGAAGGTGGCCCCCTTCCTGTCCCCTTGAGCCCTTCATCAGCCTCAGGACTGAATTTAGAGCCAGAAAGCTGGAATTTATTTTGTGATCCTAGGCAAGCATCTCTGATTCTCTGGGTCACGGTTTCTTCTGTGACATGGGGTAAACCATGTCTGTCCCACTCAGATGGTGGCTGGGAAAATGCAGGCGACCTTGGAACCATGTGAGGGCGAGGGGTGCCGCCCCCCCCCACACACATTGTGCACTTGAAAAGTCACATATAACTTTTGACTCCCCCCAAAACTTAACTGTGAACAGCCTGCTGTCGGCAGAAGCCTTACTGGTAACACCGACTTCGTATGTGATATGTACTACATACTGCATCCTGACGACACAGGACGGGAGAGGAAAGAACGTGTTATTAAGAAAATCATGCTGAAGGGCAGCCCGGGTGGCTCAGCGGTTTAGGGCCACCTTCATCCCAGGGCGTGATCCTGGAGTCCTGGGATCGAGTCCCACATCAGGCTCCCTGCATGGGGCCTGCTTCTCTGCCTGTATCTCTGCCTTTCTCTCTCTCTCTCTCTCTCTGTGTGTCTCTCATGAATAAATAAATAAAATATTAAAAAAAAAGAAAATCATGCTGAAGATAAAATACATCTCGCGTACTGCACAGTATTTATTGGGAAAAATCCATGTATAAATGGGCCTGCACAGTTGAAGCCCATGTTGTTCAAGGGTCAACTGTCACATAAGGTGAGATTTTATAATAGTAGTGACAGACACTGTTTAAGCGGTGTGTGTGTGCGTGTGTGTGTAATTCTTGCCGTCATGGCAAGGCAGACAATACTCTCCTCTCTACCTTGTGCATGGAGAAACTGACGCACGGGGAAGTTTAGAACTTCCCCAGGGTCAGCTGTCAAGGAAGGCATATTATAGAACTGGGATTCACCAGTCTGGCTTTGGAGTCTGTGTAGACCTTAAATCAGGGCTTCTCAAACTGGGATGTGCAAATCGGACACAAAGGGGGTGTTCTTAGAATGCAGATTCTGCTTGGGGCGCCTGGTGGCTCAGTCAGTTAGGTGTCTGCCTTGCCCCCCGGCATGACCCCGGGGTCCTGGGATCGAGTTCCACATTGGGCTCCCTGCAGGGAGCCTGCTTCTCCCTCTGCCTCTGTCTCGATGTCTCTCATGAATGAATAAATAAAATCTTAAAAAATAAAATAAAATCAGAAGAAAACAGGGTGCCTGGGTGCCTTAGTCGGTTGAGTGTTGGACTCTTGATTTCAGCTCAGGTCATGGTCCAGGGTCCTGAGATCGAGTCTTCCATCAGGCTCCCTGCTCAGCGGGGAGTCTGCTTCTCCCTCTCCCTATGCCTACCCCCCCGCACTCATGTTCTCTCTCTCTCTCTCTCTCTCACTCTTTCTCTCAAATAAATAAATAAAATCTTAAAAAAACAAATGCAGATTCTCGTTAGTCGATCTGTGGTGGGGCTTGAGGTTCTGTGTTTCTAACAAGCTCCCGGGTGCTGCCGATGCTGCTGGACTCTGTGCCACACTTTGAGAAGCAAGCCTTGAAAGTAGGGCGAGGCAGACGGGAGCCCCAGGCCAAACTGGGCCTGCTGCCCTGTCTTTCTCCAGCCTGAGAGCCAAGAGTGGTTTTTATATTTTCAAATGGTTGGGACAAAATTAAAAAGAAGAATAATATTTTATGACCTGTGAAAATTATATTACATTCGAATTTCAGCACCCATAAAGAAAGTTTCCTTGGAATATAGCCATGCTCATTTGTTGACGCCGTGTCATTGGCCGTGCAGGGCCTGCAAAGCCTCACCTATTTACTATCTGGCCCTTTACAGAAAAAGCTTCCTGACCCTGGCTTTAAATTACGTGCATATGTTAGAAATTATTTTGTTTTCTTGCTCTGCTTTATCTAAATCTGCTCTTAGGAGAGATTCTAACACCATGTTTATACTTCAGAGAAGCCGAGGTAAATGCGTTACATTTTTGGGCGGTGGTGCCATTTTATGTAGGTTATGTCTCACCCCATCTCCAGTGACGGAAAAGGAGGCTCATTTCTTTGTCAAAGGATTTTAACCCAACGTAAGCTGGTCCTATCGTAGTTATATAGATACTTTCCATAGGCGTAGAGTCATTTACTTTCTAGAATCTATCATACGTCTTACACTTACCCATGTCCTTCAGTCTGTGTGGTCCTGAGGCCTAACAAAGCCATACTGACTTGTGTGTTTTTTGATGCGTGCAACAGTGGATGTTGTTGACTTGGATTAAGGACAAATGGACTTTGCAGGTTTTGAAGACCTGCTTTACCCTTTTGTTGAAAAGCCCGGGCTGAGCATTATGGCCGCTTTGGGTTGGAATCTGAAATCTACTACTTTCAGGTGTTAGGAGGAGCGAACAAAGAAGCCAGTGAGACTGAAGACACAGGAGATAGCCCTGCTAACAGCTAGTGTGAGATGGGCGAACTGAGAATTGAAACAGAAACCACATCCTGGCAAAGCTGATCTATGACTCCCTGAGCTAAGCCTGAGCCCTCAAGAGAAACTGAGCTCCAGTGTTTGTGCAGGCCCGTGGTTCTCATGGGACATCAGACGAGCTGGACGGCAGGAACTCCGCAGGGCTCGTTTTTATGGTGGTAAAATATATGTAATACTCAACTGACCATTTTAGTGCAATTGTCACCTCCACCCGTGCAGGAAACATCTCATTTTGCAACACTGACGCTCGGTACCCATTACACCGTAACTCTCTGTTATCCCCTCCCTCTGGCCCTACTTTCTGTTTGTATTAATTTGATGACTCCAGGTAGCTTTTGCAAGTGAAATCATTTGGTATCTGGCTTTTTTTTTTTTTTTTTTTTTTTGTCACTCAGCACGTTTCTTCCAGGTTCATCCATGTAGTGGCATGTGTGACAACTGTCTTTCTAATTTTTAAGGCTGAATGATGTCCCCTTGCAGGCGTGCACCACATTTACTCCATCCATTCATCCATCAGTGGACATGCGGGCTGAGAATAATCCTGCTACACATATGGGTGTGCATCTGTAGGATTCACGAGCTCTACAACTCCCTAGTTTACGCTCCGACCAAGCCCTGCCAAGGCCATCCTCCATCTCCATAAGTAATCTTGCTTAACTCCCACCTCCTGAGATGATCCCCGATTCTTCCAACACGTGCTCCCCTGGCTGCAACAAGCTAACAAACCTAATGGGGGCTTCGTGTGTGCTCTGGATGGCCTTCAGCTGGTGGGCTTTAAAAAGACAATATCTGTAAAGCGTGGGATCTACGACAAGCACCTGATCAGAGCTGAATGTCTTTTTGAGCACTCTGAGAGCAGCCGTCAGTCCCCCGCGTGACCACTAGTACATGCATTTACAGCCTCCTCTCAGAGGATGAGCTCATCCCCTAGCCGACTGCATACAGTGGAGGGTGGTGAGGTTGCAGGGCCAGAGGCAGATGCAGAAATGCTGTGCCAGCCGCTCTTCCGAAGGGAAATTTCTTGCCCCAGGGACATCCGATGTCAGAGGCCCTGCGATCAAAGGGACCCCCTGAAGGGCAGCTGAGGCCTCAGAACCGCCCACCCCCTGCAGAGTGGGGCTGAGCTCATTTCTGCCGGGCCCTTACCCCGTTTGTAAGGGGCTTCTACACCTCTCCTACTCCCCCCTCCCCTGTCCTGCAGGCAGGAGGAGACAGCAAGCAGAGTTTAGTGGACGAACTCATTCTTTGGGGTTATGGCTATAAATCTGAATTTCAATGGCAGAAGAAGAATAGAAGTGGCTGCCAGGAGAGGAAACGAGTGGCACAGGCAAAGGTAGAGATGCGTGAAAGTGCCTAAGTGTCTGCGCCCGTGTGTGTGAGCTAACAGTGATCCACAGGGGTCGTTCAGACCCAAGCATGGGCTGTGTGTGTTGTGAGACTGAAGGCCCGAGAATCGCTCTGCAGCCTACTGTCCTCTGCCCCTCCTTTGTCACAACCCCGCTCCTTGCAGCTCCTCACAGGGACCTGTCCTGCCCGGATGCTCCGCCACCAGCCAAGGCTCTCGGACACTCCTGCAAGCCTCAGGGGCAACAGCAGTCTGGAACTGTAACTTGGATGATGACCAAAAGCCCAGTATAGACCCAGAGATCTCTCTTCCGAATCCTTTCCTCGGTACTGGTATTGCAGACTCCCTTTCGTGTCCTACGTTGGCACATCTCTGGGTAGTTTCTCCTTTTTTTTAAATTGGAGTTCAATTTCCCAACATATAGCATAACACCCAGCACTCATCCTTTATTTTCGCCTCTTCACCGAGTTTTGGTGGGTTTTCTGTTTGGTTTCTTCTGATTGGCTGAAATGACTGCCTTTCATTTCATGTTCTTTGTCGGTTCTCTACCCCCTGGGCAGCTGCTGGGCAATTCAATGAGGGGAGAGACCCACCTCCTTATATGTGGCCTGGGTATTCTTTACAGCTTCATCTTTCTCCTGGTTGTTGATTGTTGAACAGAACTACGGAAAGTTCTTTGGGAGCAATCAGGTCTCTCCCTTCATTTCCAGTTTCTCTGGATTTATGAAAAGTAAGACACACTTAAAAGCCAACTGGCCAAACAGAACAGCCAAAGTATTGCGATGAAATACAAAAATTAGCATTCCTTTTTAAAAAAGATGTATTTATTCATGAGACACAGAGAGAGAGTCAGAGACACAGGCAGAAGGAGAAGCAGGCTCCCTGCAGGGAGCCCGACGCAGGACTCGATCCTGAGACCCTGGGATCACACCCTGAGCCTAAGGCAGACGCTCCACCCCTGAGCCACCCAGGTGCCCTCCAAAATCAGCATTCTAATAAATAACTAAATCCATAAAAATATCTGTGAACGAGTAGCCCAGAGTCTGACTCTAGCACACATTTTTAGGAACAAATCCGACATTTCCCCAAGTTTGCCTGACAAAATATCGTTTTCCATTAACAGCTTAGCAATTTGTTCAAGAGGCATGGAATCCCTGAGCAAATGGGCCATGGGGAAACTAATTAATGACACTCTGCATTAGACACATTCATAACCTTAAAAAGCAGACACTAACTCATAGCTGAAACAGAAATGCAAAATCATTTTAGGAGCAACGTCACGTTTATTACTTAGTGCATACCAGGGGAGGAATACTTTGTGTTAAAAGCGCTTACCCGACACGTCTATAAAACAATAGAGCCCAGGCTGGTGGATGGAGCCCACGCAGCCCTTAAAGAGAAGCTGTCGGTATTCACAATAGAGATTTATGTTCTCAATTAAGCAATTCAATTATTGGTTTAAGGGAGGGACCCTTTGTCCCAGCAATTTAAAAAGCCCTGAACGCCACTTTTTAAAAGCCAGTTGTACTCAAAAAAGTATGACGGTGACTCAAAAAGGAGAAAAAGTTAGAGACCCATTTCATGAGGGTTTTTCTCCTGCCTCTGTTACATCTTCAGATGGAATCATTTTTTGGTGCCATTGAATATGAATCTGCCTTTGTCCAGAGGCCCTGAGAGTGGCCAGGAGAAGATTGGGGCCTGCTGGCGTCTATCTTAGTTAGAGCCCTAATGGGACACCCACTAGACCCCTCCCCAATGGGAGGCCCCAGGCTGGGGTCCTTGAGGAGGTTTCAGTCACAAGGGTGGGGGTGTAGGGCAGCCACACTGCACAATGCAGTCACCCGTGGTGTAGCAGCTTCCTGCCATTACCCCGATGACACTGCTGTCACCCCGATGACGATGACACTGCCATCACCCTGATGACAGAGGGGGAAGCAGTTGCAGTCTGAGGAGGGACATGCTCATGCAGTTGGCCACTGAGGGCCAGGGCTGTGGCTCTCCAGGGACAGAGCTGGCCACAGGTGACCTTGTGGGAAGGCCACCGGGGGCACTAAAGAAATACCCTGACCTCCCCTCTTCCCCCTTCTGATCCCCTCAGGGTGCCCAGGGGCTGCCGGCCTGAAGCTGGGGGCTCCGAAGCTCTTGGAGGTGGGCCCAGGTGGGTCTCCCAGGTGCACGTGAGGAGCAGAGGTGGCCCGACGTTGTCCCAGCTCCTCACCGCGCCTGAGGCCCCGACGTACTCAGGCGGCCCGGCTGCGCGCCAGCCTCCTCCCTGTGCCACTGTCACGGTTGCGGGTCCCCTTGTGGCGCCTGGTTGTGGGCCTCTTGGTCTTGCTCTGAAGGCGGACGCCCTTACCTCGTGGCTTAACCTCCGGCTTTCAGGCCCAGCTGGTGTTCCGGTGGCCCCCCCGGGCGACCCCTCCCTCTCCCTCTGAATCCCAGGGGACAGCAGGCAGTGGTCCCGGGGCCCCGGGGTGGGCAGGCAGCTGCATCCCATGCTCCAACCGGCCCAGTGCCAAGGATCTCCCAGTCAGTTTAATGTTTAGCAGTGAACCATTCTCTGCATGTTTTATGTCGTGGCTGTGACCGTTTGAGCCCTTTTAGGGTCTCTAAAGACAGAACAACCACAGGAGGTCTGTGAGGGTCACCGGAGCAGCACACAACTGGAGTCAGGACACTCGGGGCATCTCCAGAGGCTCTTCACCTGGGCCTGTGGCTCAGGGTCCCCCCCGAAGGCCCCTCGGGACCCTGCTGTTGGGGGAACCTGCACACTGGGTCCCCCCACGGGGAGCCCTGTCCCGGTTCTCCATGCAGGTGTTTCACACTTTTGGCAGAACCAGGGGATGGGCCTCCACAACGGCTGTTGCCATTTCCCCACCGGCTCATCTGGGCAGGGGGTGAGTCATCTGTGTGGTTTCTGGAAAATGAGACAGAAGACGTGAAATTTAACTCTAGTTTGGACTTCTGATAGGGCGGTGTGTGAACTCGGGCTGCGACAGAAGGGCAGAAAACCCACCAGCAACAAACAGGGAGATCTAGGATAACTTCCAATGACACTCACTTGAGAATAATCCAGGGATTTTTTTTAAATTTTATTTATTCATTTGAGAGAAAGAGAGCATGAGCAGAGGGGAGGCCAGAGGGAGAGGGGAAAGCAGACTCCTCACTGAGCAGGGAACCCAACATGGAGCTTGATCCCAGGACCTGGGGATCATGACTTGAGCCAAAGGCAGATGCTCAACCCACTGAGCCACCCAGGTGCCCTAATCCAGGGGTCTTAAAAACCAACCAACTAACCAGTGTTCCTGCTCTAGAGATGCTGCTACTGTTGGTCTGGGCTGGGGTCTCTATATCAGTGTAATTTAAGGAAATGGGGACTCCATGTGCCAGAGGTTAGGTGTCCCTTCTGTGGGGCACAGGATAGTGTGGACCTGCTGTCTTTGTGGGGATGACGACACTTACAGTCTCCACAACTTCAGGCTGCTGAGCAAAAAGAGCAAGAAATGAAACATTAATTTTCTGTAACTGAAACTTATTTATGTCAGGTTTCCATTCTGCTGAATTAAACTTAGTTATTTCAGGTTAAAATCAGTCAATTCACAATCCCGTCTTCTTAGTTGGGTGGATTTACAGCATCAGGGGGTTGGTGTGGGACGGGGCTGGTGGGAGATGTTCTTTCCTAGTCAACATCCACTGGATGTAGCCCTATCTGTTCTGCTTTCCTGCTGGACCGTGGTGGAAGGTCCTATCCGGTTCCCAGCCCGGGAGCTTCACACTGCCCCTACTGATAGTCTTGTTCTGGCTTCAAAGCCCCAGCAGGCCCACCTTCTCTCAAAGGCACCCAGGAAAAGATTTGTCTGCTCTCTGAGCCCTCAAGATCCAGATGCATGGAGACTGTGCAACCTCCTGGGTCCAACCTTCTAGATATTTCCATGTAGCCTCTATCTATCTATCTATCTATCTATCTATCTATCTATCTATCTATCTAATCTATCATCTATCTATCATCTATCATAAATCTGCAGGGTTTATCACTGGGCTGGATGACCCAGAAGGAACCTGAAGCTGCAGTTCAGTCCAAAGACTGTCTTCTGCAGAATTCCTTCTTGCTAAGGGGAAGTCAGTCTTTGCTTCTATCCAGGCCTTCCACTGATTGGATGAGGCCCACCCTCATTATGAAAAGCAGTCTGCTTTATTCAAAGTCTACTGATTTAAATGTCGATCTCGGCCAGAAGCACACTCACAGGAGGATCCAGAATCATATTTGTTTTTTTTTTTAAATTTTATTTTATTTATTTATGATAGGCACACAGTGAGAGAGAGAGAGAGAGGCAGACACATAGGCAGAGGGAGAAGCAGGCTCCATGCACTGGGAGCCCAACGTGGGATTCGATCCCGAGTCTCCAGGATCGCGCCCTGGGCCAAAGGCAGGCGCCAAACCGCTGTGCCACCCAGGGATCCCCAGAATCATATTTGATCACATATCTGGCCCTGTGGCCCAGTCAGTTGACATGTACCCATACCCATCACAGTGGCCCTTAACTCCAGAAGCCAATGGCAGTGTTAGAGGCATCGACTTGCTGATGACTTGGGTCATATGACCCCACGGAGGGCCTCACTGTGTGGTCTCCTCTCTCGGTGGCCTAGCATGTCTATGCCTTAGACTGGAAGCACCCAGATCTCTCTAGCATCCTAGATCAGGCCTCTGCTAAGTCACTCCATCCTGCTTCTTCATCCTAAAATGGGAGAGAGAGCTTGTCCCGAGGCTCTGCTCTTTCTCTGAGGTTGCCAAGTCAGAGGCATAGGATTAAAAATAGCCCTGTTTCCAGAGTCAGCCTGGATGAATTCCTCTGGGGGCTCTCCCGTGAAAGCACATCTGTCAGGGACTTAGGGGCCTGTCCAGCCCTGCCTTCCACTTGCTAGTAGGTAAAGAGTACTGAGCTGCTGTAGCAAATCGCCCGTGTCCTTTGGGTATTTTATGTGACTTCTGGAAGCCATCTGCATTAGCTCCAGCTTCTGTCGTCCTCCTAAGAGGGTGGGTAGTTGTAGGCGAGCTGGGTCTGAGAACTCCATATGCTTGTTCGCCTTCTAGACACAAACGTTCACTCCACCCTGGATCCTTCCTAATGACAGGGGTCCTTTGACCTTGGAAGCTCCGAGAATTCTTTCCTTTTACAGAGCGTGGCCAGGACTTGCAAGATAACATAGGGAATGTGAATCCAGATTGGAATCCCTCACCTGTGCTTGCTTGCCCACTGCCCCCACCCCCCCAACTGATGTGTGCTCATCCCTGTCGCTTCATTTTGCCCACTAGAAAGAAATATGCCCATTCTGGCCAACATTTATCCACTTCTTAGACATTTTCTGGATGAAAATGAGCCTGCTCAGCTCCTGCCCTACTTAGGGTGCTGGGAACATAGGGACAAATCAACCACAGGCAGTGCTTCTGAGGGGGTTTAGCTGGGATCATTGGGGTCTAGTGGAGTCATTGGAGGACATAGTGTCAGAGCTCACATCTACCTCCTTGGACCCCATTTTACCATCACTGCTCTCAATGTCATTTTTTTAAAGCTTATACTTGCTGATTTTTTTTTTAAGATTTTACTTATTTATTAGTGTGCAATAGAGAGCTCAGGGGGGAGGGACAGAGGGAGAGGGAGAAGCAGACATCCTACTGAGCACGGACCCCCACACAGGTTCCATCCCAGGACTTTGAGATCATGACCTGACCTGACATCAAGACACTTAACTGAAGTCAAGAGCCACTTACCCCACTGAGCCACCCAGGCGCCCCCTGCTGCTCTACTAGGTAACTGCAGCCACTTTGCAAGGATGCGCTTTGGAGTTTATATTCCCACTCTCCTTCTCTCAACCTGGCTGCAGCCAGTCAGTGCCTGTGGGGCACGAGGTATGAGAGCTCAGGTCCTAGTCTTGGGTTGGGACAACTCTGAGGCTTAGATTACCCCGAGTTCCCCTGAAGCCACCCTCTGCTTCACCTTTGCCTGTGATCTCGTCCTTGCTCCGCTCCTCCTCCTCCTGTTCTGCTCCCCCCTACTCCCCACACTGATCTCCCCTGGAGAACTGCCTTCGTAAACCACCTGATTCTTCTTCTTAAGGTCTGCTGCTGGGCAGTTTGTCCTAAGGCGGTCACAGAAAACTAGTTAGGAAAATACAAAACCATATGATTAAGTTTAAGGGGTGCTGGGAGCCCAGGTCAGGGACTGTGTGTGGATGTGTACGTGTGACACACTCGGGGAGAAAAGGGCGTCAGGGAAGTTTTGGCACCGCCGTGATGATCATGAAGGGTTGCAGAGTCTACTACCTCTCCGGCGCCTGCATCTGAGCCCTTGACCTGAGTGGGTCTGGCTAGGATGCCGGATGCGTGTCCCACCATGGGAGTTGAAAAGCCCAATTTAAGTCCCTCAGACTTCCCCAGTTGGACAGATCTATTTGAAACTTGGCACTGCAGCTGATGGGTCACCTATCTTGGATTGGTGATGGTGGCAGTTGGGGGCAGAGTCAGCCTGTGGGAGGTGGTGGTGGGGTGGTGGCATTGGCAGTGCATACTCCTATGGCCTCTGGTGCTTGGTGATGGCAGCAGAGGGGTCAACCCTGCACTGTTTTGCACTGTGACCTTGGCCATGGTTCTGACTGTGGCTTTCCTTCGTTCCCAACCACCTGCTCAGGTTGCTCGGTGATGCTGGGAGCTCCCTGACAGCCTCTGTAGGCTTAAGTCACCTGGAGGCAGATTCTGTTGCAGCCAAGAGCCCCATCTGGCCCTTGGGTCCTTTGGGGAAGATGGAGGGAAAGGCCAAGTGAGGGGGGCATGTGAAGAGCCATGGAGGTGGAAAGGGCACCAGGAGCTACGGAAGTGTGATGTTTATTGGAGTCAGGGATGAGCTGGAGAGGCCAGTGCAGAAGGATCTCATGGGCCTGACCATGGAGATGGGCCTTATGTTTCTGTTGCTTTTTCTTCCGAATGTAACCCAGAGGGGCAGATGGGTCTTTGATGCTCAGTGACCTAAACTCTTTAGCCATAAAATAAATTGTAGTATATTTTATTTTCAAACAAACATTTCCATCACATCTATTTGCCTCTAACTTCCTGAATCCTTGGGTCCAGAACTAACTGTGGAGAAAAGGTCCTGATTTATCTTGAATTCCAACACCTGACACAGCCAAGGCAACGGGGATGATCTCTCTTTTCTTTTCTTTCCTCCTCCTCTTCTTCTTCTCTTTTAAAAAAATTATTTGGGGATGATCTTTTTCAAAGCAGTTCACACTCTATGTCTAATTTGGATGCATTATGTTCATCATCTCATTTTATAGATGCAGAAATGAGGCTCTGACGACTTAAAGGTTTTCTGAGGTGGCCCAATGACAGAACATGAATGCTGCTATGTGAATCCGGACCTTGCAGCTCCACAGCGTTGAGTCTGTCCCTACGGGCTCACTGAAGATTCTGTTTGCAGGTCACGTTCCAGTGTCTGCCCGGAGCACACGTGAAATACGGCTCACCTCCAGTGTGGCCATGAGGCATCAATCTTATTTCTTCTGTGTCTTTCCAGTTTGGATGTGAGAGAAGGTGTACATCCATCAGGACTCCTGAGACCACTGTTAAGGATCCAGCTCGAACTGACCCAAAGCCTCAAGGTTCATGGTTATAGGTAGATCTAACCTTGGCAGCCAGGGGGCTAATAAATGGCAATGACGTCCATAGGTGTGAGATGCTATGATTTCCATGTCTGTGTGACTCAAAGCCTTTTTACTAGTATCCACGGGCAGTGAGCTGCTGAGGACATGAACCTGATGGGAGATAATTTGTATACTAGTACTGGTACTAGTCACCATTTACTGAACTCCTGCCCATTCCATGCCAGGTACCGTCCTAGGCACTTACATATATGCTATTCATATCATCCACACAAAATGTGGTGAGGCAGGTGTGGATAAGCCCATTTACATATATGGAATCCAGAGTTCAGGATGGTTAAGTCCTTTGGGATCATACAACTTGTAAGTGGGAAAATGGGGATTCAGATCATTCCATCTGACTCCATAGTTCTTGCACTTTCATGCGACTTTGAAAGTCGTGGTCCTTGAGCCAGCAACAGTATCACCTGGGAACTTGTTCGTAATGCAGGGTCCCGGCCTCCACCCTAGGCCCAGTTAATCAGACTTTGCATTTCAACAAGACCCCCAGGTGATCAGGTCTGTCCATGTTAAATTCCAAGGCACTGCTCTGGGCTCCACTACCTGGGCCTCACCCTTTCAGGATCTCGTGGATGCAATTCTGTTTGCCACAGTCTCGACTGAACATGAACAAAGTCTCATGGAACATTCCTTCCCCCTCTATGTGGAGAATTGTTCCACGTTAGCCCCATGGCTTATGTACTACCCCCGGGGGTGGTGGGGTCGGGGTGTGGGGGCCAAATCAGTGAGAGGGAGGGCAGGCCGGTCTGTGATGCTCGGTTTGGCCAGCAGCAGGTGCCTGCCGCAGCCGCCAGCGTCCCTAACTGCAGGAAAGACAGGTGGGAGGGTGGGGGCAGGCTGGAGGGTGTACTGTGTGGAGTGGATCAGGCCCGGGTGGGAAAGACTTGCTCTGCTTTCTCGGGCTGGGGTGGGGGGGTGCTGTCTCTGCAGTGCAGGACCACAGAGGTGGGGGGTATCAACGTGTGTGTCTCCCAGCACACAGTGGGACTAGCCTCCTGAAGGGGCCCAGGTGCTTGGTGCTTGTCTGTAGGCTGTAAGAGCAGTGGGGGCAAGAGCTTGTGGTCTGGGGTGGGGGGGTGGGGGTCTGGGGTGCTAACTCCACCTCTGCCACAGACTCACAGTGTGATTTTGGTTCCTGGTCCCTTCTTCCGCCTTAGCGCCGCAGCTATCTGAGGACTAAGGTGCCTAGGATCACCGGCAAGGTCTTTTCAAGCTGTAACGTTCTATGAAGCCATAATTAAAACGCCCCGGGAGGACACACTGTCTGTTTAAAGGAATTTTTTTTTTGTTAAATGAAACTGTGCAAAGCTAATTATCACTCCTTAATTCATCTATTTTATAGCTTTCAGTTTTTTTTTTTTTTGCCTAAGTTTTTTTTTTCCCCCAGGTACAAAAGTGAGTATTTAAAATATGAAAAGAAATCACAACAAAACACATTTTTGCATAAGTGGCCGGATACCACAAACATCCTCAAATCCAGAAAGATGGCATAATATTTACTAAATAATTGCCTAACACACCTCTGTGATACTCACATCTTCAGACTTTTTTTTTTTTGCTTTATATTCTTTTAATCATCTCTCCATACAATCGTTATTTTCCATACAAAGAATTAAAAGGATCATCTATTATTTCTTCTAACAGAGCTGATCAAGATTTAAGGTGTATCCACATGTATCAACCGTGTGACTCGCGGGGCACACATGCTCATTGCTCGTAGTACTGCTGCAAGATGGCACTTTTCAAGCAGGAAATCCGAAAAAATTGTCTTCCACCCAATTCCCATCAACACAGAGGAAACATATGGTGCGTGTGTAAGTCCGTAGCCTGCGCTCTAGAGTATATTTTTGAAAGGAGACAACTTCCATTCTGACGAAATGTCAGTGAGATTTCTGGCTTCCACCATTGATTGTACACACGTGATGGCTCGAGAACTTTCTTACAGATTGACTTTTGGCTTAGCACATTCAGACCTGTTTCTCCTCCATTCTCCATGTACGTCAGCAGGTGCAGCGGGACACGTCCACGGCGTGATGGAACTGGTGGTCCTACACCTTCAGGAGAGGATGTCTAATGAGTCAGCATGTAGACTCTTCTGGAAGCCACTCCTGCACTCTTGCTTTCTACAAGGCTCTGGATGAAATCCAGGCTGAGATTCCCTCATCACTGCTGAAGGAAGTTCACCGAGGGAGCAGTGCAGGCCACTGGCTCCGGGTGAGCAAGGCTCTGATCTTCCCCAGCAAAGTTTCTAGTGGAGGATGGAGCCGCTAGAAATGCTTCTCTTTACACCTTTAATTGTTCACCTCCTTCAAGTGGGTTCAAGCCTCAGTGTCATGTCCCTTCTATCAGAGGTGTCCTTTCTTCCCACTATTTTTCTCACCACGTGCCCAAAGTCCAGAACTGTGGGTCGGCTTGGGCTGGAAATAGTTGCATCCCACCTTCCCCTGCTCTTCAAACCACAACTGAGAGGATTAAGAGAAAAGGAAGCTCATGGTTTGGTTATTCTATTCCTCTAGAGACTATTTCCCAGTTAGGTCTTCCTGCTTCTCACCTGGACTGGTGATTCTTTGCCTATTTTTTTTTCTTTTAAGATTAAATCCCATACAAGAACAAAGTACTCCAAATTGAGAATGGGGCAATTCTATAGGACAAATGACCTGACTTCTTCAAAAAAGAAACAGCAGAAAAAAATTGGAGTGGGGAAGTCAGTTTTAGATGGGAAGAAACTCAAGGTCACTGGACACTGTGGATCTTGAGCTGAACAAATTGCCTACAGAAAGAGTATTTGTATAAAAAAAAAGAAAGAAAGGGTATTTGTGAAACATGGGGAGGGGACGTTTCAATGTGGTCTGGAGATGGGCTGATGCTAGGGAAGGTTTGTTAATTTGTCTAGAGGTGCTGATAGTTTAAATTACGGGTCAGCCAACGGTCACCTCCTACTACCCCCTCCCCTGACAGTAGGGGATCTACAGGGAGCGGGGAGGTAGATGCACAGATCCGGAGTGGAGAGCACAACAGCTCAGACAAGGAGGTGGCCACAGGGCTAGCTGGAGGGGGTGACCCCTAGGATCCTTTGGTCTTTCCTTTTCACCCATCCTCTCCACCCCTTACGGTTATACCTTCTCTTGCTCTCAGGCTTCTTAGAGGCCTTTTCTTTGGCTTTCTCTATATCCCATCCTATCTTTGGTCTGCCTCCTCCAGCTGTCTCCCCTGTCGCACACACCACGGGCCCCTTCTCTGAAAGCCCACTGTGACCCCACCAAGTTCACAGGCATTGAGCATACTGGTCAGCTGCTCATCTCCCCAGCTGGACAAGGGCTGTTGGAGGAAGGGCCGGGGCTGGCTCTGACTTGTGCTGCAGGCCTCCTAGTGTGCCTGCTTGGAGGAGGTTTGCAGACCAAGCAGCACACCAGGTGAAGACAACTTATCCTAGAAATTGCACTTGTTTGCAGAGCTGGGGGTGGCCCAATGGAAGGTGGGTTTGGAGGCAGGGAAAGCACCCAATGGAAGGTGGGTTTGGAGGCAGGGAAAGCACCAGGTGGGGGGCTTCAGATACCCCGGAGGATGATGAGTAACATGGCTTGATTTTATCTTGTCTTCTCCTCCCCACCCACCGTGGCACTTCAGGGATGTGCTCCTCGCCCATGAAGCAAGGCTCCTGGCAGAGAAGATGTTGATCTGCTCCATGGCAGTGGTTGTCAGCCCTGGTCACGTGTCAGAGCCTCATGGAGGGGGTCTGAAGAGGCAATCCTCATGCATGGCGCTCCTCACCCATTGCAGACTAATTAAAACAATCTCTGAGGGGTGGGGACCCAGGCATCGCAGTTTTAAAAACCCATCCAGGTGATCCCATTTGCAGCGGAGGCAGAGAGGCGCTGGGCTGTGGGGAGGTTCGCCCCACTACAGAGCTGGGATTTAATGGAGTCATTTACAAAGCTGCCAGCTGTTCCTTGTTGGCTGTGCCAATAGAGAGAACAAGCTTATAGTTTTTTATTTCTATAAAATACAGTCAATGGTCCCGACAGTAAACAAGGAAGGTTCTTAAAGCTGTATGCTTCAGGAGTAAATTGGGGTCTGGGCTTAGCTGCTGAGGGGAGAAATTCAGAAGACTGGGATAGGAGTCTCTCTGCAGAAAGAAAAGGGGCCGAGCAGTCATTTCAGGTGTAAAGTTCCTCATTCTGGGAAGGAGGCTGGAGCATGGGGTGGGGAGGATCGTGGGCAAGAGGACAGGAGGAGGAGGAGCCTGGGCAAGCGCATCTACCCTGGGATCAATAGTCTGATAATCTGAGGGGGGCTCGGCGCCTGGGACCTGAGGTTCTTACCTACCACTTCCCTCTCCCCGGGGTGGGGGGGCTCTGATACCCCTCTGTACCCCTGCCAGCCCTGGCCAAGTGGCCATGACCTGCTGGGGCATGGCTGGGAGCTAAGCAGGGCACCTGCAGATGGCTGCAAAGGGGGCCAGTAAAAGGAAGGGAGCCCTGGCCAGCTTGGGGACCCTCTGTGCTACTGTGGCAGCTGTCTCCCTCCCTCTTAGCACTTGCTACCTTGTAGGACCACCGAGTGGATACAAAATATGAATTACTTACATGATGCTTCAGGTACCAAAAGTGACACATTCCCTAATTTTCCCAAATAGCACAGAATCCAGCCCTGAGATTCAGCTCATAAAGCAACGGGGCCAGTCATTTCTGGGCTTTCCATGGACAAGTACCCCGAGGCTTTCATAGGCAACAGTGGTTGCCTGTTTCTGTTCCTTCGCCCTCTCTGCTAGTGACGTCCCTGCTTCCCGGGGAGGTGTGCTGGGATGAGTTTGAGCTCGCAGGAGCAGATCCCCATGCCCTTCCACCTCTGCAGCTGGTCTAGAGCCCGAGGGTCCATCAGGGCCCACTCCTCATCTCGCACTCGTTATTCTCACCTGCATTCACCTGGGGGGCGCGCAACACGAGTGAGGACCGACTTTCACCTCCGGATCTCCTGATTTCATTGGCTTAGGTGGACTCTGAGCATAGGGACCTAGGATTTCCAGGTGCTTCTAACCTGCAGTCAAGATTGAGAGCTACTGGCAGCTCAGTTCCTCTTGGCTGAGTATAGACAAGGGTTGCAGAGCAAGGTAAGTCCCCCTCCCGCCCAGATCGGGTGTCTTAAGGTTTTGTGCAGGCTGGAGACACTGGCTCCAGGGGAACCCCCGGTGACCAGTGTGAGATCACTTGCCCAGATTTTTGAACGCGGCAGCTTTCTCATGCACTCGGCTAGTGGGTAAAGGAAGCCCAAGCCTTCATGCGCGAAGCCCCGACTCCCTCTTTGGGGGAAATAAGACAGTTATTTCTAGACCGGATTGGAGCGTGACTCTGGCAAAGTGTGCTGCTACGCCGGGGAACTTGTCTGCATTTACCTTGAAGGTGGCTCCAGGAGCCCGGGCACCAGCCCTGTGAGTTCGCTGCCACGTCCCTACTTTGTAGGACGGAACCCGGGGCTCAGCCAGTCGCTGCAGGAACCGCTGAGTGTCGCGACAGGTGGGGGGTTCCTGATGAGGATGTGGTCGGAGGGGGACCCAGCCCCTCACTCAGGATTGATGGCTCTTTTCAGAAGCCAGAGTTGGAGGGACATCTGGGAGCAGAGCAACCTATACATGCAATTCTTAAAAAGGCCAGACCCTCGGAGTCCTGGCAAGTGTGATTTTAGTGCCGTTGCAACGTTTTTATGAGAGTAGCCGCCGCCGGGTCAGCCTGTGTCCGGTGACCTGCAGACCCCACGACTGAGGAAGGGCGAGGAAGCACCTTCCCGAGGAAGCCATCCATCCCAGAGAGTGACCTTTCAGCTACGATTTATACGAGAGGGGAAAAAATGCTACTGTGAAAAGACTAAGATTTTCCCCTTTCATTCTCTCCCAGCCACCTATTCCTGGAGGAAGTCTCCGTGAACATTTATGCCACCGTGGTGGTGAGGGCCTTTGGTCTTCAGTCCATGCAGAGGGGGTCCCCCCGGGGTGGAGACGGGGGTGGGGGGCATGAGTGGCTCTTGTCAACCCCCGTGCTGACCGCACTTCACTCAGCTGTGCCTAAGCAGCCTGCAGCCCCCAGGCCTCACCCCACCTGTAAGTGAGGAAGAAGCAGCCCACGTCCCTGCTGCTCGGCCTGCCTTCTGCCAGGGACACGGGCCCCAGGCCTGGTGGGGGGCCCTGTCTCGCAGGGTTGGCAGGTTCTCTTGCTTAACCCTGTGGAAGCTTCCAGAACCTGAAGTATTCGGCGAGAACCCCTGGGTCAGCAGGTGTGCTCTACACTCCGGTCAGCTCTCGTCCCTGACCCCTGATCCTTGCGTCGGCAGAGCCTGAGCCCACGGGACCCCATTAGGGTGTTGCCACCGGCTGGAGGCCCATCCCTGGAGACGAGTCTGCGCTCTGCCTCCGTCTAGGTAGCAAGTGACGAGATGCTGGTGAGGTCTGGGCACATGGAACCTTCCTAAGCAGGGACAGTTGGCTGCTCCCCCCCAACCCCAGAGGGCGCCGGTGCCAGTGCCATGAAGGACCCGCTGGACCCATGAAGTGCGCATTATTTCAAGGATGTGGACTTCCTTGTTGGGGTCCTGCTCTGTGCCAGGCTCTGTGCTTTACACATTTTGTCCTCCCGATCCTCACAACAGCCCTGCAAATGAGCACGAGCACCCCATCTTACGGAAGAGGACACAGGGCCCAGGCCGTAGCAGCAGCAGATGAAGGAGCCATGCTTAAGTCTTGGCCTGTTTGATGCAAAGCCCACTGAGGGACAGCAGAGGCCCTGCAGAAATTCCTGATGCTCCACGGGGTGGGCACACGCAGGGAGGGGCGGGGGGGGGGGCACAGAGGCAGTGTCCCGGTGAAGTGGGGGCCCGAGAATCTGAGGCTCACAGCGAAGGCCAAGGGCAGCTGGGCTCAAGGGCCTATTTTGGTTGGTCTGGAATTACCAGAACAAGGACAGGTCCGCTTGCTGTTTGGCCAAGGTTGAGAGATGGACTGAGAGCGCTAGTTCCCTTTCTCCCCGAGGGGCATCCGTTCATGTGTGGACCCAGTGCGGTTGGGACAACTGACCTGGCAGGTCATCGAACAGACAGTTGGAGACAAACTATCACTCAGATAAAACGAATATTTTAGCACAAATTTATTCCCAAGTTATTTTAGCACAAATAACTCCCAGGTTCACTATTTGGCCCTCAGCACCAGCTAGACAGGTACAAGGCAGTCAGATGGGTGGGTTGTAGGCCCGACCCCAAAAAAGGCTGGAGAGGTTTCTTCTCAGGGCTCATGAAATCACAGGCTCTGCTAGGAGAAATAGCAGAACCAGAGAAAAGAGGAGTGATTTTGCTCCATGGAGAGCTCATCCTGTGGATTGGGTTGTACTGTTCAGAGGGGGTTTGGTTGGTCAAAGCAAGCACAGAAAAGCAGTCATTCAGATTCCGACCCGAGGTGCAGTGTGTAGCGCTGAGGGGGGCATGTTTGTCCTCTCTGAGCACAGGAAGAAAGCTATGCTTGAAAAGGGCAACCAGCACGTAAAAGATCCAGCTCCAGAACCTGCTGGTGATGGAGGAACTGCTGAAACTCTCTCTGGGGCAGCGGTGGGGGAGCCGACAAGCACCACGCTTCACATTCTTCACACTCACAGCCTTGATAACCCACACAGGAGAAAGCCCTGGGCACCCTAGCCTGTAGGTGGCCCCTAGGCCCACCAGCTCCAGCCATCCCAGCAAAGTGACCCCAGTGCACGTACAGTGGGACATCCCTGGTCAGCACTCATCACAGCTCAGGCCACAGTGCCAAGGTGACACAGGTGCAGAGCGTCCCAGAATATTCCAGGCCCATACCACGTCAGCTCCAGATGGCTTTCTGGGGGACCCCTGGCACAGAGCACTCTGGGACTTCCTGGCTTACAGCTGCTTAGGTTCTAGTCACTTGGTGAGGGTGTCCCCTGCATGGAGCACCCTGGGACACCTTGACTCACACGCACTTCAGCTATAGCTGCCCTTGCACAAAACATTTTTGGGACCCCCTCGCCTAGGACCCATCTAGGTTCCAGCTACCTGGCAGGGTGCCTTCTATCCAGAGAGCCCTGGGATGCCCCGTCCCACTCCTGCTTCACCCACATGCCATCCCACCAGGGCGAGCCCAGCACAAAGTGCATGGGCCCCCCAGCTCATACCACCTACAGCTTCATCCAGCCAGCCAAAGTCGCCATGCATGCACCATCTACACAAGGGATGGCCATATACAAGATCATTCTTTCAAGTCTAGGAGGAGTCACTGTTCTGCCTGATTCGTAGAAACAACTACAGAAAGTCAAGCAAAATGAAGAGACAAAAGAATATGCTCCACATAAAAGAACAAAATAAAAACCTTGGATAAAAGAAGTAAATGAAACAGAGATAAGCAATATGCCTGACAAAGAGTTCAGAGTAGTGATCATCACGGTATTCACTGGACTGGAGAGAAGAGTGGAAGAAAAGCATTCGTTCACTCATTCACGTAATCAAAAATATTCATGAGCATCTGCCAGTGTCAGCCATTCACGGATTTATTAACGTGACATTAGAGACTCGTAATAAACAGGTGCAAAAATAAGGTGGATTTGGATGCTGAAATGAATGCATGACAAAATTGAAACAGAAAGTAGCTGGTGAGTGGAGGCCACTTGAGATTGTCCAGAAAAGCCCCCTTTGAGGAGGTGACATTTGAGCTGAGGTCTGGATGACAAGAAGGAGCCAGCCATGCAGAGAGCCAGGCAAGGAGAAGAGCAGTGGGCAACCTAAGGCAGGAATAAACCTAGCGTGTTTGAAGAACAGAAGTTAGGAATTGAGTGCTAGTCCTAAATGGATGGGAACTATGGCAGGGATGGCTAACTGAGCTCTTTCTTCCTCTGGGCACCCAAGTCTTGTATATTTTCTAGCTGCTCTTGTTGTTGGGTGATTAAGTTTTAGCTCATGGCACGGGAGTGCGGATGATAGATGCCACTTCCCATCCTGGCCTGTAACCGCCCCCCCCACCCCCCTGGTGCCTATTTTCCATGTCCTGTTCCCTTCCACTGGTTTGTTGGAGATGAGAAAGATATTAGGAGCCATGTTTTAGAGATTAAAAAAATATATTTTTTGTTGATTTTTTGAAAGGACAGATCAAGATTTCTGGTTTGGATCCATTAGGGTAGAGATGCTTTTTAGAAGTCACAAGAGTAGCCCACTGTGAAGTTAGAAAGCGCACAGTCTAGCATATCATTCTCACTTCTGACACCAGCTGCAAATTTGGGGACTTTTAAAACCACCTCCACATTTGATAATTTATTAGTGGATTCTCTGCATTCACTGAAAGCTGTTATACTCATGTTTATGGTTTATTACAAGGAAAGGATGCAGATTGAAGTCAGCCAACAGAAGAAGTTCACAGCAGAGTCCAGGAGTGCCCAACATGGAGCTTCCGTTGTCCTACCACTGTGAAGTTAGGACAGCATCTCTCTCCCAGTATCAGTGTGTGACAAAACGCATGGAGTATTGTCAACCAGGAAGCTCATGCAGGCCTTGGCATTCCACGGGCATAGGCACGGGTGACTATTCATGGAGCTGATCTTAATTTCCAATTTCTCTGGTTGTGCTGATACCATGTAACCTAAGTCATGTTGCTAGACTATTTGGTGTGATCCAAGGCTCTTGGGCAAGTAAAGACACTCCTATTAGGACATTCCAAGGGCTTAAGGTAAGCTCCTAGAAGTGAACAGTAAAGACTAGACCTTTTGGGGGAGGGGCAAGCTTAACTTTTTTACTACATAATATCCAAATGGAAATGTCTAGTGAATAATTGGATATATGAGTGTGGAGCTCAATGGAAATATCTGAGCTATAGTGGACATGGTTGGGAGCAATCTTAGACATTAGGATGTTATTAAATGCCTGGGGTGGATGGAGGAGGTCTGAGGGCCTAGGACAAAGCCCAGGCACCCACCATTTGGAGACTTCCAAAGAGCCTGAGTTAACAAAGGACACTGAGTGGTATCAGCCAGTGAGGTAGGAAAAAACTAGATATTTACAGGGAGCCTCTTATATGTGTGTGAATGGTTAAAGGTGTCAGAATCATAAACATAAAAGAGTTTGAAGGAAGAACAATTGCTAGTATTTAATGGAATGCTTAATATGCATTAAGACATGTTTGCATTGTGCATAAAATGCTATGAGCTATCTTCTCCTGTAAATTCTCCATTTTATAAAAATTACTAACATTTAGTAAGTGCTTAATATGAGTTAAGACCACTGTTCACGTTGTGCAACAGACTCTATGAGGTGTCTTCTCTATTAAATTCTCCTCACTACTGTAGAGGTGTTAAGTCTTAGGAAGGCAAAATAGCTGGTCCAGGGCCAAACTGGATTTACTCCACATCCATCTGGCTTCAGAGCCATTGCAATTAAGTACCGGGCCACACAGTTTCTGTTTGGTCACTAGGGACCGAGGAAGGCATGGAAAGTCCTTAGCAGAGACAAGAGGTTCTTTCTGTAGGGCCACCCTTTGGAAGCAGATGTAGAACTGCTCTGTGTAGCAACAGAGGGCAGCCCTCGAGCCTACACTGGTCTCCTGAGAAGATTTCCTTGGACACAGGGAAGATTCCCCAGTAGCTAGTGTTTCTCTGAGGCAGGCACCTGTTCAGGCTGGTGAGCTGTGGTCAGGGTGGGGGGATGTCCCCTTTAAGTTCATTTTGCTTCTTCTCATGTGTGAGAGGTTACCACTGGGGTCCAAGCTTTATTTCCCTCTATGCTTTCTGGGCCATTAAGTATAATCCAAATGCTACAAGCCCCCTAATCACCTCAAGTTTTTCTTCCTGTATCTTCCATGTTCTTCAATGTAAATCACCCAATCAATAAGCTGCAGTTGGGGGGATGCCACGGGGTTGTTGCTGTATAAGGCTAACACGGAGCACTAATGATAGGCCAGGTGCGGTGTTAAGTGCATCGCAATAATTCAATGACGACGTGGCTATTATCACCCATATGAGGGTGAGGAGACCACAGGAAAATGAGGTTGCAGAGCCTGGATTCAAACTCTGGCTGGCCTGGCCCCAAGGCTTGTCCCCTCAACTGTGTGTAACTGCGTATAAGTGACCCGATCCTGGGGTTACATTCCTTGTGGTTGTCTAGGCTACTGTGCAAGCTGTCTTGTCAACCTCTTGGGTTAATTACGGGGTTGCCGTGTTTCTTCCCTTAAGCCATTAGAGAAAAACACTAGCTATCGATGTTTTGGTGAACGTCCAATGGCAGATAGGTCAGCTCTTTCTGAAGAATAACAGCTAAGGAATATTAGCTGAGGAATAACGTGGGTTTACCTTGAACATCAGCTCTGGGCAGTGGGGGATAGATGCCCCGTGCACATCTACAGCTGCCAGTACTCATGCTGATCCTGCCACTCAGCCAGGCCTCCGGCTGGGAGGTGGATGTGGAGGGTGAGTGTGCGAGCTCTCTTTTCTAAATAACTGAGTCTTCCCACTCGGGCTATTTTTCGTTATGACGCTTGGGGACTAGAGCACTGTTCAGCTAGCAAAGTGTAAGCAATACTCCATAACCTCCTATCAGGCTTGGAGGCCCACGAGACTGTGCTATTGTTCCCATTTTACAGGTGAGGAAGCTAAGGCCTGGAGAGTCCCAAGTGACGTAGTCCCAAGTTACATAGTGGGTTCATGGCCGACTCCCACGTGCTTTCTGCCCTAACACCCTGCCTGCCACTGGCCCAGAGACAGGAGTCCAACCTCTTTCCAGAGGGGGGAGGTGAGTAGAGAGGAGGAAAAGCAGAGATAGCAGCTATTGTGTTTCTTTATGAGAAACATTCTACGAAATTTGATTCTTCTCAGATCCAAACCAAGCATGGCAGCTGGGCTAGTACCTAATTCTAGGCTTGACCATGCATGGAGGGAAATGGGATATTGAATGCTTAGAAGGTGTTATTGTCGTGTTAATGCAGGAGCTTGGAGTGATTACACTGTGAAATTTACCTGGCAGCTCAGCAGTGAAATTGCAGCTAATTAATTTTGCCTGACTTGATGGAATCCTCCTCATTCTAAATCCTCTCTCTCTGCTCTTTGCCAAAAGATGAATGAGGGGGATGTGGATGAAATGTAACTTGCCAAAGAGGCTTCTATGTGTGGCCACCTGGCATTTCTCCTGTAGTCCATAACTGGGTTTTCAGGCATAGAATTCTCTTTTTTATCTATAGGGTCTGGGTAGAGAGAAAGCAGGAGGCTCTTAGGGGGTTTCATTCACTTCCAGCAGAACTGCAGAGGAATTGAAAATGAGGAGCCTGGAAGAGGAAGGAGAAGAGGATTTAAGAGTCCAGCTTTGTAGAGTTGATGGAGAAATTCAGAGGATCTTTTAGAGCTGGAAAGGTTGGTAGAAGTCATCTATTCTGTTCTAGCACTCTCTTATAAAATTGTGGCAATCTTTGAGTTGGTTTGGACTAAGCCTTAGGAACTTGACCCGAAAGGGGCAAGCTTGGACAAAGACCCAGGGCTATGGTCTACGTTTGGTAAGACTGGCCCAAGGATTGAGGGGGGATCTGAAAATGCTCTGGGGCTGCAGCCATGGGGAGCAGCATCTGAGCCAGGTAGGCTCTTGAGAGACGTCTAAACCATGATTGATGGTGTCTCGATGTTCTGGATGGTGGAGGGGGCCCCTACTGGGCCAGTGTTGGGGTTCCAGCTTGGGCTGCTACAACTCTGTGGGGTCTCAAGCTTAGGGTGCAGAGCAGCAGATGTCCCTACAGCTGTGATTCCATATTCCTAAGGCAAGCCAAGGCTCCCTTTGGGGAATGTTTTGCTGATCAAAATTAGGGCCCTTCCCAAGCCAAAGGCATTTCCTTTTTCTTTCTTTCCAGAGGCCTGTATTTAAAGTGTTCCCATCCACATTCCTGTGTAATGATGAGAAGCAGGTTTCTCACCTCTCTTTAGTGCTGCCCTGGCCCCTGGTCTCCATCCCCCCCAGGAATGCCAGTGCACAACGAAGGGCTACATTTCCCAAGATAAGGGAATTGAGTTCAATCATTTTAGGTTTTTTTTTCCTCCTACATTCTTTTTAATTTAAAATATTTTTTATTTTATAGTGGTTTTTAGATTTACAGAAAAATTGCTGAGATAGAACAGAGTATTCCCATGGACCACATAACGCAATTTCCCCTATCATTAACGTCTTATATTAATATGGTACATTGATTACAATGAGTGAACCAATATTGAAATATTAACTAAAGTCCATACTTTATTCAGACTTTCTGAGTTTTTACCTAAGGTTCCTTTTTTGTGTCAGGATTTATTTTATCAGAGATACTATGTTACATTTAGTTTTCATGTCTCCATGGGCTTCCCTTGGCTGTGAGTTTCTCAGAGCCACCAAAGTGTTTTAAACGAGGGTACTATCCGGTTAGATTTGAGCTTTGGAAAATTCTGGGACTGGAGTGATGCAGGGTGGATGTCCTCCCAGACATGAGCCTTGGGGTATGAAGGATGACAGGTGGGTTTCTGGCATTTGGGCTCAGACCCTTAGTCTGTGGAGCAGGTGTTTGGGGAGGTGGGCAATGCTGCTCACTGGGTCAGACCCATGTTCTGCTCCTGACAGAAGCATTGCCAAGAAATCTACTCTTTTTATCTCCGTTTTTGAGGTTTATTAGTGTGTAGTTGTCTTGTTTCTTATCATTTTATTTATATTGTGGCTGTAGGTGTTTCCTATTTTGTTCTGTCTTTGGTTTATTTTAATTGTCTCCTTTTGTCCTGTTCAGTGTTGCCAAAGTTCTATGTTGTTAATTTCTTCAAAGAACTAGCTTTTGGTTTTGTAAAATGTCTTCTGTTTTTATTATCAATTTCATTTATTTTTACCTTTTTTTTTTTGCTTTTTATTTGTTTTATTTGCTCTGTTATTTTTTTTGCAATTTCTTGAATTGAATGTTTTCAATTTCTGTTTTTATTTTTTTTGATGAATTTATGAGTATCTGAAAAGTTCTGCTTCAGCTATTCCCACACAATTTGAAGTGGAGCATCTTAGCTGTTACTGAGTTTTAGAGCATTTATTAACTTCAGTTATGATTTGTTAGCTCAAAGGGTAATAGTAGTATGCTATTCTATTTCTTGGTACATAGAATTTTGAGCTTAATTTTTTGCTGGTAATCTCGGATGTTATTGGAATATGAGTAGAGAACATATATGCCTCTATGATAGTAGAACATACCTCTTAGAATTTATTGACATTTCATGGTCGTCTAGATGATGATTTCTTGGTGTAGGTTAAATATGTAATTGGAAAGAATGCATAATCTGTATTTATCCGGGGTGAAGTCCTCTGTCTTGAATAATTGCATTATTCAGATATTCTCTATTTTTGCTCAATTTTTGTGGCTTTATTTATCACTGTCTGAGCTGGAGATATTAAATTCTCAACTGTAATTGTTGATTTATATATTTCTTCCCACAGTCCTGTCAGTTACTGCTTTATATATTTTGAATTATTATTACAATTATATTGCAAGGTACAGAAATATTCATAATTATATATATATATATATATATATATATATATTTACTGTTTCTTTTGATCGTTATGTAATGTCACTCTTGGGTTTTGAATTCCATCTTGTCAGATATTGAGACTGCTCTCCCAGCTTTCTATGGCTTCATATTTGCCTGGTGTATTTCTCCCCCTTTAAAATTTTTTTTTTAGCTTTTCTCTGTTTTGGCTTGAAATATGTCTAAGACAACATGTTGGTGGATATTATTTTCTTTAATCCAATGTGGGAGTCTCATTTTAAGTTGGTAAGTTTAACCAATTTGGTTCCTTGGTTATTATTAGATCAGAACTTATCTCTGCCATCTTATGTCATACTTTCCATTTGTTTTGCATGTTCTTCTTTCTTTTCTGTTTTGAGTAGGGTTTTTTTTTCCTCTGTTGATGTAAAAGCTACCTGACTGATGAGTCCATTAACTGGGACAGAGCATTGGTGAGGAGAAGGTGGCTGGGGAAACAATGAGCTCCATTTGGGACATGATAAGATGCTGCTGCCTTTTCAGAAAACTTTCCCTGGCCACTCAAGTCCTCTCTTGATTTTTATAGGGTCCCTTTGAATCCAGCTGTCCTTTTACCTGCCTCTGTTGTTGGCACATAACTCAGTTTCAAACCTGCAGTGTTTTAGGAGCAGTAGTTCACACCCCAGGGGAAAGCTGGTGTCAGGGTGGTGCTGGAGACACGACCTGGGAGCTTGAGAAGGGAGACTCAGTGCACTAAGAGTCTGGGCTGAAATCCTCAGAGAATCTCTTGCAGGGAAAGTAAGTGAACCCCCTGGAGGCAAAACCCAAGAATCTGAATTATGGAAGGCACGTTGGAAGAGATGAAGCAGGAAGCGTGGCCAAACCCATGCACGAGGGGACTGGGAAGTGGGGGGGCGCCGGGCCTGTGCTCCAGGCCTGGAGGAGGCGGCCCTGGGGCTTGGAGGAGTCACTTCTCGCAGCCGCCCGGTGGGCTGGTGTCCTGGGTGTCCTCTCACTGCCCCATTAGACCTGCAGGACAGGACCGTGGTGGGAGGAATGAGCGGTGGAAACCTGGGAAGAAGGGCAAGGCAGTGTCTGTTAGGACCCACCCTAGAGAGGTTCCTGTGGCCCCCAGATGAGGTCCTGGCACATTCTGGCCCGTGGCCCAGATACTTTGCATCTACCCCGATCTCAAGTCTGCCTCACCTGCCACTTGCCTTCCCCTGTTTCTCTTCCTAGTGGGGAAAGGAAGACAAGGGGAGGGGAGGTCGAAGGAAGTCTGTGCCACTGCCTAATCTGAAAAATGAGCTAAAATATGAGTTTGTAGCTGATATAATTTGTGTCTTAATAAAGTTTCTCCAAACATGATTGCACAATGACCCTTTCCATTTCCAGGCAAACTTCTACAAGTTTGGTGATTTTTGGTACTTTTTGTGACGTGGAAGGGCTTTCAAGTCCTCTTTCAAGATGTCTCTGTTTGGGCTGATGCACTTGTTAGCTTTTAAAACTTTGTGGTTATTCAGCTGGGAATTTGTGGGACATTACACGGGAACAGCAGATCAGCTACGAGTGCTCTACTAGGCTGGCTGGAAGCCTGGGAATTAAAGCACTCTTTGCTGCTTATTATTTAATTGATTGGGGAGGTAATTTATGAGGATTACAGTAGCATGAGGGCTGGTTTTCTATTGAAATAGTCATAAGATATCGAGTTTTCTACATGGCGGGACAATATGGTGAATGGCAAAGTCATCAGTTTCAGATCCTGGTGACCTCAATTGGAAACCGTGTCCCTATCACCTATTTGTAGGGTGATCTTGGCAAGTCACTTGACCTCCTTGTATCTCAATCACCTCGCTTACAAAATGTGGGTGATGACTTCTGGCTCATGGGGCCACTGCAAGGATTAGACAAGATGTAAGACCTAGAACAGAGCATGTACTTGATCAGGTGCCTTTTCCTCCTTCCGAGAGAAGCTGGGTTGGAAACTCACAGCAATTAGGAGCAAAGAAGCTGGATTCAAATACCACCTCCGATCCTTCCAGCTCTGAGAAGCTCTTCACTTCTCTGAATCTCACTTGCCTCATCTGTAAAAGAGGATTAATGTAATTGTCCTCCCTAATTATTTCTTCCTGATGCCATGAGGCCCTCAACTATATTGTTGAAAGTCTTTTAAGAGCCATGAAGCCTTCTTAGTTATTGTGATGTAGGACGATGTGTGTAAAGGGTCAACAAGGAGACTGGAGGGAATGTCTTGGTCTGTATAGGATTTGTGTGGGAAAGACAGTCACTCAATATTCAAGAGGTATTTGTTAGTGTGGGCTTAAGCTATGTCTACTCTAGGAGTTAGTATGTCTAGAGGACGGTCTGGAGGTGGACTTGACCCTAGCATTAATTCAGAGGAAGGTGTTGGGTCTCTCTTGACATGGACTTTTGAGAGGGGAATACAGCATCATGGTGCATATGCATGACTTCATGCCAAGGGAGTCCTTTTGGAGGATGGGTGAAGTGGGATTTCAAGAAAGACAGTCCTTCACTCCATATGCTTTCAGCAGATGTTTGAACCTTAAGTGAGTCTGAATGGGTTGTATCTTAATGGCGCTGGTACCAAGCAGTGGCCCTGGAACCAAGCAGACCCACGGTAGTCTATATTGAACGAATAACTGTGTTGAGTGTGTCTCTGTGGGACATAGAAGTGATAAGGCATAGATAGATTTGGAATTGGGGATGGCAGCAACGTTGACTTGCCATGCACCCGGCATTGAGCTTCAGCACCTAATGAGCAGCAACTGGGCCATGTCGGGTGCTGGGCCATGTCCTCACTCTTTCAGTAGGTAAAAGAGATATTGTAACAGCTTCTGGAGGGCAAGAGGTAGCCTGGAGGTGTCCCACAGTAGCTGCAAGGTCTCATTCACAAAGCTCATATAGGAAACCTCCTGGCCACTTAGAAAATTGGCTGGAAGGAAGTTTAGAGAGTTCAGAGTTTCAATGAAAAAAGTGGAGGCATTGTCAGAGAAATACTTTTGGATGCCCAGGCAGTTGTGTTGTAGTCTGTGTCCAAGGAGTCTTGAATAGAAACACAGTTGAATGAGCTAGAGTCTCAATTCCTACCAGATTTTATAGTCTAATGGTGAAATAGATATATACCTCCCTGATTTAAAGTGGAAGGGGGCAACCAAGATTGGAAGAGAAGCCAAGGACAGCTGACGGGAGTACTCAAAGGAAGATGAGATGCCACCTGGCTCAGGACATCAGGGTAGGGGTGGGCTTTGATCTGGGCCAGATTAGACCAAGTTGATGAAGCAGAGTCATTCAGACACTGGTTCTGAATCCTTGTGAGGGACAACCCAACTGTCCCCCACTGAGTCATGTGTGCATGCTGTTCCTCTCAACGGGGGCTAAGAAGGCGGGGTCATGAGCTGCAGGGGCTGCACTTCTCTGTCCACTCAGATCTTGGAGATGCCTTCCCAGGCACCTCTACACAGTTTGACGCTTCTGGGTTCCACGGGGCCCCATGGTTAATCTTTCAGAAGCATAACTATTTCTGTTATGACCCTGCTCTAAAAATTTCGATGACTTTCAGTTACCTCTACAAAGTTTTTTTTTTTTAAAGCTTTTTTGATGACAAAGAGTACTGGGAAATGAGGACTTTCCCCCAGAAATTCTAAACCAGTATGTCTGGCTTAGGCTCCAGCAATCCAGTGCTTTGATAAACACTCCAGATAATTCTTAAGCTCAAGAAAACTTGAGAAAACTGCAGGATAAATTCTGAACTCATGAGCCTGACTCTGGAGAATGCAACAACGTGGTCCGCCAAAAGAGAGAACAGATGGATGTTCTGGGAGAGGTGGAGAGAATAAAGCCTGGAATTAGTGCAGCACCACGTTAGAAGTCTGGCTTCTGGTCCGGTCCCAGCTCTGCCACTGACTCACGCTGTGGCCTTGGACTCTGCTTTCCTCTCATTGGGTCTCAGTATTTTCTCTTCTCTGGTGCAGGAGGTCAGGATCGTAACACTGGCTCCCAATCAACCTCTGGTTTTGGCAAGGTGCTCTGGAAAAGGCAGAGGTGTGCTCAGAAAAATGTGCTCCATGGACGTTCTCATGTTGCCAAGCACTGGGGTTTGCTTCCTTATTCTGGGACCTGCGTAAAGCTAGGAGAGGCAGGGCCTCACGGACAAGGCCCCGGACAGAGCCAGACAAGATTGGTCTAGGGCATCCCGAGGCTGACAAAGGCTGTGGCCATAATCTATGCTGTACACTGTGTATGATTCAAGGTGAGCTCATGGAGCTAGAGGTGAGGTCCAAGCTAGAGGTTAGCAGGATGCTGGAAAGGGTGTACACATCTACTAGCATTGGGTGGAGGGGACTGTCATCTGTGCTGGGGGCCTGTGGGGCGCAGGACTATGGCATGCATGAGGCCAGTTGGTTGAAGGCTGTGCTTCCTGGTTGGAGTCTCCTAGGAGCTTTAAAAATCCTTTGGCAATTCAGGGCACAGACAAGTAAGACCTGCCGAAGGTGTCAGGAGATGGGCGAGATGATGTCGGGCAGGGGTGCTGGGGAGGGGGCTTCGGGAATGTGGGGAGCTTTCTCGGCAGCCCACTGTCCTCTGCCTCCTCCTTGCGGGCTCCTGCTCCCTCGGCCCAAGACCAGTGACTGGTGGGGTTTGTGCTGCGTGCTGTCATCCTGGTGGAGGCGCAGATGGAGGGGTAGTGAAGCAACACCGTTTGTTTTTTGGAAGCAACAACACTGAAAACCGCGTGTCATTTTAACAAGGAAGAAATGAAACAGCAGGCAATTAGGCAGGGGTGTATCAATTAGTGAGCCAGAAAAGTGCTTTACAATATTTTGGTGATTCAACACTGTCAAACAAAAACAAAATTAAAAGGGGGGGAAAACAAAACAACCCTCCAAACAGATACCAGAAAAACGGCAGAAATTGTTAAACAATCCCTTTATTTAAGTGCATTTAAAATATTCGGAAACAGGAAAAAGTGGAGAGACCCATTCATGAGGATACAGAGTAAAGGCAGGGTGCCCGAGCTCCCCATTTGGAAGGCACGTGGGTGCACTGGCCCCGCCTCTCAGGCTTCTCTCTCAACAACCGCCCCCGCCCCCCTTGACCAACAACAAACTGCTGGAATCTTCACTCCAGTTCCCAGCCTGGGAGGTGGAGGTGGCCGGGCTCAGACAGGCCACCTAAGGAACGCACTCCCTGCAGGGGGCCGACCCCCCAGTGTCCCTCCTCCACCAGGCCAAGGTCCGTGCAAAGCAGGTCTTGTGCAAGTCGGGAGATGGGCAGGACGAGAGTGTTGCACTAGGACCGGGGTTTCGGGTTGACCCCCTCCCTCCACAAGTGACGCCCACTGGCTGTGTGAGCGGAGGGGAGATAGGCCAGCCCGGACAGTGTCCCGTGTCCCCATTTGCAAGTTAGGGTCATGATTCCTGTGTTGTGAGGCCACTCCCAGGATTAAATGAAAAAAATATATGAGAGGTCGGTGACATAAGCTGGGTGCATGCGCCCTCAGAGCCTCACCAGTGTCTCCAAGTGTCAACGGTCGCCAGCTGGCTGGGTGGCTAAAAGAAAGGGCCCGTTGGCCACATGGCTCCATGCAGCCACGCTGGGTGCCAGGCTGGGAGATTCCCTGGACGGCTCGGAGAGAGTTACCTCCCTGCAGGGACCCCTTGCCTCACTTTCCCCACACCTGTTTCGTCGCCAGGGGAAGGCCACACAAAGGAGACTCTGCTCTTTCTCAGTGTCTCTTCCTCATTCTGAGTGGGGTGCGCATGTCGCTTTCTGTCTGCCTTGCATCTCTCCGTTGCCTGGATTCCTTCGAGTCTGGAGCCTGGGGAGGATATTCAGTGCCCAGAGAACAAACTGGGATGGGATTTCATTCATTCATTCATTCATTCATTCATTCATTCATTCATTCATTCATTCACTAATGTGTTCATTCATTCCACTTTGATAGGCTCATTCAGAATGCAGGGAGGAGTTTGCAGACACAAACTAGTCCCCCCGCTGAGGGGTGATGGCTGGTGTCTATGGGCCGCGATTGCCCCGCGTGGCGGGATGCCTCCGCTAGTACCTGTGGTGCCAGGCGACAGGTGCCTTCCCTGGCTGGGCCCCCAGCCTGGGAGCAGGTGGGCAGGGTTCCCTCTGGCTGAGTTAGGGAAGGCTGAGGCTGCCCTGGGGAGACCATGTGCCTGTTGGAGCTCGAGCACCATTCTGAGATGTGGGATGGGGGATGGGCAGGTGTGGCCGGGGTGTGTGTGACACTCAGGCTCCCATGATCACAGCCAGTGTGATCCATCCACATAAACCCACAAGCCCAAGACTCAACCCCAGAGAACAGCACGCCCGCTAAAGACCACTTAGTTGGCACCATCATGGTACAAATGGGGAAACTGAGACCCAGAGTGGGTAGTTCATAGGTCAGAGGATAACGCCGGGGACCGTGCAGGACCCAGTGGGCCCCTGCCTCCCCCCGACCCTGCCCACCCGATGCCACTCCCCGGACACAACCTCTCTCCATTCTTCAGCTGCTCTTTCTAGTATTAGCTTTATTTTCCTGAATTACAAGTTCAATCCTACTGTTTCTCGATTTCTCGGCGTAAGGGAATCATTTACAGACTGGAGTCAGCTGTCCCGTCGCCTGTCCCCACCCTCTTTTTTGTTTCTTCAGCCACCCAAATCCTCTGAATTTAATGAAAAATACTGTTCGCAGCAGTTCAAGTTGGTCCCATGATGGCAGTGTCTTCCTTGTGCACCTTCTCGTTTTCCTGGAATTAAACATCACACGTTCCTTTGTCACTTGCATGGTTTGTTATGTGCCTGGCACTAGTCTTACTCCCATCAGACGTGCTGTAACCCTAACACATGGCTTCTCCCACATGGGCAAGTGCACGCTCACCCATGGCTTGGATCAGCCCAGTTCCTCGGGTGCCCGGTTCCTTCCCAGTGTGGTCGGGGCACACATGGGGTAATGCTGACAGGGACCCTCGCCCCCGGCACAGCTGCTCACCCGGGGCCTGGGCCTTCCCCTCTTCACCCCGGCCCCCCTGGAGCTCCCCCCAGCTCACCAGCAGCTCTGCTTTGGGCCGTTTACTGCAGTGTGGCTCACCCCCCGGAACTCCCTGCTTCTCTGCTCCCTCTAGGCCTCACCATAAACCAGCAGCTCCTACTGGGCGCTGCGCACTGTGGCCCCATACGGGGGGGGTGGGGGGTGGAGGGGTGGAGGTGGGGGGGTGAGGTGTTCTGCGGGTCTCGTGGTGCCAGCCAGCACTGTGGTATCTGTGGCAAGACTGGATGGGGTGGATGGCTCCTCCTCCTTCTGGTTACCAGGCCTTACACCCCCTGGAACACTGGGGCAGGACCCCCCGGGGCCTGGACAAGAGGGACATTCCAAGGTGCTCAGGGACAAGGCTCTGTCTGTTTACTCCCATCCCCACCAGGGGGCCGACGGTGGCCAGATGCCCTGCCCCTCAGTCCACAGGGATTTGCAAGGGTCCAGGGCTCCTGTCTGCAGGACTGGTTGCTGAGGGGGTTGCCTTAGAGGCTGCTTGAGCCTGGGTTCGTCCTTTCCTTTCCCTTTCCCTTTCCCTTTCCCTTTCCCTTTCCCTTTCCCTTTCCCTTTCCCTTTCCCTTTCTTTTTTTCTTTTCCTTTCCTTTTCCTTTCCTTTCCTTTTCCTTTCCTTTTCCTTTCCTTTTCTTTCTTTCTTTCTCTTTCTTTCTTTCTTTCTTCTTTTTCTTTCTTTCTCCTTCCTTCCTTCCTTCCTTCCTTCCTTCCTTCCTTCCTTCCTTCCTTCCTTCCTTCCTTCCTTCCTTCCTTCCTTCCTTCCATTCTCTTTTTTAAGATTTTACTTATTTATTCATGAGAAACACAGGCAAAGGGAGAAGCAGGCTCCCTATGAGGAGCCCGATGTGGGACTCGATCCCAGGACCTGGGCATCGTGTCCTGAGCTAAAGGCAGATGCTCAACCACGGAGCCCCCCAAGTGCCCCAAGCCTGGGTCCTTCCGATCGGCTCCAGACCCTCTGACTTGCTGGGTTTTCTTCTCCTTCTCTCTGCAAAGACTTAGCTTCCTCCTCCCGTTTCTAGACTGTTCCTGTCAGCCACTGTCGGCCTTCCCTCCAGCTCCCTCGGTCTCCAATACATCCATGGAGCAAAATAAAACCTCCTGCTTTGATGAAAGTGCGGTGGAGAGTTGCTGTCTTTCCCGGGGATGGGCTCCTGCCCACCCTGGAGCCGGCTCAGCTGGGGTGCCCTTGGGCAGCCGGGGAAGGGCAGGAAGTTTCCGGAAAGAAACCTGCTAATGCTTTGGTCTAACCTGCCTCAGGACCCGCAGACGTGCGGCCCATGCCTGGCTCTGGAGCATCAGCCCTTTTAAGGGCAAGCAAGGCTGTCATCCGATGGGACTGTTGTTCCCTTTAGGAACCTGCGGCTTCCAGGACTGGCCTGAGGGCATCCCCTGCAGTATGTGTGTGACCCCGGCCCACCCTGCCCAGATCCCCGTTTGTTGAGCTAGAAGCCCCCAGTGCCCGGATCTGGACCCAGCGTAGGCTCCAGCTGCAATCTGGCAACTCTTGATTTCAATGCTGCAGGCTCTGGAACAATTTTGGTGTGCTTTAACGAAATGATACTATTTTCAATATCGGATATTTTGAATGTGATTGATTTTGCAAATCTTTGTAGAATTTTTGGCATAAAGTCACAAATCAGAGCCCCTGATTGTGGTTGTTATTATTATTTTTTACTATATTCAGTTAAAAAATTTAGCTACTTTGCCTGTGGAGGGACAGCCACAGCACCCACCCCCGCTGTGGCTTGATTTGTCACCTCCTTCCCGGCCTGGCCTTATGCTCGCTTGGCCAGCCTCTGCTTTCTGTGCCTCTGGGGAAGGTACCATCAAGCAGATGGATGGGCACTTTTCAGCTTTAGAGGAAATTCACTTTAGCAACCCAAGAGCAGTTTGAGAAACAAATGTTTCTGTTGTAAACATCTCACACAGCCATAAACTTCAGCCTCTCTTTAGAGCCCAGTGGAGGGGTGACCCTGCCCTTCTGTGACCCCTGCCTCTAGGCCCTGTGGTTTCTATGTGACGCCTCCTCTGCAGGGAGACCTGGTGGCTCTCTGGTAGGGATGCAGAGAAGCAGAGATTCAGGCCTCAGGCAGGTCCTGTAGGACTGCATGGTTCAGTACCCCACACCAGGCCTGGAACTGAGGCCGGAAAGCGGACGTGTGGGTCCCGGCTGGCCTGCTGTCCATGCCCTGGGGCGAGTCACGCTACCTGTCAGACCTCCTTGTGGACAGAAGTCCTGGCTCCTTGAGCAGCAGCTGTCCTCCTTGTGCTAACGTGGTTGTATTGGTCAGGTAGGGCTGTCCTAACAAAGGAGCACGGGGTGGCGGTGTTTGGGGGGGTTCACCCCACGGAAATTTATTTTCTCGCAGTTCTGGAGGATGTCGGCAGGTCTGGTTTCTCCTGAGGCCTCTCTCCTGGACTGGCAGGTGGCTGCCTTCTTGCCCTCATGGTCTCCCCTCTGTGTGCGGCCCTGCTGTCACTTTCTGAGGCCACATTTCCTCTTTTTTTGATGGGGGGAGGGCGATCTATCTATCTATCTATCTATCTATCTATCTATCTATCTATCTATCTATCTATCCATCCATCCATCTATTTATTTATATATTTATTTTATTTATTTTATTTTTTAATTTTTCTTCTTTTTATTTATTATGGAAATACTTATATGTAATAATACTCGCCCATTTCCAAAGCACACTTTCATGAATTTGGCCAAGTATATGCAATCCTGTCACCACCATCCCACCCCGTATTGAGAGCGGCCCCTTTACCGTGATGAGGTTCCTGGAGCCTCTTGGCTCCCACTCATCCCATTCCTCTACCCCCAGCCGCCCCCTCCCCAGCTCCCCAGTCCAGGGCAGACATCGACCTGCTGTCACTATAGTGATATTGCCTTTTCTAGAATGTCATGCAAATAGAATCATCCCATCCGTGGCCTTCTTTGACTCCTCTTATTCAGCATAATGTTTCTGAGGGTCATTCCTGTTGTTGTATGTGTTAATATTTTGTTCCCTTTTATCGCTCCATAGCATTCCGTGGTATGGATATGATCTGCTTCCAGTTTTTGTCCTTTATGAACCACGCCGTCATGAATATTTGCATCCATGTTTCAGGGGGACATAGGCTTACAGAAGTTTCTCTAGGGTAAATGCCTGGGAATGGAATGGCTTGACGGTACGGGGAAGGAATAGTTGCTATTACAAGACAATGTCATATCGTTCTGCAAGATGTCTGTGTCGGTGGCAACAACGTGGGAGAGAGTTCCAGTGGCTTCACGTCCTCACCAGCTCACCAGCTCCTGGTTTTGACGGTCTTTTTAACGTTGGCCATCCTAACGCGTGTGTAGGAGTCCCCTCGTTGTGGTTGCAATTGCCATATCTCTGAGGACTAGCGATGTTGAACAAGGGGCTTATTAGCCATTTGTATATCTTCTTTTGGGTAACGCCAGTTCTAATCTTTCATCCATGTTTTAATTAGATTTTTTTGCTCATTTAAAAAAAATTCTTTATATATTCTGAACACAAACCCTTTGTTTTGAAAAATTTGTTTTTAGCCTGTGGCTTACCTTTGGGATTTAAAAATTTCCCCTAGGACACAAATCAGGTTGGATTAGGTCCCAGACTAATGGCCTCATTTTAGCTTAATGACCTCCACGAAGGCCCTCTCTCCAAATACAGGCGTATTCTGAGATACTGGGAGTTAGGGCTTTGACATGTGAATACTGGGAGGGGAGACACAATTCAGCTCATAGCAGATGGGAAAGAATGGGCTCATTAGGGAGCACAGGGCCAAAGAGAAAAGGAAGAAAAAGAACATTTATTAAGTGAAACAGAGCAGAGCTTGGCATCTCAGGTATAACCTCATGGTTCTGATAAAACCCTGAGAGTCAATGTTGTGCAGTAATTTGTTGTTTCGTTCAGGCTTTGCTTTGAGTCTTAGGCCCTGCAAGTCTCATATGTGATTAAGGTGAATAAACCCTTATCTCAAAAGGGCTTTGTTTTCCCACACATATTTTACCGAGCAAACGGTATCTCCGGGAATATTTGAGAACCTGAGCCTATCGACAGGCACACGTTTCCCCGCTGTCACGGGCCTGCCATGGCACGTGCAGCCAGCACATGGCTTTACTGGGGTGGGTGTGCAACCATCACCAGTCCCCTTTCCCACCTCACTGAGTTCTTGAAACAGGTGCATCATCGCAACAGCCCTGTATCTTAGTAGATGGGGAACCTGAGGTTCACAGAGGTTAAGGGCTTGGGGTCCCTGACCAAGGGGTGATGATAAGGATGGTGTTGGAGCCCTGAGAAGCAGAAACAAGAAAAGCAGATGAATAAATGAACAGTCCAGCTGATTGTGCCCACGGAAGACCCAGATGCCCACTGCCCGAGCTTTCCCTTGAAGCTTCCTCTCAGGCCAGGCCAGGGTCAGGGTCCGGGTGGAGGAGGTAGGAAGGAGGCGACCAGGGGCCAGGTGGCCACAGGAAGGTGCAGCGGCCAGAGAGAAGACTTTCCATTTCTCCAGCAGGTGGCACCATCCCTCCGGTGATGCGAGCAGCGCCGGCTGGAAAAATGTGGCCTGCGCTCTTCCCCAACTGCGGGGCCTGCGGAGTCGCCAGGGCAGGGTGAGGGTGCCCGCCTGGCGCCGTCCCTCCTGGGGAGTGGGAAAGAGGGGATTTGGCCTCACCTGGAAACCAGGCCTCCACCCGTGGGTATGCTGGACAGAGGCCAAGCTGCGGTGCGGCGTCTGGGCCTGGGGCCAGCGGTGGCCAGCGGGCCGGGCTCCAGGGCCAACCAGGAGGCTCTGCTCTCTCCCCACCCAGCGCTGTCTCTGGAACAGGGTGAAAGGCTCCACAGGAGCCAATAAAGAAACCCTCTGCCTGAAAACCTTGGCCCCTCTCCCAGCAGCTGGCCAACTGCTTCCTCTCTGAAGCTGTCCTCAAGATGCGGGGAGTCCCGGGCTAAGCCAATCCATTGCAAGCATTTTCCTGAATTTTGCCCATTTGGACTGAATTCCTATGTCTAAAGGTCTGGGGAGGACTCAGGTCTTCCCTGTGCTGGCGCTCTTCCCCGTGCGCTACAGAGCATCGGCCGCAGCATGGCCATGGCAGGTACAGGTGCCAGATGGAATCCAGACTCTTCCAAAACTAGGGGTGTGATCTGGGCAAATTTCTTCTCCTCTCTGTGCCCCAGAGTCCTCTTCCGTAAACTGGAGGTGGTAGCGATTCATCATTGGTTCATGAGTTTACTCTGGGGACTGAAGAATGTAAAGCACTAGGGCCAGGGTCTGATGCACCGTATCTAAGCAGCTGTTACTACTGTCGCCTGTGCACAGGACAATTTTCTCAACTGGGTCACATAACACTAACTTGGCACGTGCTCGGTTCCCAATAATGCAGAATTGCATTTAAATAGGGGGAAAAAAGGAGTTCCTGGCAGCGAGTGGGGAGTGGGAGAGCTCATACTGGTGGCTGGAGGGCCGCAGGGGTGCCTGCCCCGCTTTCCAAGAGGGACCTGCTGTTCAGGCCACCAAGACTCAAGATTCAAGTGTTAGAGGGAGCAGGAGGCTGGGCAGTGACTTTTTTTGGTCAGGTTGGAAGTTGTTCCAAAAATGTAGCACTCCAGCTGGTCTGTGCTCATGTGACCTGGCTGGACCCCAGCCCTAGCCCTCCTGTTCTCCAACCCTGTAGCCCTCTGGTCCTCACTGTTCCATTGAGGGTGCAGAGGAGGTGGCGGCTGGGAGAGTCTGGGGAGGTAGGGCCTGCCTGACCTCTGCTTTGTTATCTTATTCCCATGGTGTCTGGAGTGTGGGTCTTGGCGAGCATAGGGGCCTGGAGATGAAACCTGGTGGCTCTCGGTCTGCCTAGGGCCTTAGGTTCCACTGATTCCAAAGCTGTGTGACTTTGGGCAAGTTACTTCTTTGTAAAATGAGAACAGTGAAGGGGCCTCCCCCACAAGATGCTGGGAGAATTAACTGAACAAGGCACGCATTGCCTTTGGAACACTTGCGGTTCTTTGTAACACGTACAACTGTTCAGGAAGCGTTAATGTTTATTACTAAGTGCATGTTACATTTGCATCGTATCCCAAACTCCATAGTTTCTGGCCTTAAGGACACATCTGTGCTCTGGAGGAACTGTGGACTCAGTGTCAGCCCTCAGGCCCTGCGTATGAGGTGGGGAAGCTGAGGCCAGAGAGGGAGGGGGTTGGCCCAGGCCACGAGAATGAGAGGCTCGCATGGGGGAGGATCCAGCCCCCACCCCCCACCCCCGACTCCTGCAAGTGGAGGCTTGGGCTCGCATCCTCAAGGCTGAGAGAGGACTGAGCAGAAATGGCCTGAGTCCTCATGGTTTTATTTCTCAAGGTCTTACAGCCTCCGAGGGGAAGGGAGACCAGAGATGGACAGGGAGAGCATCTTGGAGGAAACATTCAGGGAGAAGCATTTATCTTGAGACTTGAGGGATCAGAGGAGGGAAGTGGAAGGGCTGGTGGGAGCTGGGCTGTGGGCCGCACCAGGCTGCCCGGGACCCCCGCTGCTGTGCTCCCCCGTGGTGGCGGCCTTTCTGCAGGCGCAGACACTTCTGTGAAAAGCGGTGACTTTGTGTGGCAGAGTTCCAGGCCCCTGCCTGTGCGGTGGAAACAGAACAGCTCTGAGCTTGCTACTTATTCCCTGGAAGTCATTCCCCCTAAAGATATGCCCTTTGTTGCACCATCAACCGTGTACTCCAGCCACAGCCCAGGGTTTGCTGTTTAACCATCTGGTGCTCACACGCCAGTGGGATTCGACTGTGCCTTGCTGAACTGCGGCCTGACCCCGGCTGGGACCCCTGCCTGCACCCTGGCTCCCACCCCAGTCTCCACTCCAGCCCCCACCCCGGCCTGCACCCTGGCCCCACCCTGGCCCCCACCCTGGCCTGAACCCTTCCTGCACCCTGGCCCCCATCCGAGCCTGCACCCAGACTGACACTCAGGCCTGCACCCTGGCCCCCACCCCAGTCTGTATGTGGCCTGCACCCTGGCCCCCACCCCAGCCCCCACCCCGGCTTGCACTCCAGCCTGCACCCTGGCCCCCACCCCAGTCTGTATGTGGCCTGTACTCTGGCCCCCACCCTGGCCCCCACTTAGGCCTGCACCCTGGCCCCCATCCCAGCCCACACCCAGACCGACACCCAGGCCTGCACCCCATCCCGCACCTCGTGAGCTGGAGTTGGCCTGCACCATTCTCATCCCTGCGGTTGTTATCTGGCTGCGGGCTGGGGCTCCAGCTAGGTCGCCGCGTTCCCTGGAGCCCACCTGTCCCACCTAAAGCGCTGCTCCCCACAAGCCCCTGAGTGACCTCTGGTGCCTCACAACTCAGCATGCATCTTTTAACCGGACTCCATCTGGAATCCTCAGCAGCGAAGGCCAAGGATAGCACGGGACGAGTGGGAAGCCAGTCCCCAGATGGAGTGGGGCTGGGGCCAGGTCCCTGAGGAGCCTGAGCGGGGACAGGGCAGGGCCACCCCGATCAAAAGTCTCTGGCTACTCTGCTGGGGCTGCAGGGCTGAGCCAGGCCCTGGGAAGGAAGCCGGCACAGCCCCAGTTGTAAGACCTGAGAATGTCCCAGGTCACTTTCCTCTCCTCTCCCCGCGCTTCCACGAGTGTATCATAGCAGGGCCCTTGCTCAGCCTCCCTATGTGGCACCGTGGGGCCCACCGGCGGGTGGGGGGGTACTGTTAACGGGCCACGTGGTGCCGATGGACAGGCTCTGGCCACTGGTGGCTCCAGCCTCCGGGGCCTTGGATGAGGCCATGTGCCGGCGCCTGGTGCCGGGGCTGCATGGTCCCCGTCCTCGGCCACATGATGAGGCGCGGGGAGGAGGGACAGTATTGACTGTCAAGCCCCTGGTTGCTGTAGCAACGCCCAGAAATGGCTGAGATCAATAGTGGCAGCCCAAATTTTATTTGCTTTTATTTCTTCTTTTGGGAGCAGCAGCGGCCCAAGGCGAAGACTGGTGGCCGCTGGTGGCGGGGCTGGTGGCCGCGGCTGGGTGTGCAGCAGGTGTGCGCCGGGGAGAGAGAGATGGGGCTTTCTCAAGTGGCCGTGCAGGGGGGTGAGGGGAGGGAAGAGCCGTGGGGGGCACTTGCCGGGCCACCTAGCCTGCCTGCTCAGCCCCCTGGTCAGCCCCGGGTGGCAGCGGGGCCTGGGGGGGGGGTGCAGTCAGCAGCGCTGCCCACACGCTGTGCCTCTCTCAGCTCCCGAGCACTCTAACCTGCAGAAAGGGCATCGAGGAGGGTGAGCAGAGCCCGGGGGTGGGCTGGGTTGTGTTGCTACGCAGCTGTTGTGGGACCAGAGGGAGCCCGTGCATGAGGATGCTTGAAGGAAATGATGCAGGCCGCGTCTATGCATCCAGGCGAAGGATGAAGCCTCCAGTTTGGATGACGTTACATCTGACACCTGTGAGACTGTACGCTCAGGGGTTATGTGGACTCATGCTGATGACTTGGTTGATTGGTCACTTTGTCCTTCCTTCGTTCATTCACTCACACAAACAGGGAGTGCGGCGCGGGTCCCACCAGCACGGAAGGGCTGTGGGTTTGCAAAAGCCCCATGCAAAATAGGGGTGTCGGGGACGCTGCTCGGCAGGTGCCCTCAGTGCAGGGCGGACGATGCATGGACAGCTGGAGAAGTCACTCACTCTGAAGGGGAGGTCTGCAGAGAGTGCAGGGGAGAGCAGGGCAGCCTGCCTGGAGGAGGCTGCCTTTTGGCAAACCGAGGGAGTCTATGGGAGTTGGCAGGGAACTAGCTGAAACGGTTCCAGAAGCTGGTGCATGGACACAGAGGGTGGTGGGGCGGGTTTCAGGGCCAGTCCCTGGGAAACTTCTGATGTCCAAGGAGACCATTGAGAGATGTGTCTCCCTCCAGGGCACTGGGCCAGCCGGTGTTGGCAGCACACAGAGGATCCCTAAGGTGGCTTTGGCGAGGCTCCCAGGGACCCTGTTCATCCAGCCGTTACCTAATAATCCGATGAACTGTTCCGATGAACAAAGCAAGATTCATGCCCTCAAGGAGACAACGGTCTAGTTGAGGAAGGCGGGTGTCCGTGAGCAACGGGCTCTCCGCCCGACGAGATGGTGGCCATGCTCTGCAGGGATGAAGGAGAGCCCAGGGGGCAGGACGAGGGCTTGAGTGCAGGTGGCAGCTTGCCTTCTGTCCCAGGGCCTGGGAGCTGGACGCCTCTCCGGCAGTGGCGGGCAAGCAGGGCCCTGAAGGAGGTGGAGGACGGAGCTATCAGGTATTTGGGGCAGAATGTTCCAGCGGCACATGCAAGTCCACCTGCTCTGAGCCTTGGGAGGCCGGCCTTGCTGGAGTGGGACAGACCAGTGGGAAGGGTGGTCAGAGAGCGGCAGGGGGCCAGGCGACAGCTCGAGTGGCTCTTCAAAACGTGGGGGGTGGGCCCCATCACATTCCCACCGCTGAATGACATGGTTGCCTTATGTTTAAATGATCATCTACTATTTTTATCGCAATTAAAAAAAATCAGCTGCTGGAAACAGGCTGCTGTTGGGCAGTGGGAGCAGGGAGTGAGGAGGCCTTGGGCCCAGTGCCGGGGTGGGTACGCAGGCGTGGAGACACATGGGGGGCTTCTGGCGGTGTTCCGAGGTCACAGCCGGCAGGATTTACGGAAGGATCGGGTTTGGCGTGTGATGAACTTTATATGTGATGGTGGAAGGATAATGTCATGTAATTAGCATAACCATTAACGTATAGTGAGGACTACATACCATGAACGTGTCATTTAGTCAAGTATCACCCAATCTCTTTCATTGGATCACACTCCGCATTTTACAAACCGTTTTCACAGATGTGCTTGCTGTGTCCTCCGAACCCCGTGAAGAAGATTGGAGTTTGTGCTTTCAAGGTGGGGGGATGGAAGCCTGGAAAGAAGAAATGGTTTTCCCAAGCGAACTCACCTATTTTTACCTTATTTTTTTATTTTCAGGGGTCCTTCTCGTTCCGCAGAGTCAGGGTGCTCACCCGAAGCCTTGAAGCCACATTGGCCTGTCGCTGGTTTTCTTGACCGTCTCCCTGCTGGGTCATGAGTGTTCTGAGCTCACGGCTTTGCCCTATGGCACTTGTGCAGTGGGCTGGCGCCTTGGCCTCCCCCCCCATCCCCTGAGCAGGTGCTTGGGTGCCCTGGGCCCCTGTCCTGGCTCCTGGAGGGTGAGACCAGAGCAAGGAGCGGACAGGCGCAGCCTTCGCAGCACCCGCACCATGGCGTCCTTGTCACCCCAGCAGTGGGGACAGGCCTGAGAACCTTCAAGCACCTCTTTGCGGGTCGGGGTCTGAGGCGAATGATCTAGACAATGAATAAGAGGAAGCCCAAGCGCGTGGTCTGGGAAGAATTGGGTGAGAGTCTCCGACGGCCCACCTGGAGTCCCTTTGAAAGGGTGTGATGCTGACTCGGGGACAGGCCTCTCCTCATCTGGCTTCCGATGACCCTTTGCTCATCACGTGCCCTTCACGACCTGAGCCAACAACAGACGCCCAACCACAGAGCCCCCCAGGTGTCCCCGTGGCAGCCTTCTCTTTAGGAGTTGCAGGGGACCTGGAAGGAGCTTCCCTATGGGCCATGGAGGGGGTTTTGGCCTGTGTCTCACTGGGAAGCCAATGGGGGACCTTCATCTCCGAGCGACCCCCGTACAGAGTGAGGGGCATAGGGTTTTTACACACGAACTCCTCAGGCACCTTTGCCCGGGTGAGGGACAAAGTGACTCCTCACAGGTAAGGGAACGCAGCTCGTGAGGCTGGACAGCAGGCCCGCTTGCTCCGACGGGCAGGAGCCGGGGGGCGGGGGGTGGTGAGTGTGAGGCTGCCTGGCCGGGGCCAACACTCAAAGGGCAGCAGAGGCCTTACAGGGTTTGCAAATAACCATCTCAGAGGAACACGAACTCGAGCCCAGGCAACCTGTTTCTTGAACTTTCTAGAACCTGGATCTTTGTAATTTCTCCATGTAGGTCCAAGTAGGTCCTTGATCTTTTCTTACACGCCTTGGCGTTCCAATAGGATTCTTTCCGTCTCAGTTTTGGTTGAGGAACCAAATTTTGGCAAAACCAATGGATGCTGTATCCCAGAGCTTCCACCACAGCCAAATTCCAAAGTAAATGTCCAAGAACCGTTTAAGGCCAGTCTAGAAGCAGTATGTTCCTTGTCTACAAGGACCTGAGGAACTTGAACCCAGAAGTAAATCAACTATATCCCTAAGCACATTATTGATTCAGCTGACTTTTTTAATTAAAGATTTTATGTATTTATTCAGGAGAGACACAGAGGCAGAGACATAGGCAGAGGGAGAAGCAGGCTCCATGCAGGGAGCCCGATGTGGGACTTGATCCCAGGACTCTGGGTCACGACCTGAGCCAATGGCAGATGTTCAACAGCTGAGCCACTGGGGTGCCCCAGTTCAGCTGACTTTTTAAAACCATCATTATTCATAATAATAAGGCAAGGCTTTCCCGATGAGGGAAGCAGAGCCCTGGCTTAGAGCTCCTTCAATAGTTTTCCAGGACCACACAGTAAGTACTGCTGATTTTCTTCACACTGAGGATATAATAGAACATAAAAGGGTCGAAAAGGAGAAATAAGTTTTCGGAAAGGTGTTGGGACGCCTGTCCCTCACTTCAAGCATAGTGCGACGCACCCCTGCGGGCTACCGTGCCAGCTTTCTGAGGCACCTGCTGAGAAATTAGGGGGTGTCAGGTAGGCTCCCCACGGATGGGCCAGCTGGAGGCGGCCCGGAGGTGATGAACAGGATTTGTGGGGGCTGGGCTGGGCGTTTTCCGCAGAACAGGGAAGGCCTTGCCAGTGAGGGAGCTGGTCTGGGCCATGGCCCTTCCTGCGCCACGGGCTGCCTGTACAGTTGACAGGACCTCAGCAGGAAACACCCTGGACCCCCATACTCCCGGGGGGGGGTCCGCCGGAGGATCCAGACGCTCGGCAGGAGAGGGACATGTCCATCCACATGGAGAGAGCAGTGGAGGGGAGCTGCTCAAGGAAGGGGTCCCTGGAGAGGCCGCCAAAGCTCCCCATCTAGGAAGAGTCCTGCTGTAACCTCAGGCCAGGCTGCGGGAGGGCTTGCGGCCCACAGCTCAGGGAGGACTTCCTGTTCTAGTCCCTTCTCCCTGGGCCAGGGCTGCCACTGGCAGTAGGGTTGGTGGAGACACAGAGAGAGGCAGAGACACAGGCAAAGGGAGAAGCAGGCTCCATGTAGGGAGCCCGACGTGGGATCGATCCCAGGACCCCGGGGTCACGACCTGAGCCAATGGCAGATGCTCTGGTGTGGGTGCACCCCACTCTGCACCCCAGTGATCTGGATCTGATCACTGGGGTGCAGGGGGGAGGTCGGAACAGGACTTGCCTTTGGCCGGTGAGGCAATAATTGCTGAAGGCGAGTAACGGATCCATTCCATTCTTCTCCTTTAGGCGTGTGTGCTCAGAAGTCTCCATAATTCAAAATATTCTGAGATGGAAAGACCCAGCGGGCAGCACGTGGGGAAAGCGGTGAGCCAGACCAGAGAAGCTTTGTAGCCGCAGGAAACTCTAGCAGAGGGGGAGGATTAGGTGGTGATTTTCAAATTAAGATCGAAGTGTTAATTATTTTACAGAGCCGGACCTTCTAATTTCAACATTGGGACTGAGCTTTGTGACTTCAGGTGGCTGCGGGACTTCACAATAAGCAGAAATGACCAGGGAAGGCCCGGGAATTAATCCTAGGGGCAGATGAAAAAACTAATCCCACTGAGCAAATTTAAAGGGTATTAGACAATTTTAGTTAAGGGGAAACAGTCACCGCTTTATGTAAGTTTTGATCTGGATTGAGACAGAGCGTGGATCCGGGACTCTGGGTGCCCGGCAGCCTTGGGGCCCGGTTTTGTCACCTGCACTGCGGCTGGGTGATGTCTCTAGAAGGTCGCTGTGTCAGAGAGACCACACCCACAAGGCGCTTCGTGTAACCCATCGTAGATGCGATGGTTAATAAATTGGGTTGTCGTGTTCATGCGACGGTTCCACGGGGACGGGGGAGTGGTTGGCAAGTCCTGGTGGGCTCCGGGCTGCATGCCAAGCCCGAGAACAGGTGCAGAGAGGGGAGGTCGGTGCGCAGGATGCAGGGGGAGACAGAGGGGTGGGGAAGAGCGTGGACGTCTGCGATTGTCTTGGGAGCTGTGTCTCTTCAACAAGCAGGTCACTCTTGGGGCACCAGCGGCAGAACTTGAGCAGGTCTGAGCCTGGGGGCCCAACTCCCGAGGGTGCGCTCGGCTGCAGCGCGGGCTGTGTGTCCTGGGGGGCAGGTGTCCCCAGCTCCTGGGAGGGTGAGGACCAGCCCGCTCACGGCCCACAGGGCGGCCGCAGGACCTGCTTCTGTTCTCAGCCCTGCCCGTAAAGTGGGAGAAGGGAAAGGGGAGCACAGGCACCGGAGCTTCACAGCGCATCACAGAGCAAAGTCCAACTTAATTAACCCTCTGAGGCCTGTCTCCTGGAAAGGTCTGCAGCACACACTGGAGAGAAGTCCCTGTGGGGCCATTCGTGCTGTTAAGAAATGCTGATTGTGGGGATCGCTGGGGGGCTCCTCAACTGTTGAGCATCTGCCTTGGGCTCAGGGTGTGACCCTGGGGTCCTGGGATCAAGTCCCACATCGGGCTCCCTGCAGGGAGCCTGCTTCTCCCTCTGCCTCTCTGTGTCTCTGCCTCTCTCTCTGTGCATCTCATGAATAAATAAATAAAATCTAAAAAAAAAAAAAAAAAAGAGAAAGAAATGCTGATTGCAGACGCCAGAAGTTCCCATGCGGGCCGGGCAGGAGGTCACAAGGGTCCACGGTGTGGCATAGGGTGTGCCCTGGGGCTGGGGAGGAGTCCTGCGGCAAGAGTCGGTCTCACTCTGCGAACCCAGGTGTGCAAAGAAGTATTGCTTTCTTTTCCAAAATGACTTTCATTTCGAGCCCCTGTTGGGCAACTGGGAACCTTGATCTCACTCTTTGCTGGGAGTTGCCTGACGTGCAGAATTGTGTCGGAATCCCAGGGCTTCCGTAGGACCAATGTCTGGTTGTGGGTGCCCCCCTGGTCCTTGCATGGTTTGTCGTTAGAGGTCGGGTACTCCTGGTCACTGACCTTTCCAGTGGGCATGGCCTTCTGGGCCCTGTACTCCGCTGTGCCCCTCTGCGCCCCTGGGTGCGTGGGGCCATCTTGGAGGCTGGCTGCTCTGGCCCCAAAGCCAGGTCTTCCTAGAGTCTTTCCAGTTGCCAGCTGTGCTTCCCGGATGCTTCCTGCCTTGGGACCCATGGATCATGCACTTTTTCTCACTGTTCATCCTCTGCAGACTCGGTTTTCAGTCTGGAGGTGGTCATAAGGGGTTTGGGGGGAAGACCGTACCCCAATATCTTCCCTTCCTGCTTCATAAACTAAGCTTTTGGAAGCAAACATCTGGAAGGCTCACTGGCCAGTTCTACTTTCTATCCTGCTACATCTCTCCCTGCAACAAAGAAGACTAGCTCTCCTGATGGAAATCATGGGCTGTCCCAGTAGGTGCCTTCTCAGAAGCCAGGGCCCTTTCCCCTATTCGGAGTGGCCACAAATTAAGCCATTCTAGGCTGATTTGCAGCCACTCCCCACCCCGACCCACCTCTGCCGCAGAAGGGAGCGTGACTACCAGATTGTGCTGACCTAAGGGATGATCATATTTCTGATTTAACCGGAGTCTTTTTTTTTCCTTTGAATTTCATTAATAGTGTGATGAGCAATGAAATAGTTCCATCAGACATTTTTATGTAATTTTTTTTTATGACAAAAGTAATAGAAACACATTGTAGAGAATTTAAAAAGTGGGAAGGGAGAGGGATGAAGAAGGAAGGTAGGTAGAGAGAGGCATGAAGACAACTAGATACAAATCATTCAAGAACTTCTTGGGTTAGACTCCTAGGGGTTTTATGTGCCTACTTATTTAGTCTTCACCACAGCCCTATGGGGAAGGCTGTTATTCAGCCTTTGGCGATGGTGAGAACTCTGGAGCACAGAGAGGTTAAGGACCCTTTTCAGGATCACACAGCTCCAGGCAGTCTGACTTACCCTCAACCAGTAGTGACTTCCAGGTGTTATATTTCCCACATCAGTTGGATTTAACCCTATTCTTTGCATCTATTTTGAAAATATTTTGTGGATTCAATTTCCTTTTTAATCTAGCCCAAGAGATTTTCGTGACTTTCAAGAACTCCATTTTTTATGATGATACTTGAATTGTTGTTTTCTAATACAATTGAGTCATGGTCAGACTATAGCTTGTAGGTTTTTAATTTTTTTTTTTAAGATTTATTTATTTGAGAGAGAGGGAGAGAGGACACAAATAGGAAAGAGGGAGAGGGAGAAGCAGACTTCCCTCTGAGCAGGGAGCCCGACTCTGGGCTCGATACCCAGGACTATGGGATCATGACATGAGCCGAAGGCAGATGCTTAACCCCCTGAGCCACCCAGACGCTCCATAGATTTTTTTTAATTTCACCAAGCTTTTCCTTTAGCTAAAGATAGAATCAGTATTTAAAAGTTCCTTGGTTGTAAGACAGGAGTCAGCCAATCAGTTCATCAGTCCATGCAGATATCCTTAACCAAATCTTCATCCTTTGTCATTTTTTGTCCAGCTTAATCTGTAACATTTCAAAAAGCATATTTATATTTTAAATTCAAATTGCATCGGACTCAAATTTTAACATATTTATAGGAGATCTTGTTTTCGATGCTATTATTTGCTGTAAGTTGCATGTGACTGTATGATGCCCTCATGGATTGTATCTCTTACCCTTATGCCATCTCTCCTGTAAGGTAGATGCTTTATGGCTTGAGATTTAGGTTTGTTTGTGATGCTGAGATGATTGTTGTTGCTTCTTGTTTGCTTGCATATTTTCATTTGCCAGTACTTTCTGCCTCCCTTGTGTTCAACATTTGCCACTCTTCTCGAGGGGTTTCTCCTTAATAACATAGGATATGGTGTTGTTTTTAACACAACCTAATTGTGTGTCGATTTGGAAATGCCAGATGATAGGTGGGTGATGGCTTTGATTTTATCCCTGTCATTTAAAAACAATTATATTTATTTATTTACTTGACAGAGAGAGCGTGCACGTGAACAGGGACAAGGAGAGGGGAGGAGGGGGGTGGGGGGAGAGGGAGGAGGAAAAAATCTCAAGCAGACTCTGAACTGAGCACAGAGCCCGCCGGGGGCTTGATCTCATGACCCAAGGTCATGACCTGAGCTGAAACCAAGAGTCAGGTGCTCAGCTGACTGAGTCACCCAGATGCACCGTCTGCCCATCATTTTATTTAAAGCTTACCATTATTTTATTTTATTCTTTCCTTTTTCTCTCAGTCTTTATTTCTGCTGATGCAACAGAGTATATTTCTTACTCTCCTGTTCCTTTATTTTAATTAGGAAAGTCCGAGATGCCTCTATGTTCTCTCTGGCTTTCTCTCTCTACGCAAGGGAGATGGTAACGCTCCCTTCCCTTGGATGCTTTCGTTTGCCACCTCTCTCCTTCACTTCTTCCTGTTTTTCTCCAACAACCACGGTGATTTTAGCAGCTTCAATAACTTATAATTTTAGTTTCATATAAAATTTTCCCAAACTGCATGTCTGCTTATTTCAAGACCCCTCTTGGGAGAGGAGCTGCTCTGTGAGAGGACCCCATCCTGCCGGGCTGTGCCCTGACTCTGAAGAATGGGGAGAAATAGGGGCCAGTTCTTAAATGGCCATCTTTACATTAAAAGCATTAAAATTAATTTTCCTTGAATGTGATAGCACATTCCTTGAATGCGAAGGAAGGGCTGAAATTCAGATGACCGTTGCTTTATTGCATGCCAGTGTTCCCTTCCCAAAAGCTCTTCCAGAGTTAAGAAAGAAACAGCTTATAAAATATTAACAGGTGGGAATTAGTTTTTAAAATGTCTTTTAAATTGTAAGCCCTTTATTTTTGCTCTATGGAAAAAGAAAAATGAGCCCTTTTTTTTCTGTCTCCATTTCCTTCATGTCTCAACTTTTGACATTTGTATTCTGGTCTTTTAGTTCCAAAATAATGGAGTTTTAGTTCTATGTTTAAATAGATCCCATAATTACCACTCATCTCTCACCACGGCTTCATATCTGATTAAAAAATTATATTATTTTTAAATTATTTTTTAGAGATAGAGTGCACGTGCATGAGTAGAGGGAGGGACAGGGGGGAGTGAGAGGGGTCATCTCAAGCAGACGCCCCACTGAGCATGGATCCTGACACGGGGCTCGATCCCACAACCTGAGATCATGACCTGAGCCGAAATTAAGAGTTGGACACTTAACTGAGCCACCCACGCACCCTTTCATGTGTGATTTTTAATTTTGATCACTTCTTGGGAGTCAAATCCATTATCAAGTAGTTGTTGCAAAAAGGGCTCAGAGTCATATATTCAACACTTACCATAATTCGAGGCAGTGATCATTGTTAAATACTATTTAATAATCATAAATAGAATAATAGAATAATGATAATAATACGTTTTACTCTATTGAGAACATTTTACTTATTCATCAACAATTTAATTGTTTTCTTTTTAAAATTGGTGTTTCTTTGTTCCACACAGAATAAAATTATTACCTCTTTGTTTTTTTCTAAAGATATATTTACAGAAGCATTTCTTTTCTCATCTGCCTCTTTATTTTGGTTTCTTTCACTATGCGGAAACTTTAATTGTATGTAATTAAATCTGATGATGTATTCTTTGTGATTTCTTCTATTACTTCTAAATTTACATACTTGATATCAAGTTTATAGTCTATTTTTTCCCTATAATTGGAATTTAATATCTTAACAGGTAGCTCTGTAATTCATTTAAAAGTTTAGTTAGTATGTGCTCGAAGGAGAAACTCATTTAATTTTTCCCCAAATTCATAACCAACACAAATTTTGGCAAGTTCTCCCTATATTTGTTAAATATTAAATTCTGATAACCACCCCACACACATTTTCTCTCTCCTGACTTCTTTTGTCTTCTTTTCAGATGCCTGTTTTCATCTTTTGACCTCTTACTTTTGAGATATAGGACTTGCCCCTTGCTCTGCCATTCGCATGGATCGTCTCAGTGAGATAGTTCCCTAAATCAGCCTTTTCCAAACTACGTTTCCTGTGTTTCAACGAAGTCTCTGCACATACAGTGCAAAAATCCGGTCACAGCATTCATTTTTCCAACTGAAATTTAATAGCAGATCAAGTGGCTGCTTTCCGTATTTAACCAAGAACCCTGGAAGTAGTTCTGTCTAAAAGGTTTCTGTGTGGGGCACCCAATCTTACCCTGGCAGCAAGGTTGGGAGACTGATTAGCCGCTCAAGTATGCAAACTGATTTGCTCCCCTCCTCTGTGAACACACTTCTCACCCCAGAGATCTTAAGCATCTGCAGGATAGGGTCACAAAAGGATCTCTCACACCATTACACTGGGACACCAAGTGTAAACTCTCCACACACGTGTCACACTGCTAGAGCCAGTCTGGACAGTATCTGTAGGACAAACAGACTGTTCTTGCCTCTATTATGGTGTTTAATCATTTGCTCTGTTAATTTATCTTTATAAGCATGAGCCTCTCTTCCCTAACATAATGAGTTGCTGGAGGGCAGGAAATACATACCTTTAATTCTGCGTCTCTAGTGCAGAGCACAGAAGCTACCTTGCGGTGGAGGCTTAATTACCATTCATCAGCGAATGATGAACCTTCAGAAGCCCCACCTTCTCCCCCAAACCCACCTTGCCCAACGAGCCCACTGACCCACCATCACACAATCCACTAGAAGCAGTGACAGGATTGTCAAGGCAGTTTCCCCAATTTGCTTAAATCAGTTGTGTTTGTCTGCAGCCAGGCTGTCCCAGTAACTGGATCCATATTCTGTGACAAATGCAGAGATGAATCAGACATGATTCCCTTCCTCAAGGAACTCAGAATTTCTGAGGATAGATGACACATTAGCTTAAATGTAATTCAGAGGGAAACTGATTGCTGCCACATGAGCTGTGTATCAGGAGAGAGAAGAAAGGAAGCGAAGAACAATTTTTTTCCCCATTAGCCTTTGGGGATAAGAAACACCATAATTTTGGTCTTATTAAAGGCTGCCCCGTGATTAATATTTCCATCTAAGAAGCAATTAAGGAATTATTATCCAGGGAGATTGTGACAAAGGAATTAAGCCACGCCGGCTCTGTTCAGGCCGAATAAGGCTCTGCTTTTGAGTATTGAAAATTAAGTCTGTTTAGAGTCAAGGCTTACATTTTGTCCCTAGCTTTTGCTCAGGTGCTGTGTGAGAGCCACTGAGTGGGTAAGTAATAAATTATCTAGAACTACCTAGCAAATACAATCTGCAGCGCTAAATGGAACACATTAAAATCGTGGTGTGAAAATCAGAATAATAATAATTTAACATGTGGACTCCAAGGGGCAACAATCTGTTTTAGTCTGTTAAAGTATATGCATTTTGAGATATAAAACTATACTTTTCAGTGTTATAGTGCTTAATTATTTCTAACTATTATTGAAATAGTGGAGAAATCATCTTGCCTCAGTGCTGGAATCATACTGTGTTCACAAGTGTGTCTAATTATAAACATTTTATTAGGATTTTTTACAAACCCAGTTTTTTTTTTTGAGGTGCTAAATGGGAAAGCTTACTACAACGCCTATAAAACAACTTTCAAATATATATATATATATATATATATATATATATATATATATATATATGACATCAACTCTAAAATAGGTACTTACATATCTAAAATGCACAGAAGAGTAGAGTAGTAAGGGGCCCTCCTTTTACTTAGGAGAAAATAGGAGCCCCACGAGGCCAAGTAGGAACAGAGCTAGGAGCAAAACCTATGCTTCTTTACCTTCTGACTAGTGCTTGTCCTTGGAAGATTTTTTTTTTCTTAATGGAAGAAGTGGGATTTCTATATCCTCGTCTGAGAGGTGGAGACACTGAGATTTCATGTCCGGAAACCACCCAGCTGAGCCATACCAGGAGCAAGTGGTAGGTCTCTGATGGGAACCAGTCTGCTTGCTGCTGGTCCGCCTGTGGTTCGCGGCACCACGCTGGGCTCCTCTCGTGACCCTCTGCTGCAGGGTCAGAATGTCTGCACATCTTCAGAAAGTAATAAATTGCTCTCCTCTTGGAATCACTGAAGGCTATCAGGCAGAGGCCTAGATGTTTGTATGGATCTAGTTAGGGCAGGCTCATCACCAGAATCTATTTCAATTTGGAAAATGTCTATGAAGCCTGTACTGTAGGCTAAGCACTGCTCTAGAAACTGGAAACAATGACTAAAACAAGAACTTTCTCTCAAAGAGCTTATAGTCTAGAATAGAGACAGACCAGAAGGAATAAAGAGGAGAAGGTGATGGCAAGTCCCTGGCCTGGGGAGGTGTCTTATTCCACGTTTGAGATGGAAAGTTCCTTTGTTCCGCATCTCTGCATTTCCACAGATCTCAGTGTAGTGATGTTCTACTCATTCCTTTAGTCCACTGGCTTCAAAATACTTGCTTGTCTACACTAGCCATTTCTTCCAATCCTTTCTAGAAATTTTCCACATGATTAATGGTATGTTTTAAAACCTCCGCTTTGGGTAGGCTTGCAGTAGATGCCACACAGCTGTAGCTGTCAATGGGTCACGCTGCATGATAAATTAGCCAAATGGAGCTCTGGAAGCGCTGTCACTTTCCTCCATTAATGCAAGAGCCATGGATGAGTCCCTGCATGGTCACTGCTCCACATTAAGCCCAAGCAGAGCTCTGTGCGCAGAGGATTCTCCTGATGTGAGTCTCAGACACTTGGGAGATGGCAGGTACCAGTGGAACTCCTCACAGAAGACTGACTTTCCTCCACGGCGGTCCACCTACTCTGGGACCCTAAATCACTTCTTGGTTACAGGCTTCTTTTTCGTTTCTGCCACTGTGCACGCCACATGTTTCCATTTGTCTAGGCGGTGCATTTGAATACGGTGTGGGGGGAAGTGTGGGATCATCTCAAGGTGAGACTTGGTGTCTAGAGTCACCCAGGAGTCTCCATCCCTCCGTTGACACGGATTATGACTCATCCTAAGGAGGTTGTGGTTGTGGGTCAGGACAACCTCTCCCTGGGGATTTTTTCTCTTTTTCTGCCTTTTTAATATGAATGCTCTGAGCTTTCATTTCATGCTGTTTATAGCCCATTTTGAGACAGGGGACATGGATGGCCTATCATAGTGTTTGTGATGGTTTCATCTCTGGAGGGCCATCTTATTCTTATATCTCCTGGTTCTAGGGCTTCTCATACCCTGAGAGGAAAAGCAGATTCCATTCCCCTTCCACATGTGTGTGCGATTGATAAGGAGGGCCATGGAGGGAATCTGAAGCCAGCTTTCAATTCCTACTCACTCCAGGTGGGGGGAATCATCACACAGATCTGGCCCAATGAGCAGTGCCCCTTCAGGTCCAGTAGGACTTCATTTAAATCAGGTCCTCCCTATTTACACCCTTTGGGAGACCTCAGAACTGCTACCTTTGTCCTTGGTTTGGCCCTGAATATACGCTCTTTCTGTCTACCAACTCACTCTGGCCATTGCTCCCTAGATCCTGGGGGTGCTCCCTTGTCTGCCTCATAGGGTGATGGGAGTTTCTCTCTGCCACTTGTGGACAGGAAGACCAATTGCCTGAATGAGGTGGAGCTGAAAGCAGAACCTTATGGAGCAGGAACCAGGCTGCCATGGCTGTCCAATCATTAGTGCTCTATGAAATATCAGAGAACTATCACATCTGCTCCCCGCTGAAGGAGTCCAGATGGTATTGATTATTATTCCTTGGCCATTCTTGAATGGGTTGCACACAAATGAGGTAGATGTTTAAAATGTGGAGAATTGCTGGTGTCTGGATGTGGTTGAATGGACAGACCAATGTTTGTCACTAGAAGGACAGCCTCAGTGGGAGTGGACCTCCTTCATGTGGATCTGGATAGCTCCATGGGAGACACTGGAAGTGGAGCTCTTGCTTCCTTTCCACTGGAGACTGGGTAGACAGGCTTTGACTTTCCTCGGCGGGCACTTTCTAGGAGAACACATCTGCCTCTCCATTGCCATGGTTACAACTCTGGTCCAAGCCACCTCTGTTTCTAGGGCCACTGCATGGTCACCCAAACTGATTTCTCTGGCAGCTACGGCTTTGCTTCTTTTTGTCCATTTTCCACTCTGTAGCAAGCATCCTGTAAATGAGGCCATGCCTCTTAAAATCCTCCAGTTGCATCCTTGCCTCAAACTACCCTCCACTAGTTCATGGGTTCTTCCCTGCCTCAGGACCTTGGTACTTGCAATTCCTTCTGGCTGCAGAGTTCATCACATATTTGGATCTGTTTCATTCTTCAGATTTGCTTGAATGTTCCTTCTTCAAGTAAACCTTGCTTGATTGGCCCTTATCTGTAGCATCCCTTTCCCGTTCCTGCCCTTGGTGTTCTATGCAATATCATCTTTTCTATGGCCATTAGATAACTGATTATCTGAAATTATCTTTGCTGTGATAGTGGCTATTGCTCTTTAGGAGACTATCACATTGGCAAAAGAAGGATCTCATCTGCCTGGGTGAGGACTTTTCCTCATAACTCTTCCTGCTCAGAAATCAACAGCCCCTCAAAATATACTGTGGAATGAATCTCTTTACAAAACTCTAGGTATGTGGCTCTTTAGGTGCAACTTCTAGAATCATTCCAAAGCCCTACATGGTCAGGAGTATGACAATGGAAAGAGATTCCTCAAAAATGTTGTCTCTGTTTGGGGCACCTGGGTGGCTCAGTTGGTTAAGCATCTGACTCTTGGTTTCAGCCAGGGTCATGATCTGAGGGTCCTGGGATTGGGCCCTAGGTCAGGCTCCGTGTTCAGTGGGGAGTCTGCTTCAGGAAGTCTGCTTCTCTCCCTCTCCCTCGGCCCCTCCCCATGTTGTGCATGGGCACTCTCTCTCTAAAATAAAAATAATTAAATCTTAAAAACATGTTATCTCCATATACTTGGGGCTTTAGTTATGTCTTGCAGGCCAGGATCTCAGTTTTCCCATTTCTAATAAGAACAGTTTGAAATGGACTGGTCAACCTCTTATGATCTTTCCTGTTCTAAATTTTGATGTTTTCAGTGTATGATCCTCGTCTGTCAGAGATCCCATCTTCTCAGCTACTAGGATGAGAATAATCACACGCAGATATATATGGCTTTTCTGTAGATGATGTGTATTTATGAGATGGCTGTATTGACTAATCTTTTTTTTTTTTTTTTTGGTCTTGGAGGAAAAGTTTCTCTGATTTAGTTATGTCTGATTTAGAGAAGTTTAGATTTTTTTTTTTTTTTAAGAGTAAGAACTTGTGTGTGGAGTGTGTCAGTGCTGCATTAAAGAATTGTGAGCTGTTTTCTTTTAGAATGTGTGGCAGGTTCCATCTGGTCATATAGGGAGTGGGAACGGCCCTTCCCCTCCTCTGCTCTCACAGGCCTGAACCTGTGGGGGCAGGAAGCTAATTATCACCTCCTAAGATACTTGGAACCTTGTCTCAGTCTTGAAAGAACTGTCCTCATGCTGGTCCTCAGAAGGGAAGAGACCCACACAGACAATTATTTCCTTAGCTCCATGCCACTTTGTGAGCATATGTGCCAGACATACTTGAACTTTGATCATGAGACTCATGCAGAATTCAATGTGAAGAGACGTATTGTCTGAGGAGGCCCCAAAGCCCCCCTGCTTGGTGATCATAATGAATGTGGGTGTCCACCCTGTGCTGAGTCACTGTGGGAGCCAGGTGGGCTTCAGCAAAGGCCACCACATGGAGTCCACTCCCTACTGTTGTTAAGATCAGACTCTCCAGAGAGAAGGGGGTGTCATGCATGAAAAACCCCCACTCTGCTATGGCTCGTCTCATCCCACCAGGCAATCAGCTGCAGCAAGGCTGAGAGGAGGCGGTTTGGAAGGTCTAACTTAGACCTCTGTAGTCTAAGTCATGGGAGGATGTGAAGGGGGGAATGTCTGACAAGATGGAAGATGCAGAGCATTTGTCAGAACAACTGAAGTCCCTTTCTCACCTCACATGGAAGTGAGATATTCTGGTTTCCTTCTGCTGTGTAACAAGCCATCTCAAAATTCAGTGGTATAAAATGGCAGCCATTTATTACACTCACAGATTCTGTGGGTCAGGACTTTGGGAAGGGCAACGTGCACTATCTCTGTTCTACCCAGGACTCCAGTGAGTGTAGGCGATCCTGGTTGTAGAGGTGGGGGATATCTGGAAGGTTGGGATCTGCTGGGACTGTTGTCAAGAGCACTTACATGTGGCCTCTACGTGTAGTTTGGGCTTATCCAACATGGTGCCTGGCTTTTGGAGGAAGAGTCCCAAGAGGACCATCAGAGACCAAGCATTCCTAAGGACCAAAGCAGGAGCTATAAGGATTCTCTTGACCTAGAGAATCACCCAGCTACCTCCTCTCTCCTCCATATGCTGAGGAAGTCACAAGTCAGTCCCATTTTACATGGATCACACCTCTCCATGAAATATGTGCCTAAGAATTTATGGCTATATTTTAAGGTGGCCACACAGGATTTGACCCTGGCTCTACAACCATTGCCCTTTCGATTGGACATGTTGCCTGGGTGGAGGAGGCATTGTGTCCTGGGAGGAAGCTTCAGTAGGGAATGGAGGATATGTCTTTAACATGACTGCATCACTAAGTCCCTACCACCCTTTGAAAGAAAATGCAGCAAGTAGCATCATGGCTTGGGAGGCACCATTCCAGAGTAGGGGCCAGGGGCCCACCTGTGCAGCTGTGAGTGACCTGCTACAACTCGCTTGCCCCAGGCCTTCCTCTATGTGAAGGGAGTAATCACAGCATCTCCTGGCCCGTCCATATGGTCAGCACCCAGGACATGTGCAAGCCTCCTGGATTTTCCAACAGGCTCTTTGGATAGAAGGAAGGTCTCTGTGTCCACAAGGAGGCCCTTTTACTCAGTCCTTCAGCCCACTGCTCTCAGACACACTCAGTGGGCAGGCCCGCCTTCTATACCCAGCCTGAATCCCAGAGATTTAAATGGACCCCGTCAGACTACATGGTCTTTTCCTTCCTTGAACATCTCCATATATTGATTCTGTTATACATTGTTCATTTGCCAATTCCTCACATCCTGGGAAGGATAATACATGTGGAATCACAATTTCCTTTTGAAGTCTTGGCCCCATTGTGTCCTAGGTGAGTAACCACGGGTATATCACGCAGCCTCTTAGGACCTCAATTTTCTGCAAATCAGTGATCAGTCTACCTGTTTGAGGAATGTTATGGGGATTGAATGAACTGACATGAGGAAGGGTTTTCTGATCTGATAAGCATAATACATGCTTGGTATTTTTAATATGATCATTTCCTCTAGCACATAGCAAGCAGAGTGCTTTGCCCACAGCAGGTGCTTAATAGATATGTGCACTTTGGTCTTGATTTACACCAGACCCCAAATGAAGTTTGTGTCAGAGGGAGATTGGAACTTTCATCTCCTGTCCTACTCAGAGACATATGTCACAGAAGCCCTTCTGAATGAATAGGCCACACTGTACTTTTTCTCTCCCTGCCAGGCTCGAAGAGGGATCGCAAGTTTTTGTAACTGACATAATCACAGCATTGATTAAAGAGAAATAACTGACTCCATCACTTTAATTAAAGAGCTAAGGATATGCACCCCATTCTCAGGCTCTCCACGTCAGGGCAAAGTCAGCGTGGGAAGAATCCAGAGACTCCTCTTAACAGAATATTTTGGAAGCTGAATAAATTTTTGCAGCAACTCACTTCATCCGTCAGAGATTCAGTTACATTAGTCTAGGAAATGCATGGAAACAGTTCTCTCCATGTCAGGCTTCTGCAAAAAGAGTGACCAGAACAAACTCATAAGAGACAAATCTTGGTGCACGGCATATTTTTTGTAATTTTTAGTCTGCTCCATTTTTAAAAAAAGATTTATTTATTCATGAGAGACACACAGAGAGAGGCAGAGACATAGGCAGAGGGAGAAGCAGGCTCTTCAGCCCGATGAGGGACTCGATCCCGGAATCCCACGATCACGTCCTGAACCGAAGGCAGACGCTCAACTGCTAAGCCTCCCAGGTGTCCCTAGTCTGCTCCATTTTATTGTGATAAATGGATCTGTGTTTTAAACATCAGGTATTTATTAGGTTCCCACTGTGTGCTCTGCTCAGTGCTTTATTAGAGGCTATGGGGACTAGAGATCAGAAGAAGCTATCCCTGCATTTATGACAGTTGTTTTGGAGTGTGTTCTGAGAAGAGCGTTCAGAGCACAACACTGAATATGTGTGGAAACCAGACAGTAAGGCTGGAGGGAAGCCATAGGGCTGGGCTGGGCTGGGCTCTGGAAGGGTGAACAGTACAGGCAGTCAGCATCTGAGTTGCATTTAGTCCCACTTTTCGCTAACTAGCTATGCAACATCGGGCAATTTACTTAACCAATTTGAGGCTCAGGTTCTTATCTATTAAATAGGTCTCACTCAGAAGGAGAGAAGCCAGTGGGATCTATAGAGTAAAGCTTTGAGCTCACTCCATCCAGTAAACAGTTACTAGGCTCATTTGTAAGGGACGTAAAGGGCAACTGCCTTGGAAGGTTTATTGATGAGCTATTTCTGCCTAAAGACTACCCCCAAACTTAGTGGCTTAAACAATAACCATTGGATGATAGCTCACAATTCTGTGGGTTAACGGGGGCTCAGCTGGCTGATTCCTTTATGTCTCTTTCAGGATTTCTCAAGCAATCGCCGGTGGATGGGGCTGGACTGTCGGTATTACTCCATACAGCCTTGTCTCTATGCTACGGTTTGTCCTCTGGGTCCATATGGCCATTCTCTCTATTCTGGACTTTTCTCATGATCAGCTTTGAGTTGGAAGTGGTCAGGCTTTCTCAATGCCTGGGCTTACAAGTCTCAGGACACAGTTTCCTCCACAGTCTGGTGGCCAAGGCAACCACAGGTCCACCCCAGAGTCTAGGTGAGGGGCAGAAGTTCTGCTTCTTGAAGGGAAGACAGAAATGTTTAGGATAATCTTATGAATCCCAACCCCTCAACTTCTTGCCGCAGCAGCCTCCTGGTGATGGGCTCTGCAAATGACAGTTTCAGAAGACCCACTGCTAACAGGGAGGCAGGTGGATCAGCCACTGAGCAGGGACCTCTTCCCAGTGCACTTCTTTGATGTGAAGGCCTGCAAACTTGACTTTGTCAGGCAACTAGCCTTTTTCTGGGTTCTCAAGACTTTGTTCATACAAACAAGCTTCACAGGAGACTGATGTGTAGCTTAGGCTATTGATGTGTTTATTTACAACAGCACATTTACTTTTCCATCAATGGAGCATCTGGGAGGCTGACTGCTTCATCAGAGTTTCAGTCCTGGGCTCAGGGGGAGGGATTCTTGAAGGATATCTTATCCAGGGTAGGAAAACATTGGAGAACCATCCCAATGTAGGTTTTCCTGGACACTGCTGACTTTTGGCTTTTGCTCTCACTTTCTCAAAGACCATAAGGATCCTGCTTCTGATAATTTTTTTCCAAAGCTACATTAATACTATTGATAAAGGTATAGATTATCATGATGAAACAGGTCTTTTTTTTATTAGATTGTATTTATTTATTCATGAGAGACACAGAAAGGCAGAGACACAGGCAGAGGGAGAAACGGGCTCCCTGCAGGGAGACTGTTGTGGGACTTGATCCCAGGACCCTGGGATGACATCCTGAGCAGATGCTTAACCATTGAGCCACCCAGGCGTCCCAATGAAGCAGGTCTTGATCAGATTTGAACATCTTTTTCTTTCTGCTTTGCCTTGAGAGGATTCAGACATCTGATGGTGACTTACAGGTCACTTATCTACTCTGTCCATTGGCAGCTACATTAGAGTAACTCATTGCCGAGTTCAGGGAGTATGTGTGAGCCAGAAGCACTTCTTATACATTGACCTTGAAGGAGACAGCAATGCCAACAAAATGTCATGGCCGAGGATGAATATGACAAATGCTGCCACTAGACAAATCCACTGCCAGCCTTGCAGGTGAAAAGGGCACGTCCATTGCAAGTGGTCAGACCTGGGAGAACTTTAGTGAGGACCCCTAGGAGGAGATTGTTGGATGAAATAAAGAAGCATGGCTTTTTGAGGGTTTTGGAAAAGTGCAAAGAAAGCAGGGAAGTAGGATGATATGTGTCAATTAGGGAATATGTAGATTGATACGAAGTATAAAGGACCATATATATGCAAGTTGTGATGATCAAACAAATATTGATTATGTTTTGAATTCCCCAACTGAGGTAGATGTTCTTTGAAGGTCAGGACCATTTCTTATATTCAAGGTTTTGGCACTGACTTATGAGATTAGATAGCAAGGTGGTGGACACTCACAGGGAGAAAGATGGTGTAGGAGGCAGACTCATGACCCCTACGTGATCCCACCTGCTTCCTGGGACTATAAGTGTGGTGGGATATCACACCTACAAATATGCTACCTTACAAGGAAAAAAAACTTTGTTGATAGAATTAAGGTTACTGATTAGAATCTTTAAGATAGGAAGATTATCCTGGATCATCTGGGTGGACTAAGCAGAGGATGGAGAGGAAGTCAGAGATTTAAAGCACAAGAAGTCATGTTGGCCTCCCATATCAAGGAAACAGGGACCTCAGTTCTACAACCACAAGGAACTGCCAGTAACCTAAAGGAGCCTGAAAGTGGGCTCTCCCCCTGAGCCTCCGGTAAGAGCCCAGGCTGTGTCACTGACACCTTGGCTTTGGCCTTATGGGACCCTAAGTAGAGAACATAGTCTTACTGTGCTGGATGGACATCTCACCTGCAGAAACCAAGAGCTAATAGACTCGTGTTTTAGTCACTAAGTTGGCTGTAAACTGTTCTCTACAGCCTGCAGGGAGAGGCAGATACCAGAGAGGGGTCACTGTCTTGACGTAGGAGGCAGTAGAGGCCAGACCACTGGAGCTGGGCTAAATGCTGAGCCCCAGGATGCTAAGCTAGTTGATTAAAGATAGTCAAGGAATAGCTTCTGCAGGAAGGCTCTGGAGCTCCATTCATAGCACCCTTACCATCCTGGGGTGTCTGAGCAGAGGTCAGCAGTCTGCAAGCTCATTCTGGGTTCCTTTGTCATCCTTCCTCCTCTCCCCTACCTCTTGGTCACTCGGCTAGCCTTCCTTCCTGTGAAGTGCCTTGAGGGTGAAGTGGGGTTTGTCACCAACACCTCCTTCAAAACTTTCCCTGGAGACTATTTTAACTCAGTTCTGATCAGATTTCGGGAATTAGCACTAATATCTGAATGTAGTTTATTCAGCTCCGATAAGGAAGATTTGCAGACCCCAAGAAGTTTGTTAACTCCACATTTTTTGTTTGTCACACAGGTATAGGATTTTATTTATTTCTTTCTTCCTTTTGTTAATGTTGTTGCCAGCTTCTCTGGCAAATCTTTCTTGATTCCTTTCAGTTTGGTTGTCATTCCCTCTTATTTTTGCATGTCCTCAAGCCGTATGGAATTCTCTGCTGATATGTCCCCTTCTGGACTGTAACTCCTTATGTGTCTGTGTCCCCAACACCTGGGATAATGTGTGGGTGCCCAGGGGTTGCTCCATAAAAGGATGGGAAAGGAAGAGTGAACGCTGGAGCAGTCTGCTGAATCACAGACAGATGGGACCTGCCAGATTGCAAAAAGCAGCTGGGTGTGAGGCATAAACACGAAGGCAATTAATTAAAAACATTTTTATTTGTCCTGATTAAAAAGAAGTTAAAGCTATGAGAAGTTTGTGCTGAGAAAGTAAGGAGGGAGATGAGTCTGGTGGAGGGGTCATATGAGCTTGTGAAGGAGGAGAGCCCAAGGGAGCTAGGAGTTCTTGGCTGGAGTCTTAGAATGGCTACTAACTCATGGTGACCTTGGAACTTGGGCTTTCCACCCAAGGCAATGAGGATTTGCATTCTTTGAGTCCTTAGAGATCTTTGAGCAAGTACCAAATGTGCTGGCTGAGCAGGTCTTGACAATGGGCAGTTAGTTTTTGCGCCTGTGCTGGATAGAGTCTCATCCAGGATCAAAGGAAGGGAGATAGGAATTGGAGGTCTCACTAATATTTTCAAGTCACACCATGAGTTATTCTTCTTACTTAAAAGCATGCTCATTATGGTCTCCAAGTTCCTGTATGGAGAATAAATGTGCATTCCCACAGTTATCTCCTCTCACTGGAATCCCTGTCCCTGCATTTGTTGGCATGCCCAGTACCTCTAGGGAGAGAACAGACCAACTAACCTGGTTTTGCTATAGTCCCTAATGATGAGAAAACCAGCTGAGCTGGAGCCAAGAAAAGCTTGCTTTTCAGAGAGCTAACAGGGAAGCAGCCCAGGCTAATTTGTGCCTTCCTCCTGAAATCGCCCCCTTCCGTTCCTCTAGGCATAGAATTTGCTCATGGGAGAGATTTCACCTGCCAGAGAACAAGCAGGATGTGTCCTTCATTTTTCAGGTGGAGGAAAACTGAGCTCCAATGAGGGAAACTATGCAGCCTGAGTGCAGAATAGCCAAGGTTTTATTGCATGTGTCTTTCTGTATCAAAAGGGGATGCTTTCTCACAGTGACACCTCATCGGGCAAAGAAGCAGCTGATGTTTTTGGACCCTGCTTGGTGTGATGGGTCTTAGACTGGTGAAGGATGTGAAAGGATTTTGCTTTGATATTGGGAAGGGAAATAGTGAGACCATAGGTACGCAGTACCTGGTGTGGAAGGGCCCAAGCAGGTGGAGAAATATAGGAGACATTAAGGACATGACCCCAGCCAGGGCTGAGAGGTCATTGTGGGTTAAAGTGCTTTGTTTTGGAGCAGGCTATAGATTAAGTAGGTAACTAACAATATGCAAAGCCTTATGCCTGGGAACTCAGATCTTCTTCTCTCCTGGACATCAAGACTTCAAATTCCTTGGAGAGCTTTCCCCCTAGGCACAGGCATGCATCTTCTTAAGGCTGAGTAGTGGCAAGCAAGCTTTTTGGAATTTAGCCTCTGCCACATAATAGCCATGTGACCTTGGCCAAATTTGCTCTAAGTCAAAGTTCCTTACTAGACAACTTGGAAAATTAACCTTTGCTCCATTGATTTGTTGTGAAGATTAAATTATTTAACATGTAGAGGGCTTCTACTTTATTTTTAAAATTAATTAATTACTTTTAAGATTATTTATTTATTTGAGATAGAGTGTGTGAGCAAGGGTGGGGGTGAGAGTGAGGAGGAGCAGAAGAGGAGGGAGATGGGGAGAGAAAAGGAGGGGGAAAGAATTTCAGGTAGATTCTGTGCTGAACTTGGAGCCTGACGTGGGGCTTGACCTTACCACCCTGAGATCACGACCTGAGCCAAAATCAAGAGTTGGACCCTCAACTGACTCAGTCACCCAGGCACCCAGAGGACTTCTACCTTAAATGGCCCCAGGTGATCATCTCCCAGCTGCTATAAGAATGTTAATGAAATTATAGAAAACTAGTTCTGAAAATAGAAACAATCATCAAAAAAACTTGGGGGAAATTTCCCAACTACAATTCTGATGGAAGATTGACCAGGTACATATTGTCTCATGGCCTCAATGCAAGTGACTTATAACATTGTTTGGTAATTTCATATCTATCGGGGGCCATCCAAAATGGTGGCACAGCTGCTTTGGTGGCTTCTACCCACTGTCCTCTCTGAAATAGATGGTGCAAGTTGCTGGGGAATAAGTAGGAAGAAGACCTATGAATCTATAATTATCACATACAACCTAGGGAAGGACTTGCGCATTGCATCCTGAGGCTGTTGTGGAAAAGCATGGACAAAAGGTAAGTTATGGGAGCGGGAAATTCTGGAAGTGAGTAATAGTTTACAGATTTTTATGAACTACATTTGGTAAAAAAAAAAAAAAATCCTAAACTTACTCTCACCTTTACGAGGAATTACATTCTCTGCCTTAAGTCATACCTAAAATCAGAGCAGTTAGAAATATATTAGATGCTAGAATTTGGAGCCAGGGAGGTGAACATCAGTCTTTTCTATAGCTTTAGCTCTGAGAAGGAATTTTGCTTGGCTTTGGCACTTGTTAGCTATGCTATTTTGGGTAAAGAATTCCATATCTTGGATTTCTCATTTCTAAAATAGAGAATAGGAATATTTATGTCATAGGCTGTAAGGGAGATTGCATTGGTTTTCAGCACATAGTACTTGGTTCTTTGTTCATACCTCTTAGTACGTACTAAGGCCTCAATAAATATATTTCTATCAATTATTATGCCTAATTCAGTATCTACATTGGAGAAGAGGAAGACAAGGCAAGCCATCCATTTTATTAATAAACACTAGTCCTTTACATCAAAATAAAAAGCTTCTGCCCCACGAAGGAAACAATCAACAAAACTAAAAGTCAACCTACTGAATGGAAGAAGATACTTGCAAATGACACATCTGATAGAGTTAGTATTCAAAATATATAAACTATACAAATCAATACCCCCAAAACAAATAATCCCATTAAGAAATGGGCAGAAGACATTTCTCCAAAGAAGACATCCAAATGGCCAACTGACATATATAAAGATACTCAATATCACTCATCATCGGGGAAATGCAAATCAAACTACAATGAAAAATCAGATGACTAAAATCAAAAGATGTCAGATGGCTAAAACAAAAAACACAAGAAACAACAAGTGTTCGTGAGGTTGTGGGGAAAAAAGGAACTCTCCTGCACTGTTGGTGTGAATGCAAACTGGTGCAACCACTCTCGAAAACAATATGGAGGTTCCTCAAAAAATTAACAATAGAATATTCTACTATCCAGTAATTGCATTACTGGGTATTTACCCAGAGAATCCAAAAACACTAATTCAAAGGGATACATGCACCCACCCCTATGTTTATAGCAGCATTATTTACAACAGCTAAGATATGGAAACTGCCCAATAGCCTATAGATGGATGAATGGATAAGGAAGATATGGCATATATACACAACAGAATATTATTCAGCTATAAAAAGTGTGAAATCTTGTCATTTGTAGTGACATGGATGGAACTAGAGAGTGTAATGCTAAGTGATACAAGTCAGTCAAAGACAAATGCCATATGATTTCATTCATATGTGGAATTTAGGAAACAAAACAAATGGGATCCCTGGGTGGCACAGCGGTTTGGCGCCTGCCTTTGGCCCAGGGCGCGATCCTGGAGACCCGGGATCGAATCCCACATCAGGCTCCCGGTGCATGGAGCCTGCTTCTCCCTCTGCCTGTGTCTCTGCCTCTCTCTCTTTCTCTCTGTATGACTATCATAAATAAAAAAATTAAAAAAAAGGAAACAAAACAAATGAACAAAGGAGAGAGAGAGAGAGAGAGAGAGAGAGAGAGAGAGAGAGAGAGAAAGAAAGCCAAGAAACGGATTCTTAACTATCGTGAACAAACTGATGGTTACCAGAAGGGAGGTTGATGGGAGGATGGGTGAAATAGGTGATGGGGATTAAGAAGTGCACTTCTCAGAATGAACACTGGATGGTGTATGGAATTGTTGAATAACTATATTTTACACATCTGAAATTGACATAACACTGTATGTTCACTATACTGGAATTAAAATAAAAAAAAAACCCCAAAATACCAGGTTCTAGATAGAAAGAACCATGTTTAAGAATAAGATAAGTAGAAAAACAAAACAAACAATAAGCCTTTCAAATGAAGCCTTTCAAATATTCCTGAAGCAAAAATTATTTATAATTAAGACATAGAAGAACATCTATCTAACATCTGAATTTTAGAAAGCATAGCCTTCATGATACAAGAATAGGCAGAAGATAGGAGATAAGGGAATGAGATACAAAGTCAGCAGATGAAATGGTAAGAAAGCTCATTGAACTTGAAAAAGATTCTCAGAAAAGTGAAACAAATTAACATGTGAATCCAATTGTTGGTATAACCACAGAGAAAGGAACTACTCCAAGTGACACTAAAACACAGTACTTCTACATCTCTAGAGGAATATTTTCTAAATATGAAAAGAATTGCAAAATATCTTAAACTGCATTCAGTAATCATATTGGTAGTAGTGTGTTGATATTACTATTCTGGGACTAGGTATGTATCATGGAACAAATCAAATGAGTCATTATGGAGCTGACATTGAAAGCTGAGATTTTTGGCATGGTTGAGAGGAAAGAAAGGTGTAAGATGGATGAGGTTGAGCGAAAACTCTGTAACTCTGAATTTGAATCATCAACATCAACTGTATTTTACCTTAAAACATTTTCCTATCTGATGACTGAGAGGGCCAGGAAGTGATGACTAACCGAGTAAACAGTGAGCATCCTTGGTGTGCAGTTTACAATCTCTAATACCATTTGCACAGTCAGAGGAACCAGAGCTTCTAGGAGAACTGGCTCTGAGGAAGGAAAGGTTCAAGATGAGCAAAGAAACTATTAAATACCACTAGAGATGTGTCAAAGGACTTAGAAGACCACCTGGATAAGTTCCTCCTGGCTAAAGATGGGACAAATTGGTCATCCATAAGGATAACAATGGACTAAAATACCTCAAATAGGTTTCAGTGCATGTGTTCACAATGATAATCAGAAAAGAAAACTTATTAATTAACTTTTTGGAAGATGTTCGGGAATCATCTTATTGTTTTAGAATCTAGAAAATAAAGTGAAAGTGTCAAACATTTATCCTACCTTTGTTTCCAGATTTCTCCTTCTGGATAATGAGAAGGAGTAGCTTCTCTGTATAGAAGAATTTCAGCTGATATGCCAAGAAGCATCAAGTTAGATCATTTTGCAGTGTCTAAAGCATTAATGAATACAGGCAACGGAGCCAGATAATGCATATAAATGGTTGATAAGATCACCACAAGAGAGACAATCGGACATTTATGTGTGTCCTGCTGGAAATACACACCACTGCCTTTGAAATAGTCTTGCATGTGTATGTGTGTGTATACACAAAGGAAGAATGTGGAAAAATAAATATAGACTTCATGTTGTTTTGATGTCACAGTCTTTCAGTACAAGCTTTCAAGGTTATTTTGCATGTAGGTCCCCTGGAAAGTGACCTATTTTCCTAGAATTTCATTCTAACTCTGATTCTGATGGAGCTTCTAGATCTAAATACCATTTTCAGGAAGCACAGAGAAAAAAGAAACACATTAATGATACCACAGGAATGCAATCAGCAAAGTCCAAAGTGTAGGAAACTCTACAGGACAAATCCTGGTTTCTACAGTAAAACAAAATGATGACAAAAAAAGTAAATAAAAAGTTGAAAGAAAATTTTAAAAATGGAGGATATCTATAAATTACAAGAGATTTAAGAGTTACATCAACCAAATTGATTTCTGTTTCAAGCAAACCAACTGTTTTTTTTTTAAAACACAACTGAAAACATTTAGAGAAATCTGAACATTGATTGTAGATGTATCTATGCTAAAGAATTATGTATTTTTTTAAAAGATTTTATTTATTTATTCATGAGAGACTCAGAGAGAGAGAGAGGCAGAGACACAGGCAGAGGGAGAAGCAGGCTCCATGCAGGGAGCCCGACGTGGAACTCCATCCAGGGTCTCCAAGATCACATCCTGGGCTGAAGGCAGGGGCTAAACCACTGAGCCACCCAGGGATCCCATGAATTGTTTAGGTATGATGTGGCATCGTTGATAATTCTTCAAAAAAGAGTCACCTTTTAGAGATACATAGTGAAACATTAATACTTACAGATGAAACAATACCTCTACTTTTGTATAAATTCAAAATATTTTTCGTAATAAAAAGGTAATGAGAACAGAAATGACTTCTAGGCAAATAAAAATGCAAAACCAAAATCTGGTTGGAGACTATGGAGGACAGAAGCAACTGAAAAAATAGTGATCAATATAAAGAGGAAAATCTTGGATTATTCTCTGCTAGTACTTGAGTAAAGCATTTATCTTTTTTTTTAGATAGAAGGAGCATAAGCTATGTTTTTCTCTTCTCCTCAAGGCTTACTTTCTGCGTCACCCTACCCCAACCAGAGCTAGAGCATGGAGGAATTATATGGGAAATACCACATGGCAATGATTTCCGAGGAATGGGAATCTGGATCACATTTTTCACCCTTTCAGTACAACAAGACTAGAGCCCTAGCTCCCAGCGGCCCTGCTGATAAATGAAGGTCATTTTCCAGCGGATCTGCAAACAAGATGATCTTGAAAACCTGTACTGGAAAACTGTAACATCAGGAATATCATGGAGTCTATATTTATTAATTCTTTTGTGTTTTTCCTTCCATCCGCTCAATGACACCTGAAATCTTTGGGATTTGAGAATATAACGTTATTTCCTGATGCATAAAATTTCAGTGGCTCCCTTTGCCTAAAAATAACGTGTCACGTCACAGACAGTAATCAAACCCTCCACCCTACAAATGCTAAGATCCTCAGATTCCTCAGCATGGATACTCTTCATTTCTACCAACCCAATCCTACCCAGTTCTCAAAGACTCAATTTAAACGTCTTCTCTTCCATGAAGATTTTGTCTAATTTCATACTTTATGAATTCTCTCTTTCTTCTCCCTCTTTTTTGAACTTTTGCAAAGCTCGATTGGTATTTAAAAGATGATTCATGTTTTTTGCTTTGTGTTTAAGTTGATGGCTCATCTTTCCTACTAGGTTTGGGCTTTTGCATTATATTATTTTAATGTACCTCTAATAAGCAGTGTATATGTAGATTTAAAAAACCCAATCATATAATTGCTCTTTTTTCTAGACAAATTTAATGCATTTAATATTTTTGTGTAATTATGGAACTGTTCACTCTTATTTCTACATGTAATTTTTTTGGCTTATCATACCCTTTTTGGATGTCTTTTTATCTACTTTTCTTCTGAATTTTCTTAATTTACTTTTATTTTCTTAATTTACTTTTTTTGGCACGCCAATTAGATTAGATTCCTTATAATGGTTATTCTTAAATTTGAACATGTATATTATTTATGTATTTATGTACTTAGTATCTCTATTCTCTTTCAAACATAAAAAATGTAGAACAAGGTTTGAGCACATTTTATTACAAACTGTTCTTTGATTTGGCCTCTTGTCATCATCATCTAATACTTTGGTTCCATATTTTTGATACAAAGATCTTATTTCTATTATTATCTTTATGGACAATTTTTGGCTACTTTTTCTCTATTGCTTTTCGTATCACAAACTTCACTTTGTGTGTATGTTTTCTTGTTGAAATATATTTAGCAATGCCTTCAGTGACGCAGTGGTCTGTGAGTGGTATATTTTCTGTTTTGTAGGTCTGTAATGTACGTATTTTGCTGTAAGTCACCATCACAGATTTGTAAATATCTACTTCCAGGTCAGCACTGAGCACTGCCATCCCATTGTCTTTTGGCATCTCTGCTACTTAGGAGAATTTGAGGGTAATTGAAGTGTCTTTTGGCTTCTGCACTTCCTCTGTGTCCTTGAGTTTTACATCATCACCACAGCTTATTTACTTGTGGATTTATTTCTATCCCTCCTCTTTGGTTTTTGGTCTAAAAGACTTCTGTCCCTTTCAATGCTAGAAAATTTCTTGCTGTTGTTTCTATGTATATTGCTTCTCCTCTATTCCCTCTGATTTCCTTTTCTTTTCTTTTTTTCTTTTTACTTGGAAACTCTTATTAGACATATGTTGGAGCCTTTCAATCCTTCTCCAGATCTCTTACTTTCTTCCTCACACTTTTTAATCTACTTTCTCTCTGGGTAAAATCCTCAGAGAGCTTCCAATTCACCAATGTCCAGTTTAATTTTCTGGTCCAATAGAACTCCATCCAGTCTGGAGTTTATTGAACCCATCCTCATCCGTTTAAAAAATTTCGATAACCATATTTTTATTTCCCAGGACTTATAATTATTTCTGTTTAAAATAGTAATCTCTTCTACTTTTTTTTAAAAAATTAATTAATTTATTTATGATAGTCAGAGAGAGAGAGAGAGGCAGGCAGAGACAGGCAGAGGGAGAAGCAGGCTCCATGCACCGAGAGCCCGACGATCCCGGGTCTCCAGGATCGTGTCCTGGGCCAAAGGCAGGCGCTAAACCACTGCACCACCCAGGGATCCCTTCTACTTTTTTTTTTTTTTAAATGAAAAATGTTTACTTTTCAGTTGATTTCAAAAAACATCAAATGACAACCTTGACCCAAAGCCTTCATCACAGACTCTTGTGTCCTCTCTACAGCCTGGGGACATCTCTACATGGGGACATCCATACTACATTGTTGCTGCTGTTCTGGTCACCACAGGCAGGGTATACACCAGTATAAGGGTCTATTAATCACACCAGTATTTTGGCAAAGGGGTACAAGGAGTTGTTCATGGCCACCAAAGAACTCACACATTTTGATGTCATAGTTTTTCTTTTACTCTCCTTTATTTTAAGAAGTGTGTTTGGACCACATAAATTAAAACTTATGAAATCTCCAATCCATAAATCATTTTTCTAACTTATTAAGTCTTATACTGTTGTGCATTAATTTTATCTATAGGTATCAAGTTTATTAGAAGCTAAATTATTTTGTTTAAATTTCTACTTTATCTGTCAGTTAACTGAAAGATAAATAATTTTTAGCAAATGAAACACATCTACTGAAGTTGTCAGATTTTTTTTGTCAGATTTTTTAAAGCAAGAATGTTATTGGAAGTACATCTATAAGATTAATAAAGGATTATGCTATTTATGACTTCTAAAACTACCAGTTGTCTCTGAACTCATCTTGTATTATTTTCAAAGAATTTAGATATAATTGAAATTGTTTGTGAGAGCCACAGTTTTGGTGATAGGTTGAATGAAATTTAAATTCTGTAGCCCATCTGGCCCTAAGCAGTTTGTTGTTGCCCAAAGTCTTCCTATTAATTTATATTGAGGGCTTAATGGTCCTGGCATATTCTTCACTAATTGCACACATGAATAAAACCTATGGCTTCTACAATGCATTTTCCTTTTTTGCTTGGTACATTCACTATCTGGAAGTATAAAATCATCACAAACTTTCCCAGTTGCTGACCATGAGGAAAGGTAACTGCAGCAGATAATATTTGAGCTCCATCTAAATCCCTCGAGATGCCTTTTACTTTTTTCTGTGACTCCCTCCCCATAGTCACGGAGTGAGGCAGTGCTTGGGAGTTTCTGCCAATGACCAAGGCAAGTGTCATAGCCCAGCTCCCCTGCCTCAGGGCAGGAAAACCTCTTAGCTGCAATTATATGGGAAGAGGCTGAGACAGACACTCTGCCCAAAACTGCACACTTATTTCCTATCCTGTTGCCCCCCACTGCCTTATGGGACCAACTTGGAGGGGATCCTGATCAAATCACTTGCTATGATCCCTATCTCAGGGTGGGCTTCAGGGAACCACGTGTACATCAGTAACCTTCCTGAGTGCAAATTAGGTGATGCCCATTTCTCTTCATATTTAAAACATCTATGTTGTAAGGAGAAGAGAAAATATTTTCAGATTTTCTTGCCCATGAAAAAAACATTCAGTGGAGTGAAATTTGCCATAACTGGGCTGCCATGATTTTTTGAGATTGTCCTTTGATGGCTAGGGAGCCATTCTGTGTAGGGCTGAGCACTGTGTGGGAGCTTAGCTTTATCCAGATGGAAGCTGGGGAGATGGTGAGTTTTCCAAGGGGACTCTGAGCCAGACATAGAGTAGCCTTTAGTTAGGCAGTTTCTCCATCTCTTTGTCTGGAGTAACCTGATCTCTTTATTATTATTATTTTTTTAAGTATTCTCGCATTATCTCTTTGATGATCTTAAACATACCAATTGTGGGGCTCCTGGGTGGCTCAGTGGGTTAAGCAGCTGCCTTCAGCTCAGGTTGTAATCCCAGGGTTCTGGGATTGAACCCCAAATGCAACTCCATGTTCAGAGGGGAGCCTGCTTCTCCCTCCCCCTCTGCTCCCTCCCACCCCCGCTTGTGCTTCCTTGCTTGCTCGTGTGCTCTCTCAAAGAAATAAATAAAATCTTAAAAAAAAAATTGTAAAGCCAATATGTGATTGTCCTCAGTTTTTGCATTTTGTTGAGAGTGAACTCATCCTCTTAATATTGGTTTTGTTGGCCAGCCTTCTTAGCATTAGCTCCCTCCCCTGCCAGATGGTTGGGTTTCCTTTCTTTGGGTACACACTGAGTGGGAGTTTTTGTTTTCATCCACTCTGCACTTACTTCTCCTTACCCTGCAGCTTTGTGGTTTTCCCCATCTGGTCAAATGGGACCTCAGATGCAAGAGGTCCCATGTTGGTGTAAGAGGTGGTACACACCCAGGAGTTAGTCCTACATGATCAGTTTTCCCCTGGCCTTCCTGGAACTGCTGCGGCTGGCTCAAGATGCAACCCAAGGCAGGGGTCAGATTTTCTTCTCAACCTTCTTTCAAATGAGGATGTCTGTCTAAGTCCTGTTTTATGTGGCAGCCTGGCTCTTTCCCTCTAGCACTCTTCGAATTTGTCTCCATTGATCTCTGTAGTTGAATTCCCAGGCTCTTGTAGTTTTTATCTGAAGTCAACAAGGTCATGGCCTTAGTGTTTTCCTAGCATTTAGATTGCCTTCAGTTTTTAGTTCCCTGGGAGATTTCTTTTCTTTTTGTAAGTGACTTTGTCTTCATTTAAAAAAAAAGTGAAAAATATTAAATTGCCCTTTTGAAAGCAGAGAGGTAGTTTAAAGAATGAACCTTTGACTGGAAATCCAGCTTTGAGTTTTTTAAAGAAGAGGATCTGTGTTCTCTCCCTATTGCTACATGTACAGAGCTAACATCATATCTTGTAATATCTCACAACAAAATACCTACAGAATAAATAATTCATCTTTGAATTATTGAGTGGTTGGGTGGTTTTTAAACTTAATTTTTGGCACTGGAACTTTATTCCCAAGTAAAGTCTTACATACAAGTCCCCAGTATACAAATATATAGAAGTGACATTTTATTAATATATGTTATTTTATTAAATTCACATTCATGACATTTACATATTCTAAAGTCAGTTATCGAATATGGGGTGATTTTGGGAAAATGAGCATTAAAAAAATTCCCATAGATGAGAAAATCTGTTATTTTAATCTCACCTTCTAATTTCTTTTTGTTTCTCATTCTTTTTAACTTTCTTCTTGCCTTCCTCATTTCTTTTCTATTCTTCTCTCCCCCTCCCTCCCTCTTCTTCTCTTTTTCTTTCTTTCTAGCTTAGTTCCATTTGTTTTTCCATTATCCCCAAAGCATGTATATAAGTGGTAAGGTCTATTATCCAGCCACTGTTTGAAAACCTCTGGAGTAGTGTGGTCTCTTGTGACAATAGTTGGCATTTTGTTTTCTAGGTCACACTGTCAGTGTCAGAGGTAGAGCCAGACCTGATTTTCTGGTCTCCTTCCTACATGGGAATCTTTTCCCTTACTATGATGTCATTCCCAAAAGAGACTAAGGAATATTGGGTATGGGGAAGGTTCATCACCTGTCTCTGTCTCACACAACCAGCCAAGCTGCAGGCAAGCAAAGGCCCAGGATTGTGTTTTCCATGCCTTTCTATTCTCGCTCTCCTCTGAGACTATCTTGCTTGATGTAAACACCTGGAAGGAGCTAGAACAAGAACCACCAGTTGCTGTCCTCAGATGGTGGTCTGGCTGTGAGTGTCAATGACCATTGCTGGGCAGCCTTTATGTGTAAAACAGACCTTGAAGAGACTTTGTGGTTAATAACCAGTGATCATGATGGTCATACTTTCTTAATGTTCTTTGCTGCTTTCTGAACAGAATCTGGATGCAAATGTCTAGGGGAAGGATATTTGAAGCTCTCATTTCCACAGGTTTTTAGCTTGTGAGCAGCCACCAAAGCACCAATGGTATGCTGAGAAAGGTTTAACAACTGGCTCTCTAGAAATAAAAGTCCTGAGTTGTAGCATTTATCAGTTTCTATGATGTAAATTCATCCAGCCAATCTCCAGCTACCAACAATTTAACACCTGGTTTGTGAAATTCCTGACATTTTAACCATCAGTTTTCTCCAACTGGTACAAGCTGGCTCTGGCACACGACTAGCCCAGAGCCATGTGAACAAAGGGTGCTGGGACTATATTCTCAGGGCACTCATTTCAGGTGGTGTTTCGGATCCATATGTGAACCTCCCACCCTTTTTATCAGACTCCGTTCTAGGATGCTCAGTTGGTCCCAGTATACTCAACCTCTGTCCCCTGATGCTCCTCTGTTTTTTAGTCTAGCTGGTGTGACCTTCATCATTGGATCAGTTCTGTTTACTCAAAGGTCCATGATCGCAGGTGTCTAGATTAGGAGTCATCACACTTGAAGATTGTATCTGGTTTTGTATGCAATTTAGAAAGAGGAAAAGAGGGAAATGACTCATTATGAAGGAAAGTCTTGTCTTTATTCAGGATTTAGGAAATGGTGAACTAAAGCCTGCCTACTTGGATTACCCATGATTATATCCTCTGGCTGAGTAACATGGTAGAAAGAAGAGGGAGGGGAAGGATTAATAACGTCTTGTCACTCCATAAAGATGGTATCCAAGCTCAGGAATGGAGAGAAAGTTTGACTAAATAGGTGAGTAACACTGCCTTGAGAAAATGTTGCATTTCAGCAGTTTCTTTTCTGGTTTTTAAAGTTTTATTTTTACAGAGAAAAACAGCCACAGAAATCCAGCTGTTTTGGTCATTGCACAATGGAGCCTCAAGTAGAGGCAATGACTCAAAAGGAGACAATCCAGGAAGGAAAGCAAACGATGGCTCAGATATAATCAGGCAATAAGTCTTGAAATTCATTTAGTTTTTGCCAGTGTGGTTGGGTTCAGGGTGAGGTCTTTAAGTGGGGAAAGTTAACTTGATTGTTGACAATAATGACCAAAGAAAGCCATGTTGGCACCTGGAATCCTAAATTTTTGTGCTGACTTTAAAAGACACATAGTATACATTTATTAAAATTTTGAAAGAATACAGGAGAGAGCTATACTGTAAATTCTATAAGATAACAATGGGCAAATTAGGTCATAACATTTCTTACATGGCCTCCACTTTGGAAATTAAGAAACACTCTGATGATCACTTTTATTATCTTTTGTCATTTCATTGTTCTCATTCACTGGCTGCAGATGCTATCAGCGAAATCATAAAATACTGAGATCTCAGCTTTGTGAAGGAAAAGGGAGTGGGAGGGAAATGAAAAGAGAAATAAATAATTATTTATTGAGTAACCCTTATGTTCCAGGAGCTGTAGGAGGCTCTTTTACAAATTAAATTCTCACACTTGTGAAGGAGATGTGGAACACTGTCCTACCTATTCACAATATTTGTTGCTTCCCCTCCTCCCTTCAGGCCAGTCTCTGCAAGGACCCTCCAGGACCTTTCCAAGGGAAGGGTCTTATTGTTTGGTTCTCTCATTGAAGTTAGGCTTGAGGGATCCCTGGGTGGTGCAGCAGTTTGGCGCCTGCCTTTGGCCCAGGGCGCGATCCTGGAGACCCGGGATCGAATCCCACGTCGAGCTCCCGGTGCATGGAGCCTGCTTCTCCCTCTGCCTGTGTCTCTGATTCTCTCTCTCTCTCTCTCTCTCTCTCTCTGTGTGTGACTATCATAAATAAATAATAAAAAAATTTGAAGTTAGGCTTGATCTTATGACTTGCTTTGGCCAGTAGAACTTGAGCATAAATGATGTGTAAAGGCTCTACAGGTCATTGATATTTCTGTCCTCACTCTTTTCCATCTGCTCTGAGAATAGCAGGTCTCAGATAAGGGCTGTCCTTCAGCCTAGATCCCAGAATGAAGATGACATGGGGAACAGAGCCACAGCTGATCTGCAGCCAACATGAGCATGAATGAGAAGTTAACTCTTGCTGCTCTTAAGTCTCTGGGATTTACCAATTTGTTATGGTAGCAAAACTTAGCAAAACATTGGCTGGTATAAAAATTGGTACCAGAAAAGGGGTGCTACATAACAGCAAAAGCAACAACTGAATCTAAAATATGTGGCAATGCTAAACCACTTGGTAAAACTTTGTCTACCACACCTTGTGTCAGATGAGGTCATGGAGAGGATGTGACCACTGGTTGAGCCAGGAGCTGGAGTCTGGCTGTTAGAGGCTCCTCACCTCCTCTTGGTCCTTGGAATGTCTGTTCTCACCGTTCTCATGGTGGAAGCCCTTTCAAAGACATGATTGGAGAGAATAAGATCTTGTTGAGACCAACTTCATGATACATGTGAATGAATCTAGGTGAGGCCTCTATATTTAGGATTGTGATAGGCAGTGTTGAATTCTGCTTCTCTTCCAGTTGCCCAAGACAAGCTTGGTAAGTAAGTTCCCTTGCTCTTTAAACCTGCCATCTACCCATCTGGAGTAGCCTGTTTCTTTCTTCACTTTCTTTGTGTGTGGGGGTCGGTTTGCAAACCAATAGCTTAGAAAGCCAATAATGAATCAAATTGACTCATGGCTTTAGGAGAAACTGGGAAAATAGAATGTGAGTTGGCTGCTATTGGAAATGTGCTGATGTGATTAGGTTAGCTCAGAAAATAATTGGCCGATCTTCATGCACAACTGAAAGGAAATATAGAGTCTAGAAATTCCTGGATGTTCATGGTTCAAAGATGTGCTTTGGTTTTCATTTATAATCCATGTATAAAGTTGGGACTTGCTTTGACATGTCTCAAAAAAGATATGGGTGCCACTTACATATGTTGCCAATCAAAGAAATAAATAACTATTTATTTATAGAAAGAATCTTATTGCCAGAAAAGATATCAGCAGGATTAAAGAGACTGAGACCATTGAAGACTTAAAATGGCCTTAGGACACCTAATCTTCTATAAGAAGAAATAGTCCTCGAGTCCATGAGAGGGGCATATTCTCTAGTGCCATCCTCAGAGGTGAAATTGAAAAGGGAGGATTTTCAACAGGGCAGAGCTATGAAAAACAGTGGATTCCCAATCTTAGGTTAAAGGGCTTCTTAAACATCTGTCTCATATGGCTTCAGAGTTTTATGGACCAGTAACTGATGTGTGTCTATCCTTTTCCTTTCCACACGGGAGTATTTGTTTGTTTATTCAGTCCCTTTTGACCCATTGTATGCTGCATGCATATGAGCGTGTGTGCGCATGTGTGTGCGGTGGTGGTGCAGATAAATTGTCTCTAGTTCATAGCTCTCCATATCAAGAGGAGCCATGTATAGACCAGGTGCAGAAAAGCCTCAAAAGAGATTTTGGACTTTGGGTCTGAAACCATTATTAGATAGGCCTGTGGGAAAGATTTTTCCTTGGGGTGGAGTGTATTTTTCATGCAAAAGGGAGAAAAGAGACTAAGAGAGCAGATCACTAAAGATTTTATAATTTGTTCATAGTATATTTGCAGTATGTATCAGACCATTGTATCAGCGCCCTCTTTTTGCAGCCGTTTATTCATTTATATCAGACTTGGACATGTGACTTGCATTGGCCAATGGAACATGACTAGAAGTGACGTATGCTGCTTTGTAGCAAAAACTTTGAGAACCATTGTTGTCTCCAGTACTATGCTTTTCTTTATGCCAGATAACAACGTGTCCCTATTAAGAGCCTGGAACCCAGAGGGAGGAAATGTGGAGCAACGCCATGGCCAGCCCACAGCTGAAATGTACCATGAATAACAAACCTTAATTGATGTAAGCCATGGAGATTTAGGGGTTGTTTATAACCACAATATGACCTAATGAAAGCTGACAAAGAAAATGAGACTCATATATGTGAGAGTTTTAACTGCCAAGAGCACTGTGAGGAAGCACTGCCATAATTATACTCTTGCCAACCTTGGTATTCATTCCATTTGTTTTGTATTTAATATCTTGATGGCCACACTTAGTATTTTATCCCAATAGTTTCCATTTCTATGACTATTAGAAAAGTCAAACAATTTTTCATGTATTTGCACTTTAATTTGGGGAACTTATTTTCTCTGTGGACCATCCATGTAGACTTCTCATTTTCTATTACTTTTCTTTTCCTTGTGAATTGTAAGATTATTTTTAACTTATTAAAGACATCTTTTCTCTACCATAGACATTGCAAATAACTTTTTCTAGTTTTCTTCTAAATATTGCATATGATGACTTTCAATATACAGAAGTTTCAACATTTCATGTAGCTAAAATGCATGTGCCTGGTAGTCCCAGTACTATTTGTTTAATGAATCAGTAAATAGCTTATTTCTTTGCTTTTATGTGTTTAAAATGCCCCCTTAGGTTGACAAGAGAAAGTATTCACCTAAATTTTCCTCTCATTTTATTTTATATGTTTTGTTTCAATCTCTGGATTAGGAGTTCCAGTTCGAGTTGTATGTTGGCATCAACAATATTTGGGGAACTTTTTAAAAGCACAACTTTCACACTCTTTGAAGGTATGACCTGGGATTTTGTGCTTTTATACAGCCTCCTTCTCCTTTCCCCAGTGTGTTCTGGTGCAGTTTATCTGCACTCTGGAGAGCACTGTTAAACACGTTTTAGTTTTGAAACATTCCAATTTACCTACTTTTTCTTTTGTTGCTTTTGCTTTTGGTGTATTATTAAAAAAAAAAAAAACTTTAGCCTAAATCAAATTAGGAATATTTACTTTTATTTTTTCTTCTAAAAGTTTCACAGTTTTATCTCTACATTTAGGTCTACAATCTCTTTTCAGTTGATTGGTGTGAGTTAAGGGTCCAACTTCATTCTTTGGATTTTTAATGATCCCAACATCATTTTTGGATGCTACCCTCCCTCCCTTGAATAGTCTCGGGATGCTTGTCAAAAATCAGTTGCCCATAAATGTCAGGGTTTATTTCTAGAATCCCAATTCTATTCCAATGATCTATTCATCTCCACTTATGCCAGTATCACACAGCTTGATTAGTGTAGCTTTGTAGTAAACTGTGTAATTAGGAACTCTGGGTTCTTCACCTTTGTTCTTTTTAAAGATTATTTTGACTCTTCTAGGTCCGTATGGATTTTCTTATGAATTTTAGGATCGGGGATCCCTGGGTGGCTCAGTGGTTTAGCACCTGCCTTTGACCCAGGACGTGATTCTGGGGACCCAGGATCGAGTCCCACATCAGGATCTCTGGATGGGGCCTGCTTCTCCCTCTGCCTGTGTCTCTGTCTCTGTCTCTCTCATAAATAAATAAATAAATAAAATCTTAAAAAAAATAAAAATAAAATAATTTTAGGATCAACTTTTAAGTTGATGCAAAAACCACCTCGTAAACGTCTTCTCCTACCATCCCCATCACAGTATTCTCTTTTCCCCCTGGCCACAAGTGCTACCTGGTGTGTTTTTATTAACATGAATTGTTTCCAAAGTAGATGGTGAGGTTTTCAGTGTAATTAGAATAGTTTTAAATTCCACAGTGTTACGGAAAACCTGAAGACTTAATCTCGTAGGATTCAGTTCTCTCTCTACAATGAAGAGGTGGGAACAGATGAGTAAGCCCTAGTGCCTGTGTGTGGATTGACAGACTCATCAGAGCTTTACCACTTGTTCCTTACTACTCATTTCAGCAGTGATGACTAGTTATGCTGATTCCTTCTTTTTTTTTTTTTTCCACTTTTCTTCTCCCTGCATGTATGCTGATGTTCCCTGGACTAGATCTTTTCTCAGGTTACTTAGGCTTTTTGAGGGCTATGATTTGATGAAGAGGTCAGCATTCCAAGAAAACCCCCTTTCTCAAGAACTGAAAGTCGTTTCCAACTACTGGGTCTACTTAGTTTATTCTAGTGTTACATTGCTTGGAGGCTTGATGTGTTTGCTTTTATGGAAATGGTCATTAACTAAGTCTGTGTTTTTGCCTTGTGAACTTTAGTTATCTTGTGTATCATGAGTAAAGCAAGTGTCAAGGGATAATATTTTGTTTTCCCAGCATTGCATGCCAGATTACGTTGTCTTTGAATCGCCATAGCAAATTTGAATGTAAGTAGGATTTGCCAGCTCTAAGAAAGGAAGGAAAGCTTACCTTTTTAGTCTGTTGGTGGGTGAAAGGGCTTTGTACTACAATCTAGCCTCTAACCACCTTGAAGAATTCTTTTAGCTATGGACCTCCTGTCTAATTTTTACTTCTCCATCTGTGAGAGCACACTAGTGTTAGTGCCTGGTATCTAATAGGAGCTTAATAAATATTCATTGGATGAATAAATGGATGATTATTTCTGTGGTTGAGTCTTGCATTATGCCAAGTATCATGCCTTGTGCATATCACTTAATCCGTACTATGCCCCATAAATTCTTAATCCATTGACTGATATTAATATTGGTCATCTGTACAACACTGCCATGTTCCTTAGGTTCTTTGAATCTCATAATATACTGAGATAGACACAATTTGTTGTATCCCTATTTTAGCGATACAGGATATAGAGACAACAGATGTTTAATGCTTTAAATCAGTATTTCTCCAGTTTAAATGTTGCACAAACCACCTGAGATTCTTTTTTTTTTTTTTAAAGATTTTATTTATTTATTCACGAGAGACACACACAGAGAGGAAGAGGCAGAGACACAGGCAGAGGGAGAAGCAGGTTCCATGCAGTGAGGCCGACGTGGGACTCGATCTTGGGTCTCCAGGATCACGTCCTGGACTGAAGGCAGCCCCAAACCGCTGAGCCACTGGGGCTTCCCATGAGATTCTTATTAAACTAGAGATTCTGATTCAGCAGAAGATCTTGGTGGGCCTGAAAGTAGTAGTTCTAATGAGCTTACAGGTGATGCTGTTGCTGCTGTTCTACAAACTATGCTTTGAGTAGCAAGGCTTTAAATATAATTTTTTCTTTGCTTTTGTGAAGATGAGGGGTTAAGAAAATAAACAGGACAAACAAACATGATCTCCTCTCCACCAAAATAGACCTAGGAACTAAGAAGCCTGAAAGCAAGATATATTCATAAACACTACTCAAATGAAACCCTAAAGATAAAGCTTGACAAACAGCCATTCTTTGAGAGTACAGTGTACTAGAGCATAGAAAATACTGCAGACTAAAATACTGTAGAAGTTGGAGGAATCATTCTTTTGATTTCAACACTCACTGCAAAGCTACTTTTAAAATAAAAAACCAAAAAAATAAAATAAAAAACCAAGAGCATCTGGTTGTGTCTGTCTTGGGCTCAGGTCATGATCCCAGGGTCCTGGGAGCTAACCTTGTGTTGGGCTCCCTGCTCAGACGGGAGCCTGCTTCTCCTCTTTCTACCCCTCCCCCTGTTTGTTCTTGTTCTCTCTCTCTCTTTCTCTCTTGCTCTCTCTCTCAAATAAATTAAGTCTTAAAAATAAACAAACAAACAAATGAATAAAATCTAAAACCAAAGCTAAAAATAGGAGTGAGAAGACCTTTGTGATTGTCTCTAGAAAAGATTGGTTTTGACCAATATAATGCCGATTAACTCCATAATATGCCTAGATATTTCCTTATAAAAAGGACTTATAAGTTATATATAGTAAAGAGTAAAAATTGTTTGCTTATTACACATGGAAACAGAAAATTAACATCACTCTTAGGAAATCTTGATCATCTTCATGGATTGCCTAACAAAGCAAGATTGTCTCAAAGCATGAAGATAAAGGCTTGCTATTTATGGCTATGCACTTGATCAGTTACTGGAGCTTTCTATGTGGTACTCAACAGACATTCATCACTACTCTTACCTCTCACAATCAGGATTCCAAATCAGCCTAGACCAGATAATTTCATATCTCTTTGTGTACTAAAGAGCTCACCATTTTCCTTGGCCTTTGCTCCTTGAAACATGTAGATGCTTTGGGAAGTTAAAATCAGAAGGCAATGAGGAGATGTGGGTAGCAGATATTCTAATCTTGGGCTAGTGGATTGTAGCAGAAAGCAAAACACTAAGCAACAGCTATTGGACAATTGAGTTTTTGCCTAATGTGCAAAGATTTTTTATCTTTATTTTATTTTTTATAGAGACAGAAAGTGAGAGAGAGAGAGTGAGAGAGAGACAGAATACAGAAGGGAGCACAGGGGGCAGAGAGATAAAGAGAGAGAGAGAGAGAGGGAGAGAGAATCCAAAGTAGACATCACACTTAGTGTAGAGCCTAACACAGGGCTCGATTCCATGACCCTGAGATCATGACCTGTGCAAAAATCAAGAGTTGGATGCTTCATCAACTGAGCCACAGCACAGACACCACTACTGTGGAAAGATTTTAAAGCTAAAGGTGATATGCTCTTTTTTTCCTCATAATAATTGCTAGAGATATTTTGTAGCAAATCGGCACCAATTTCTAGAAATGGGTATGTCCCTGAATTAAGTAAAAGGGGGGCAACCCTCCTTAAAGGTACCTGGGATTGAAAGCTTTAGAAGAATTACTGGCCCAGAGAATTCTGAGTGAAGAGCATACTTGGAAATCAACCTTGATTTTCTAGTTCAAGGTAGCATATGAATCCCATGAATGAATTCTCCCTGAATCCTGAATTCCATCGAATGCCTAATAGAACATAGGAAACCATCAGCAGGTGCTGCTCATTTGCCAGAATGTTGATGAAGTTTTGCATGATACAGTGTAGCCAAGACCACACTGAGTAGTGTGATGCACTCAGAGCTAATTTTCAACTCTACTTGAAAATCCTAAGGCAAATTTGCACCTAAGGCAGAGATACCCAAGATGCTGGATTTGGTGCTTACTCTTAGTGAGCTCAGCTGTGGTTCCCCATGAACTGGAGGCCACAGGATGGCTAAATTGTCAGGGAGGTCATTGTCCAAGTTAGAGAAGCTCCACACAAATCTTTGTATTGCAATGATAAAACGAGGAGAAGTAACGTCTCTGTACAAAGGTGAAGCAAAATGTCCTCTGGCTGCCTCCTTTGGATGCCAGCTCCCTTATTCCTAAAGAAAACCAGATTTGTCATCTGACAACGTAAAATTACAACATTTGATTATTCTCCTGGAGATGTCAGAGGGGCGGTTGACTACATAAATCTGGACCATAGAGAGATCTGGGCTGAAGTGAGCAGAACATGGATAATAAGTGAGACCACGCTGTAGATGAAGTCAGTTGGAGAGGGATTAGGCTGTGCATAGAGAGGATCTAGAACTGTCCCCAGAGGAACCCAACATTGATAAAGATCTATCTGAGGCTGGACTGAGGCGGAAACTACACAGCACTGTGAGGACTCCAGAGAGGAAGGAGAAGAGTCAGGATTATGGAGTATTTGGTGGGGTATCCAGACATGAGTGTTTTAAGGAAAGAGTGGTCATTTGTGTTAAATGCCCCTGGAAAGTCAATAAGAAGGATCTGAAAAATCTTTGTATTTATCAGTATCTATGTCTATGTGAAATAAAGAATTGGGTCATCTGAAGAGAGAGGAGAGAGTGTGTGTGTGTGGAGGACGGTAGCAAGGAGGGGGGAGGATGGTTGTGGTAGTTAAAGTTCTGCAGGGAAACATAGCCAATAGTGTGTGTGTATGGAGAGAGAGAGAGATGGACAGACAGAGAAACAGAGAGAAGTCCAAAATCTGAAGGACATGCTGGCAGATTGGAGACATAAAGAAGCATGGATGTTGTACCTTGAATCTGAAGGGTAGTCAGCTGGCAGACCTTCCTATTTCTCTGGGGACCTTAGTCTTTTTAGGACCTTCAACTGATTGGATGAGACCCACCTGCATTATGGAGGGTAATCTGTGTTACTCAAAGTCTACTGATTTGAATAGTACTCTCAGGGCACCCGGGTGGCTCAGGCGGTTAAGCGTCCAACTCTTGGTTTTGACTCAGGCTGTGATCTCAGGATTGTGAGATTGAGCCCCCAGTCAGGTTCCACACTCAGTGTGGAGTCTGCTTGTGACTCTCTCTCTCTCCCTTTCCCTCTGTCCTTCCTCCCACCGCCCTCAATGCTATCTCTCAAATGAATAAATAAACAAATAAGCATGTAAGTAAATAAATAAGTAAATACTACTCTCATCTAAAGAATACCTTCACAGTAGCATCCAAATGTGCCTGGCCAAATATCTGGGTACCGTGGCCTAGTCACGTTGACACCTAGAATTTGGCCATGACAATGGTGCAGTTGGGATGAGGGTGGAGACGCTCTGAAGTGTTCGTGGAAGAGACACGGGACCACAGTAGTGTAGGAAGAGAGAGGGCCTGGAGTGCCACAGGCCCACCCGAGGGAGGCAATCAAGAATTTATGGCAATTCCTATTGGTGCAGTTGTCAGAGTTCTCTGGTGGCAGTTAGCTGTAGGGTCAGACAAAAAGGACTGGCACCAGAACAAAAATCAAATTTTATGCTTCACGTGTGGGGAGAAATTTATCTTTTAACAAGTATGTCATTTGGGGTGTGTGTGTGTGTGTGTGTGTGTGTGTGTTTACTCAGCTGAAGATCTTTCTTTCCGCACCGATTACAATGCTCTTGCATCTTGTTTCCACCCCATTGTTAAGTCTGGTACGTTTCTCCTTCCTTCCATTTTCTTCATTGGCTTATCTGACTATTCCTTACTCATCTTAAAGCACATCAAACAGGTATTGCTACAAATTCATAAATGTCTAAAACAAAACCCATATTTACCCAGCCCCAACTCTTCCCCCACCACCCCAAAATCTCTGCTTCTTTTTCTGTGTTACTTTGTCACACTTTAAAGAGGCAGGCAGGGCAGGTTTTAAGGCTTACAATGTTTCCCAAGGTTAGCTTGTTGATTACTTACCTATAATTCAAATCTAGGGATCCTGGTCCTAAACTTTTCTATACCATCCTGATATCTGTAAGGTTTATTTAAAAAAACAAAACAAAACAAAAAACAAACAAACAAAAAAAACCCTAAACACTGCGGATTCATTGATCTTGGGATCGAAAGGCACATGCATAAAGGAGAAAGAAAATGGATGAATTTCCCATTTTCTGATGAAATATTCAGAGCAGTTAGCTCTACAGATCTCCTCCTAATTCCTATGGAAGCACCGGGGTGTAGGGATTGTTGAGGGCTCTCTTGGAGGCAGAGTTTGGGCACAGCTGTAACTCCAGGTTCTGCAACCACCAAGTTACAAGGGAATTCATAGGGAGGAAGATTCACAATTGTCTTTTTTTTTTTTTTCAGTTGGAAAACAATAAAGGTTTTTAAAGAACAGCAAAGGTTGATATGGGTCAAATTTTTTTTTCTTTTCCTATTGAGTCTTGTGATACTTGGACAGAAGTAGAAAGGGAAAAAGATCAAAGGAAGGCTATTGGGCATCCCCTTCTCTGTTTCTGTAAAACTCACCACTGGCCTGAATGCTGTAGTGTCACAGTGACTTGTCATGTCTTGCTGGAGCATTCCTTGAAGGAGTCACATTACAGTATGTCCACTTCATCTTGAAACAGAGCTTCCTACTCAAAGGAGAGACTGTCATAATTGGCAATAGAAACATCATGGTAAAGTGCATAGTTTTTCACTTTGCAAGTATCTTAGACCTCAGAAGAAATATAAATAATACACATGCATGCGTACAGTTTTCTTTATTGGTTCTAAGTAAACCCCAACGTATTAGGGCCCGAATTGTTTTATAATTGACTAATTTATCATCATGCTTTTGACAGTGAAAATCTAAGTTGTGGATTTCTAGATACAGACCAAAATGTGAAAGCCACTGTTTTTCTGTCTGAATCTCAGTTTGCCCATTTGTAAAAAGAGCATGACCCTATGGAAGTTCTTCAAGGGCCAGGCCACACAGGAAAGCTATGAAGTGTGGGAATTGTTTTCAGGGAGGGCACCAGGCTCTTATGCTGTGGTCTGAATGTTTGTTTCCATCTGAAGTTCATCTGTTGAAAACTGACCCCTAAATGATGGTAGTAGGAAGTGAGGCCTTTCTGGGGTTATGAGGTCAGGCCATGAGGTCAGAGCCCTCCTCAAAGGCATTAGTGAGCTCGTACAAAGCGCCTTCCACCCTCTGAGGTACAGCGAGAGGATGATTTGTCTAGGGGGTAGGATGACTTGTCACCAGACATCAATGTATTGGCACTTTGATCTTGGACTTCCCAGTCCCCAGAACTGTGAGGAACAAATTCCTGTTGTTTATAAGCCGCCAGTCCCTGCTCTTTCGTTATAGCAGCCAGAGTGGACCTTGTGACTTACAGCAGTTGGCAGAGAGAGCTTTCAAGTGTTTGGCAACTTGCAGAGCCACAGCTGTGCTGGGTCGGGGTGGTGACTCTTTGTGATGCAACATGGACCCCGGGTCCAGATTTCCCACGGCGAGGGGCTCTGGGGGAGTGCAGGATGATGAATGAGGTTGACACCACCCGTTGGTCACGGAACCTCGCCTCTGTCCCAGGCAGTCACCTGCGGTGCCCACTAAAGGAGTAAAAGGAGGAGGCTGGCCCTGCCCTCCTGACCCTGTCCCCACTTTGCACTTCCCAGATGGAAAGCTTATTTTCAGAATTTCTCAACGTCTTTTGTGAAACCTTTGGCTGCAATGCGTTTTTGTTTGCATTTGAGTGCTGGGCACTGCTGTTGTGTTGCATTCACTCCTCTACGAAAATAAATTGTCTTTCACAATATTTACTTAAGTAGACATTCAGCAGATTTAGCCTTAAAAGGTGCACAGAACACACCAAGGCTTGGGATAAATTCCAGGCCGGATGCTGAGCTCCTTGTTGATGGGGTGATGCCAGAAGCAGCAGGCCCTGCCCTTGCCCTTCGTGGTCTTAGACATGAGGCCCCATCCCGGAAGGTACACCTGCACGCACTCCCTGCTCCTCTTTCCTTACATTTGTCCCGTGCCCCCTGGCACTGCACTGGAGAAGCGGATCCCTGGGCCCACCGTGCACCAGCGTCTCTGCCCTACGACTCCCACAAACCTACCTTCCCTCGCGAGTCCTTTAAACCACTCCAATCCGTAGTGCATCCAGCAGACAGTCTTCAAGGGGCATGACGTGGAGGTAGGACTTTCCCCTAATTTTGAATTCTGGAGCAGGTTTGCTAGTTTTTCAGTGGGTTTGGTCCTAGCATCCACCTTACGGTACAGGGGGAGTTGGAACATTATTTCTTGAAGAGCCTACCGTGGGCTCATCTCTCTTTGTGGTTTTGTGACTTTTTCCTTACCTGTAAGTCTCCCCCAGTGCACCCTGGGATCCGGCATGCAGAGACCCAGACACGTGCATATCTGCCACTCAAATTTATTAAAACACATATGGTACTTGTATGCTGAAAACTACAAAGCCCACTTTTTATTTCATTTGTTTTCTTTTCTCTCTCTTTCTCCCTTCAATTTCACTGATTTTTGCTGTTTATTATTTTCTTCCTTTGTCTGCTGTGGGGTTTTTTGCTTTTTTTTCTAGGTTCTTAAGATGGAACTTCAGATGATTATTTTTTTTAAAGATTTATGTATTTATTTTAGAGAGAAAGAGAGAGCGAGAGCACATGCGAGCAAGGCGGGGAGGGGCAGAGGGAGGAGAGAATTGCAAGCGGACTCCCTGCTGAGTGCAGAGCCTGAATCAAGGCTTGATCTCAGGACCCTGAGATCATGACCTGAGCTAAAATCAAGTGTTAGATGCTTAACCCACTGAGCCACCCAGCCACTCTGGGACTTTGGTTTATTCATTTGAGACTTTTTTCTCTCTCTCTTTTTTAAATACATGAATTTAATGCTGTGGTTTTCCTTCTTAGCACTCTTCTGGCTATGTCACACACATTTTTATATTCTATATTTTCACTTTCATTCAGTTGAACATATATATTTTTTTAAATTTGCCTTTGACCCATGCATTGTTTAGAAGTGTGCTGTTTTGTTTCCAAAGTATCTAGCAGTTTTCCTGTTTTCATTCAAGTTCTGACTTCTGGTTTGATTCCACTGTGGTTAGAGAACACTCTCAGTATGATTTCTATTCTTTTACACTTGCTATTGGTTTGTTTTGTGGCCCAGGATATGGTCTATCTTGCTATACATTTTGTGGGCACTTAAAAATAAGGTATGTTCTGCTGTTGTGTGGTGGTGTGCTCTGTAAACGTCAACTGGATCTTGTTGTTGATAGTGTTGTTGAGCTCTGGATCCTTGTGATTTTCTGTCTTATTTTTCTACCAACTGATGCGAAAGAAGTGCTGATGTCTCCAACCATAATTCTGGATTTATCTATTCTCCTTTCGTTCTATCAGCTTTTTTTCACATACTGCATTGATGTTTGGTGAATATGCATTAAAGATTGCTACATCTTCTTTGTGGATAGATCCTATTATTATTGTATAATGTTCCTCTTTTTTTGCTGTTAATTTCTTTGTTCTGAAGTTTCCTTATCTTAGTAGAGCTAAACCTGCTTTCCTTCAGTTAATGTTTGCATAGTATACTTTCCCTGTCCTTTTACTTTCAGCATGCCTGTATCATTTTATCTGAAGTGATTTTTTTTTTGTAGACAGCATAGAGTTGGTCATATATTTTTAATCCACTCTGCCAATCATTAAATGGGATATAGAAAGATAAATAATGACATGAAAGTGTTCAAAAATACACTGTTAAATTTAAAATAGCAAGTGAAAAACCATGTTTAGAATGATTCCATTAAAAATACTTGAAGGGACGCCTGGGTGGCTCAGCGGTTGAGCACCTGTCCCTGGCTCAGGGCATGACCCGTGGTCTCAGGATCGAGTCCCACATTGGGCTCCCTGCCTGGAGCCTGCTTTTCCCTCTGCCTGTGTCTCTGCCTTTCTCTCTCTGTGTCTTTCATGAATAAATAAAATCTTAAAAAAATAGTTGAAATGGCACATGTAGGGGCACCTGGGTGGCTTCATCCATTAAGTGTCCGACTCCTGATTTTCAGCTTAGGTCATGATCTCAGGACCATGAGATTAAGCCCCGCGTGGTGCTCCTTGCTGGATGTAGAGCCTGCTTAAGATTTTCTCTCTCCTTCTCCCTCTGCCCTTCCCCACTCACACTCTCTCTCTCAAAAAGAAAGAAAAAGAAAGAAAGAGAAAGAAAGAAAAAAGAAAGAAAGAAAGAAAGAAGAAAGAAAGAAAGAAAGAAAGAGAGTAGATACAGGTTTACTTGACCTACAATGTGGTTATATATGTCCTAATAAACCCAATGTCAATTGAAAATATCAAGTCAAAATGCATTTAATATACTTAACTTACCAAATAGCTCAGTTTAGCCTATCTTATATGTGCTCAGAAACATACATTAGTCTCTAGTTGGGCAAAATCATCTAACAAAAAGGCAATTTTATAATACAGTGCTGACTATCCAGTAATTTATTGAATGTTGTATTGAAAGTGAGACACAGGACGGCTGTGTGAATGCAGAATGGTTGTAAGGTTATTGGTTGTTTACCCTCATGTTCTCATGGCTAACGGGGAGCTGTGGCTCACTGCTCCCACACAGGAAAACAATAGAATCATGCCACTTATCGCTAGTCCAGGAAAAGATCATAACTGAAAAATCAAAGTACAGTTTCTACTGAATACTTTCACACCAATCACACAGTCAAAAATTTTTAAGTTGAATCACCATAAATCAGAGACTGCCTGTATTGGAATCTTAGCTCTATTTGAATCTAGCTGTATCAACTTTAGCCAACTGCTAATGTATTCATACTTCAGTTTTCTTATCAATGAGATGAGGATGGTGATAAAATTTACTTCATGAGGTTTTTTGTGAGAAATTAGTGATTAATATTCATTAAGATTTTAGAATAGTTCCTTGTACAGAGTAAGTGATGCAAAGAAGTCAATCATTAGTAGCATTACCACTATGATTGAAAAGTACCTTGAAAGGTATGTCAAGATGTTAACAATAATTATAATGACCAAGATTTCAAGGTGTTTATTTCTTTTTGCACTTATTTCTATTTTTTTACAAACAGTATAAGAAAAAGTTCTTAAAATAAACATGCATATACATGCCAACATTTGAGAAAATGCTGATAAATGTTATACAATTGTGCTTGTAGGTGTGTGTGCAAGCATGTTGGAAAAATAAGAGGAAATGTGCAAGTCTTAAATAAATCTTAAAGTTTGATTTACCAACCCTTACCCTCCCTCTCTAGCTCTTATCTTTTTAGACGAATATCTGTGCATAATTATATGAATGAATATGGAGATTGCAAGCACATTAATCTTGCCTTCTCACAACATATTATTAATATATTTTAATGTTGTTAGAAAGTATACACATGATATTTTATATAATAAAATAGTAATTTATGAAGTAGATATGACATACACAAATCTCATAAACAGCCTTCTATTATTATTGTAATCTTTGGATATTTCCAATTCAAACCATTATAATTATCTTACCTTTTAGCTCTTTCTATATTGTGAATACAAAGATGTCAAATTATTGGCCTAACTCTAAGACTTTAAAAATAAAGCTGTGAAATTTATTGCCAAAATTCTTTTTCTGAAGCCTCTATCAATTTATACTGCCTCCAGAAAAAGTACAACTGTCTTGAATGTGCCACATCCTCGGAGAGCCTTGAACATCTTTCTTAATGTTTTGCTAATTATTAGGTGAAAACTGGTAACTTGTTATTATTTACATTTCTTTGTTTCTTATGGGGTCCTCAAATTGTTAGTTCCCAGGTTGTATTTTTTTCTTTTTTGTAAATCTTCTGCTGACAACCATTTATCTTAATGTTTTTCTTATCGATTGGCATACTCAATAGAAACTATTTAATAAAGGCACTTCCCTTGTCACATTTCCTGTGAGCATTTTTTTTCAGTCTGCTCTTTGTCTATATATTTTTGTTGCTTTTTATGTACAGAGGTTAAAATTTTTTTTTTTATAGTCAGATCTTTCAATATTTCCCCTTGTTTTTTCTTATGTTACTGCTAGGTTTAGAAAATGATTTTTTTAAAGAACTTTGAAAAATATGTCACTATATCTTCTAGATTTTTCATTGATTTTTTTCAAGGAAAATATTTAACTCTTTAATCTATCTGAAATCTATCTTGATGCATTGAGAGAGGTGGAGAGCAAGCCTTTTGAATAAACAGAGAAGAATAAAATCCTAATGAGAACATGATGTTAAATAAAAGAGAAATGTCTTCCTTGGATATTGCCCAGATCTTCCTTGGAGGGCTATTTTTATTTCATTCTAGATTCACTGGCCCGAGTTCAGAGAAAAATGCCTAGAGTGACAAAGGGAATGTGGTCTATATATTATGAGAAATGATTTGAAGACCTTAAAATCAAATGATGATTGTTTAAAAATGGATGCTTGCCAACATGTGTAGTCATCGAGAGCTGATGCTTTGAGGACATGGGGACCTACCTGGATCTATGTCCCAGCTTTGCCACCATGGGATATATGCATTAAGGTTAGATGCAGATCCCTGTTAACTCTCAATTTCTTCATCTCTTAAATGGGAATAATAACAGACCTTCTCACAGTTATGGGCATTATAAAGATTAAATGAGACAATCCAAGCAGGCATTTTGTAAGATGCTTGGCTCAGATACAAGGCACCCAAGAAATACTGGTTCATTATCATGAATTTTGGTTTTCATTCTGTTGTTCAAACCCAAAGAAGAGAATGGGGATGAAGAATGGCAGGTTTTAGCCTAGGTGAGGCAAGATTTTTTATGAAAATCTGGGTTGTTTCAGGGGACAATGGCTCTTTCATTATGGCGCATTTTCAGGCAATGGTGGGGATAGGGCCCGGCTGTCCATGAGTGGTTAGATCATGTGATTTTCCTAAGCCTTCCATGCTACCATTCTGGGAGGCTGTCTTCACCGAGGTCCCTGTGGAGCAGTATGTGGAAGACTTCCTTCTTCCTGCCTCCTCATTCCCTTGGCATGTTAGCTCAGGGATAGAAATGAGATCCAGGCTTCGGCCAGCCAGTGCAGAGTATGGAATGCTAATTAGCTTGTCAACACTGCAGGTGTCTTTGAAGAGAGGCAGGTATGGCACAACTGCTACTTGGGGAGGAAGACGCCAAGTGGATTGCTCCGGAGACAGATTTGAGGCAGAAGGATGTAAAGGAGGTTGTTACTCCATCGGTGCAGAGGGGCAGGCTAAAGGCTGGGGGGTGGGGTGGGGTGGGGTGGGTGGGTGGGCAGAGGTAGGGCCTCGGGTCAGGTACAAGACATGATGAAGAGGAGACCTGACAGGATTTGACCACATTCGCCTGTGTGTGTGTGTGTGTGTGTGTGTGTGTGTGTGTGTGTGTGTGTAAGAAAGATAGATCATAGAATGGTGAAAACAAAGCCAGACAATCGAGCGGTGAAAACAGATTTGATTCAGTAACTGCTGACGGCAGGGAAAGAGCTGAGCTCCATTCTGGTGTATACAGAGGTGACAGTGTTTTAAAAGAAAAATGAGGGAATAGCGAGGGGGAGTGAGCAGGGCTCAAGCAGAGCCAGGGAAGTAAATGATTACAAAAAGCTGGTTGTAGTGTGGATCCGTGTAAGTGAGTGTGATTAGACCTGCTGTGTCCCCGAGCTAGCTTATCTAAGGTGGGCTTCTCTCCTCCCACAAAGAGCGGGACACAGAGGCCCCATCCTTCCTGATGATTGCAGTTCAAAGGAATGACTTTCAAGTCCTTGAGAAAGACAGTCATGGGTAGTAAGGGGACACACACATATATATCCTAAAGGGCAGAGGACAGAGTTTTATTGTAAGCTTTATTTTTTAAATAGGAGAGTGTCAGGGGTCAGGTGCTGGCTATGGTCAGGTGCTGGCTAGAACAAAATATGAATTTTTCTAACAGCCTTGAGGTTTTGTATATAGGAACTCAAAGGAAGTCTCAGCCATCACCACAGGGACGTGGCCTCGGGCTGGAGGAAGCCATCCTAGGTCTGTCAAGCCTCTTTAGTGTGTGGTTTGGAGGTGGTCGCTGTGTGACAAGAGTTCTTGGGTGGATCCCCACACAGGGTGTCTCCACTGCACAGGGCCAGGGGGTACAGATGGCTGCAGGGTTGGAATGTTGGGTACTACTGTTTCTGTGATTCCTGAATGAGAAAAACATTGCCTCCATCTTGTTGTGATGATCAAGAGGGATAATATATGTGAGAGGGCTTGGAAAATTGAAGTCATTATTTTTAGTACTGGAAATCATAATTGGAGAACTTGGATTTATCTCTCTTAGGTTGTGAATTTACGTAGCAGTGGAAATGATCAGGGCCTGCCAGGGAGGGATTCTGAGGGGGAGCCTGGTAGGCCCTCCTTTATAATTCCCTTTGTAAAGAGATTGCTTTTTGCATGACACTTACTGCCTTAATTTTTTTTCTTTAAGAGGGACTTTCTCAGCTTAAGGCTCAAATCCACTGCCCGCAGAGAAAATGCTTTAAACAGAATGTTATGTATGCTCAAAGTGTGACCAGCATTATTAGTTTTTTTAATTTTAAAGGTTTTTCCAGTATGGATGTGCTAAAAAAAAAAAAAAAAAGAAAGAGTTTGATATATCTCACTACTTTTCTGTTCTGTATCCATGAGCTATGTCACTTGGCAAACATTTGGTCCTCAGGCAAAGGCTGTGACTTGATTTCTCCCTTTATAGGACTGATGGAAACGGTCAGATGATGTACTAGTTTATGAACTTCAGATCTTAATTATTGTAAAACACCTTTTAAATTTAGATGAAAACACTAGTTGGTATTTTGTTTTTGCTTTGTACTTAATCTGCTTTCCCTAGAGGGCCAGTGGCTGAAAGCTTTTTGAAAGGAATGCTAAGGAGTAGTATCCTGAGTTTTGATAATGCCTTCATCTTTTCAAAGTGCTTTTCATGATCTCATTTGATGTCCACAACAAACTGCAGAGCCTGGAGCAAGGGCGAGTGTGCCAAGTGCATGGATCAGGATGCAGAGGCTGGGGAATGAGTATGTCTGTTAACTTGACTGCCACAAGGTACCGCCACCCCAGGCAAAGGTAGCAGTGCTTGTACAGATCACAGCATGGTTGGGGCCTTGTTAATCTAGCACAGCTTCCAAGTTAGGCTGTACAGATCCAGTTGAAGGCTTGGGGAATCCTTGCTTGAGGTTCAGTTAAGATTATTGTTCAACATGTCCAATATCCCATTATGGGGGAAAACATTTTTTTGAAGGGTTTATTTATTTATTTTATTTATTTTTATTTTTTGAAGGGTTTAGAACTGGGCATGAGTGGTCTCTTCTGATGACGGGGCTTGTTTCCTTTTTTCTTTGGGATAGTTTTGTTGGGATATATTCACCATATAATTTGCACAAAGTGTATAATTTAAAGGCTTTTCCTATGTTCACAGGTGTAGGAAACTATCACTATAGCTCACTTTAAAATATTTTTGTTGGAGATTCCTGGGTGGCTCAGTGGTTTGGCACCTGCCTTCAGCCCAGGGTGTGATCCTGGAGTCCTGGGATTGAGTCCCCTGTAGGGCTCCCTGTCTGGGAGCTCTACCTGTGTCTCTGCCTCTCTCATTCCCTGTGTCTCTCATGAATAAATAAATAAAATCCTTAAAAAATATTTTTGTCACCTCAAAAAGAAACTCCATGCACTTTAGGTATAAACCTCTTATTATGCTATTTGTTCTTAACCCTAAACCACAACTAATCTTTCTTTCTCTGCAGATTTCCCTATACTGGATTTTCACGTGAATGGAATCATTTGATATATAGATTTTCATGACTAGCTTCTTAGGCATCATGTTTTCAAGGTTCATTGAAGTTGTTGCCTGCATGAGTATTTCCTTCCTACTAAGGGCTGGATAGTAGTCCATCGTAGGAGTACATCACACCTCCTTTCACTATTCATCAGTTGGAGAATGGGATTCTCCATTGGGCTGTTTCCACCTTTGGGCATTATGAATAATGCTGCTATACGTTTTTACATACAGGTTGTTGGGGGGTGAAGTCTTCCCTCTTATCCATGGTTTTGCTTTCTGTCCTTTTAGTTACCTATTGTCAACCACAGTTAGGTAGCAGATAATCCTCCTCTTGACATGTTAGAGAGTCAGTCATAGCCTAATGCTACATCCCAATACTTATGACAGTCACCTCACTTCCTTTTATCACATGAGTATTTTTTCATCTCCATTCATCACAAGAAGAAGAATGAATGCAATACAAAAAGATATTTTGAGAAACAGAGAGGCTACATTCACATAACTGTTATTACAGTATGTTTAGAAATTGTTAAAGTTTTTCTATTTCATCACTAAGTATTATTAATCTCCTACTGTGCCTGATTTATAAATTAAACTTTATTATAGGTATGTATGTAAACAAAAAAATGTAGTATATATGTTGTTCAGTGCTATCCACCATTTCAGGTGTCCACTGGGGGTCTTAGAATGTATCTCCAGTTGATAAGAGGGGACTACTGTACATCATTCTCTTTTCTATTAGCTAAATACCTACAGATAGAAGTTCTGAGTCATATGATAACTCTGTGTCTGAGGAATTGCTAGATTGTTTTCCAAAGTGGTTTCATTATTTTATGTTACCACTAGCAATGTAAGGGGTTTACATTTTTCTATATCCTCACAAATACTCATCATATGACATTTTGATTCTAGACATCTAGATGTCTCAGTGGATGTAAAGTGGTATTTCATTGTGGTTTAGATTAATATTTTCTTGAAGACTATTGATAGGATGATGTGAGCACCTTTCATATGCTTGTTGGCCATTTGTGTATCTTCCTTGGAAAAATGTCTATTCCGATCCATTGTCCCTTCTTTAGTTGGGTTATCTGTCTTTATTATTGAGTTGTTAGAGTTCTTTAAGTATTCTAGATACAAGAGCCTTATCAGATATGTGATTTACAAATATTTTCTCTTGTTCTGTGGATTAAGTTTTCATTATCTTGATAGTGTCCTTGAAACGGAACACTTTTTAAATTTGACCAAGTATAGTTTATCTGTTATCTCTTGTTCCTCATACTTTGGATGTTATATCTAAGAACCTTGATGCCAAATCCAAGGTGATGAAGATTTCTCCCTGTGTTCTCTTCTAAGAGTTTTAATAGTTTTACCTCTTACATATAGATCTTTGATTCATTTTGAGTTAATTTTTGTATATGGTATGAACTATCTGCTATCCATACGGTATGTGGATATCCATTTTCCTAGTGTTATTTGTTGAAAAGATCATTCTTTCTCCATGTTCTTAGCATTCGTGTTGAAAATCAATTGATTAGAGATGTATGTGTTAATTTCTTGACTCACAATTCTATTCCTTTCGTTTATATGTCCATCTTTATGCCAATACCACAATGTCTTGACCACCATTGTTTTGCACTAAATTTTGGAATCAGGAAGTATGAATCATCCTACTTCCACTCCCCCAAGATTGTTTGGCTTTTCTGGGTTCCTTTAGTTCTATACATATTTTAGAATCAACTTGTCAGTTTCTACAAAGAAGTCAGTTAGTTAGGATTCTGACAGGGATTGCATGAAATTCATAGATCAGTATTGGAAATATTGCCATAACAGTGTTAAATCTTCTGATCCGTAAACATGTGATGTTTTTCCATCTACTTCAATCTTGTTTAATATCAACAATATTTTGTAGTCTTCAGAGTATAAGTTTTAAGATTCTTTTGTTAAATTTATCTTCAAGTTTTTTTATTCTTTTTGATGCTATTGTGAATGGAATTGTTTCCTTAGTTTCACTTCCAGGTTGCTAATTTGCAAATATACAAAAACACAATTGATATTTCTGTATCTTGTATCCTGCAACCTTGCTAAACTTATTAGTTCTAGTAGTTTTTTAGTGTATTCCTAAGGATTTTATTTCTTTCTCTTTTTTAAAGATTTTATTTATTTACTATTTTAGAGAGGGATAGAGAGCATGAGCAGAGGAGGGGCAGAGGGAGAGGGAGAGAGAGAGAATCTCAAGCAGACTCTGTATAGAGTGCAAAGCCTGACATGGGGCTCAATCACACAACCTGACTTCATGACCTGAGCCAAAACCAAGAGTCAGAGGCTCAACTAACTGAGCCACCCCAGGCACTCCTCCTTAGGATTTTCTATTTATCCCATCCGATGATGTCCTATGAATAGAGGTCTACTTCTTCCTTTCCCTTTATTTCTTTTTCCTGCCTACTAGACTTGGCTAGAACCTCTAGCACAATGTCAAATAGAAGTGATGAAAGCAGTTATTCTTGTCTTATTTTAATTGCATATAAGTGTTTCTCTTATATTTGAAATCATTTAGCCCATTTTAATCAGTTCTGGGATGGGGCAGGGGTGGAATTTGAAGACTTTCATTGAAATGATGATTTTTATCACTCCCAAGTTATGTTCTATAATTACTGTGTGTGTGTGTGTGTGTGTGTGTGTGTGTGAGAGAGAGAGAGAGAGAGAGAGAAAGAGGAGAGAGAGAGAATGTGAAAAGGGGAGGGGAGAGAGGGAAACTGGCTTTGGTATGTTCTTCGATGCATCATCATCTTATCTGGTCTGGTTTGTTTTTTGTTCTCTCTCCCTCTTTTATCACTTTATTTATAGCACTTTTTAAAAAAGATATTCTGTTAAAGAGGACAGAGTTTCTTTTTTTAAAAAAGATTTTATTTATTCATTCATGACAGAGAGAGAGAGAGGCAGAAGGAGAAGCAGTCTCCAGGCAGGGAGCCTGACGTGGGACTCGATCCTGGGACTTGATCCTGGGACTCCAGGATCATGCCCTAGGCCGAAGGCAGGTGCTAAACTGCTGAGCCACCCAGGGATTCCCAAGGACAGAGTTTCATCTTAGTTTCTCAGTGAGTCTGTGAGCTAGTTATTATATACTTAGTCTTGATTCTTAAAGAAAACTGAGACTTTAGAGGCATCTTATGCTTCAGATTATCAAACAGAACAATCACATCACAATGACTTGTAATCATTCGTTCTAATATATGTATTTAATTTGTAGATGAGTGTACTCAAAGGTAGTATTTACCTTTTCAACCTTTTAAATACATAAGTATAGCAAACATATAATTTCCACACGTGCCAAGAGAAGGTAGAAAAAGATTTTGCTGCACAAAGTCATCCAAAAATAAATTTTAATCCATAGTTTAATGATAGATAGCTACTTTATTGATTACTCCAATTTACAGTCTGTCTTTACTTTTGAAATAATTTGACACTCCCATTATCTAAAAAAAGTAAGCCATATTTGCTTTAAAGATGGTAACAGAAATTGACCTGGACTATCTGGTTTCTGACTGCCTTCTATTCTCATCAATTTCTGTCTGGCTTTTGAATCTTGCCTAAAGATCCCATTTGTGATTTTGAGGCTGACTTTTGGACTTTGGCATTTTTATATGATCCCGCTAGATTTTGATTCTGGGCTTCTTTTCATGGTCTTTAGCTCAGACATATATTTTCTGTTTTGGATTATGATAAAGGTTTATTCCTCCAATAAATTTCTCACTGGTTCTACCTCTTTTTTATTTGGGAGCAAAGAGAGAACTGAATTCAGAGCATGTCTACATAGCTAGATATCCTACAGGATATTGCAGAAAAAATAAAGGGTCTTGGAATGGAAACAGTAGGGAGATAATAAGTAGAATAGGGTATAACAGATAAATAAAACAATTGGAACTTAGGCAACTTAGGTCGAGAAGTCTCTGCTATTAGACAAGACAATAATAGGTAGATATTTCTATAATGGCAAGAAAGAATTTTCCCATAGGTGTGGTTAATTATCACAACAAATAATTAGTTAAGATAATTATGCTTTTTTTAAAAAATGAGAAAGTCTTATAATTTTTTTATATACATGCTAAGGGATACAGTAGGATCTGATATTCTTCTTCAATTTCTTTTGCCTAAGAGGCTGGTAATAATCCCTCAACTGCCAGTATGAGCAAGGGAACATTCTCAAAATTGATTACATCATTAAGGGGAAGGGAAAGTCAAATGATTATCTCAATTAGAGATCAAAATGTTCTTTGAGAAAGTTCCATATCCATTTCTAATAAAAATAACTTAAAAACTGGGAATAAAATTATGTTTTAAATGATATTTTATCTATCTTAAAAGTATGACAAATTGGCAGTATGTATCAAAGCCTGAAAAATGTGCTTATCTTTTGCCTCAATAATTCTATTTCTAAGAATTGATATAAGGAATAATTCAGAAATGTATGCAATATTTTTTCAGAGTTGTTATCTGTAATGCTAAAAATTGAGCACAACTTCCATATTCAAAATTTACACATTTACATCTTAGATCTTAACAGTATAGCCACAAAATATAATCACTGTTCAGCCTTTGGAAGTCATGCTATAGAATGGGAATTGTCAAACTTTTTCTAAAGAGCCAGGTGTAGTAAATATTTTAGGCTTTGGGGGCTGTATGGTCTCTATTGCAACAATTTGATTTCGCTTTGTATTGGGAAAGCAGCCATACATAATACATAAATGAATGTGTATGGCTATATTCCAATAAAACTTTAATTCTGGATCCTGAAGTTTGGACTTCATACAATTTACTTGTGTCACAAAATAATATTCTTTTCATTTCCCCCCCACCCAACCATCTAAAAACGTAAAAACCGTTCTTAGCTCATAGGCCATATAAAAACATGCAGCAGGCAGGATTTTATCCAGGCTGTAGATGAATATTTTGTAATACTGATAAATGATAAAAATAAGTCATGAAAAAGTATATAAACTATTCTCACTTTCTCAATAAAAATTAAGTGCTAAGGTAAGTTCTGGGCTGGAGAGGAGAGGAAGTCAGGACTTACCTCCGAGAGCAGTGCACATAAGTGAGAACCAGACATTTGAAAACTTGGCACAAGCTGAAGCTTGAAGAAAGTACATGACTTTTCTTCTTTATTTTCTGGATCGTGTTACTATCATAAGGAAATTGCTGGGCTAGCCTGTCAGAGGGATGTGAGACATGCAGAAGGGCCATGATGTCCTATCAAGACTATCCTCGACCAGCCAGGCCCCGGCAACCCAGCCCCTAAATCCCAATGCACTGGTGACCCCAAATGAGATTATTATTTTTTTTTAAATTTTTTTTTTAAATTTATTTATGATAGTCACACACACACAGAGAGAGAGAGAGAGAGAGGCAGAGACACAGGCAGAGGGAGAAGCAGGCTCCATGCACCGGGAGCCCAACATGGGATTCGATCCCGGGTCTCCAGGATCGTGCCCTGGGCCAAAGGCAGGCGCCAAACCGCTGCGCCACCCAGGGATCCCCCAAATGAGATTATTGAAGCCCAGCCAGATCAGCAGAGCCTCTCCTTGATCGATAGACTTATGAGAACTAATAAGCCCATGTTGTTTTCAGTCATTAAGTTTTGGGGCGGTTTGTTGTGCATCAGTGCTAACTGAAGGATTGTTTTGAGAGATGGTGTCAAAATCTAAATGTGTGGATGATCCAACAGCACAAAGAGGCAGGAGGATCAAGGTGAGAGTTTGTGGTGTGGGTCCTGGAGAAACCAGCTCCGAGCAGAGGGTAGGACCTTACACCTGGGATAAGAGCAGCCCTGATCTGGGGTCACTATTTATTTAGTTCCCAGGACTATACCCACAGTGGTATTACTCTTTCAACTGATCAGAAAATGACCTTGCTAGCCAAGAACAGGTACCAGGAGATAAACCATGCTTGTTTACAGCTCTCCTTGTTGAGACAGAACCATGGAAGCTTCCCAGGCATTGTGGCTGCAAAATGTTGGCTTCTAGGTGCTAATTTGGAATGGCCCCAAATTCCCAAATGCTCTTTTTACAGTCTCTTCTAGAGAAAGTAGGAGCTTTAATGTTAATGACTTTCCTTGGGCTTATCACAAATAATTTAGAATTCCTAAGATGGATATGCATATATCCAGGCTGCCTTTGATCCTTGGCTATTTTGACTCGGTCAGAAATAGTCCCTGATATTATTTCGTGTCCAAAAGAAGGCCCCCATCAATGCTTCCTATATATACACAATGAATTCAGCAACTTGGAATTGCTTTGGTGAGTATAAGCTTTGTTTCCTTTCTTTTGGTGAAGTCTTTTCTATCCAGGCTCGATGTAGTCAAGTATGGGATTCTTGCTCTGCTGAGTGGAAAGAATTTTACACCTTTCATTTCTGCATAGCTCTTTATAAAACCCCTTCACATTTATTCTCATTACAATCCTAGGAGGTACATATTATTATTCACATTTTAAGTAAGGAGATACTGACGATAAGAGAGGAGAATAACGTATTCCAAGTTCAAGTTCATTAAGTGGCAGAAATGGTGCACAAAACCCAGGTCCTTTGATTTCAAGTCCAAATCCCTTTTTCTGACAGCATAGCTGTCTCCCTGAACACATCTTCTTAGGTGAGCTGTATACGGTTGATTTAGCCAATTTTCTCCCTCCAAGGCAGAGGAGCTGGTTACTCTAGAGCATCACTTGCTGTTTCCAGGGATCCTAGCTACAGAGCAAGTGAGGAGATTGGTTGCCTATTAGGCAGTCATTCAAAACATCTGCAAAACTCGTCTGCATTCTGTGAGAATGTGATTTAGATGAAACAGTTTAGAATTATACTCTAGAGGTCCTTTGCGGGATGTGTGCTAACTGTATTGTAGAGCTATCCTAGACCCTTCTTACTTTTATTTCCTTCCATGTTCCATACTTCCTTTAATAGCATCATTATTCTTCTAGTCTCCTAGGACTCTTGGCCACATTTTACTTTTCCTCTCATTCTCATCTACAAATGGCATCTAACAAATGGTGACATCTAGCTAAATGCCAAACCAAGTGGGTCCCATCACTATGACATTACTGATTTCTCTTCCCTTCCTTCTGTTCCCAGGGCTATGGCCTTGTCAAACCCCTTGCTATCTTTTCCATAGACTGACCACCCAGTGAGCGATCACAGGGGATTCTGCTTCCTTTCCTCCCCTCTTCTTTCCTATTTATTGTGCATTACCCTAGATTAGCCTTTGGATGCAGAGTTACATCATTTTTTGTTTATTGAAATCTTCTGTGGATTACTGCTGCTTAGGAATAAAATACTGACTACAAGTAGGCTGTCTATATTTTTTCCCTTTTAAATAGGTTGTTTTTAAAGCAGTTTTAAGTTCACAGCCAAATTGAGCTGAAAGTACAAAGGATTCCCATATGCCCCTACTTGCTCATATGCACTACCACCCCACTGTAACCACTGTACACTAGAATGATATATGGATTGCAGTTGTTCAACCTGCATTGATGCATCATTATCATCTGAAGTCCAATGTTGACATTAGCATTTACTCTTGATGTTTTTGATGGTTAATTTTATGGGTCAACTTAACTGGGCTAAGGGATTCCCATATAGCTTGTAAAACATTTATGGGTCTGTCTGTGAGGGTGTTTCCCAAAAAATACTAGCATTCACATCAGTAGACTGAATAAAGATCTACCCTCACCAATGTGAATGGGCATCATCCAGTTCTTTGAGGGCACAAATAGAATAAAAAGCAAATGAAGCATGAATTCTTTTTCTCTTCTTGAGTGGGGCACCTATCCTCTCCCACCTTAGCACATTGGCGTTCCTGGTTCTTAGGTCTTTGGACATGGACTTGAACTAAATTATATCACTAGCCTTCCTGCTTCTCCAGCTTGCAGATGGCAAGCCCAAATATCCAAAATACTACTTATATTCCCTGGCCCAACTTCATTGTCTTCTCTGACGCATTGCCTCATCACTCACTTAGAATTGGATCTCTCTACTGAACAAAAATTTGTAACTCTTTATCCTGATGTATTATTTTTACTAGTAGGTGGGGGAGCTCCTGCGTGTTAGCTTTTCTTATTCTTTCTTTCTTTCTTTCTTTCTTTCTTTCTTTCTTTCTTTCTTTCTTTCTTCTTTCTTTCTTTCTTTCTTTCTTTCTTTCTTTCTTTCTTTCTTCTTTCTTTCTTTCTTTCTTTCTTTTCTTTCTTTCTTTCTTATTTTATTTATTTATTTATTTGAGAGAAAGAGCATGAGAGAACACACATGAGCAGGGGCAGAGGGAGAGGGACAAGCAAACTCTCCACTGAGCAGGGAGCCCGACTTGGGGCTCGATCCCAGGACCCTGGGATCCTGACCTGAGCTGAAGGTAGACTTCACAAACTGAGCCACCTAGGTGCCCCTGGAATTTACTTCTGATTCACCAATTATTCCCAGTGCCTGTTAACCTGTCCTAAAGTTTAATATTAACACAAAATGGAGAAAATTATAAGGGCCAGCAAGAAACCTTGGAAACCTCTCCCTATCTTTTCTGCTGCTGGGAGTTTGACACTGTCTTAAGATGCCAGAGCTTCAGTCTCAGACATAAGTGTTCCTTTGGCTCATGCCTCTGTCAAGTTCATTGTTATGGCACATCTCTTGTGGTCTCTTGTATCATTCCTGGGCATAGTAACTGAGATTATGTCTTGGTATTTAAGTGATGAGTGATTTTGAATCTTTCAAAGGATGATGGAAGCCTTCATTTTAGAAATCTAGGAGAGTTTACAACATACAAATGTGCATTTGTTCTACAACCAATGTGAAATAGGGGCAGTTTATATAAATCTGAGGCAAAAATTATTCTTGACATGAGTTTGAGGTGCCTCCTTAGGCTCTTCTGTGCAGTTAACTTGATGAATTAACTTAGTACTACGCAGTATCAGCTCTGTCCTCTCATGGTAACCTTAGGACGCCCTGGCCACTGGGTATAGAGGTCCCAGTTGTGTAACAGTGCCCATAGAAGGCCTTGCAAAGCAGAATGTGTAGTACTTCCATGGTCAAGGAATAGGAAGCTGCTTCGGTTCTGAGTAATGCACAGGGTTCTTCATTTTCAAATACTTTTTATTCTTCTTTAGGAATTTAGCTATTAAGTCCCCACTGGTTTAAATAGCTATGAAACATTGAACATTCATTTGCTTTTGAGCCCTAAGTGAATAGCCAAGAGGATCTATTCCTTTAGAAAATATATATTTATTCTGCCCATTGCATCTAAATGAATCTGCTGCAAAGCTCTGTTTACCCGCATCCATATGCAAATATTGACTTATGCATTACAACGATGTAAGCTTGGTAGGTTTTGGAAGAAAAACATAACACAGATAAACATTTATAAGCAATTCAAATATTAAAGAGCTTAAACATTTCAAAAGGCATTCACATATGAGTTTTTCTGGGATGTCGTTATGGTGCTGCAGTCATTTGCAAAATATAGTTACTGAACTACATAGTTTTTACGTATGAAAGTATGTGTTTATTTTTGACAGCAATAAAATCAATATGTTAGGTATTCATATCTTCCTTTATAATAATCCCTGGGGAGATATACTCAGCTCTGTATTCTCTTTTTAGGTGGTACTATAGTGAAATGAGACAGTAAATTTCACAAACTCTCATATGTGTTGTTAAATATTCCTGGTAATTGTGGATAAAGATTATTTTAAATGTTTATTCTGATGCTTAGAGGTATATAATTTTAGGCTTCTCACATATGTTATTTGTTCATCTAATATGACTTTTATTAAAATGGGCATCACACTTGGTTAGTGTACATGTCACTCTTGAATTCTGATGGCTATTTTCCCACTTTTATAAGTAATTTTATTAAAATGGAATCTAAATTTACTTTGAGTTCTAAGGAATGCTGAAAACTGGCAAACCCACAACTCAAGACAAACTTAGAAATGCCAGAGAAATTCCTAAAGATCTGTTACTTTTCCACCCCCCACCATCCTTGGGGCAAATTCTTCATAAGATGCTTCATGGTAAAATATGCAGTACCATTAATAATTACTAACTACGTAAGTCAAGAGTAAGAACCTAAACTTCATTCAAAACTCTTTCTCATGTGACTTTCATTAACTAAAGAAACTACTGTCAATGAAAGATTAGAATAGCATTCACAGAAGATTCTTTCAGCTTTCAATAGTAAAAATGCAGAGAGACTAGGATTAAGTGTTCATAAAATATGCTAATTCACAAAAAATTTACAGTGAATTGATTTATTCAATAATGTTTTTTGTGCACTTTATTTATTTATTTTTAAGATTTTTCTTATTTATTCATAAGAGACACAGAGAGAGAGGCAGAGACATAGGCCGAAGGAGAAGTAGGCTCTCTGCGGGGAGTCTGATGTAGGTAGGACTTGATCCCGGGACCCCCGGATCATGACCTTAGCCAAAGGCAGACACTCAACCACTGAGCCACCCAGCTGTCCCAGTGCACTTATTTGGCTAAGTCCTGTTTAGAATATGTTGTTTTATGAGACTGAGAGGCAGCTCTCTAGTCTCTGGTTTATGACATGTGTTTATGTATCAACAGAACACAACAATAAAATCTTACTGCTACAGAAATACAAACAAGAGCTGAAGGAATGTCAAGAAGGGAGGGACCCTTTTTGACGAGGTGATCCAGGCAGACATCATGGAGGATGCAGTCTATAAGATGGTCTGCAAAGAATAACATAAGATCAGTAAATGTGGGGATGGTGGCTTAGGAAGAGGAAGTGACAGGGTGCTGGGGTGGCTCAATCAATTAAGCAGCTGCCTTTGGCTTGGGTCATGATCCTGGGATTCTGCGATTGAGCTCCTGTGCCTGCAAAAATTCTTTTTGTTGTAAGATTTACAGGTTCTAGGGATTAGAGTCTGATATCTTTGAGGGGGTCATCATTCAGCTAATTTTAGATAGCAAGGTGTTAGGAAGCACAAAGCAGAGAAACCCTAACCAATCTAGTAGGTCCAGGGATGCTTTCCCAAGTAATAAGGAATATTACAACTGAAATCTGCAAGTAACAGAAATTATCTAGGCAAAGGGGACCATGGATGGAGTTGGGTGGGGAACTATGTAAAGCAATGAGTAGCTAGAAAAGGGACAGAGCATGCATTACCCATTTGGCACATTTGAAGACTTGACTGGTTTCGAGTATGGCTAGTGTGTAGAGTTAAGTGAATAGAGAGGTTGATGGGAAGGTGGCTGGCGGGAGATGGGGCCAGAACATTAAAGATTTTATCAATGATGTTGGGGAGTTTGGACGTAGTCCAGCTGGCAAAGTGTATACATTGCATATTTTTTAACGAGGGAATAAAATGATAAAAGTGGGGCTTCAGAAAGATTAATTTAGTGTTAGAACACAGGGCAGATTGCAGCAGGGAGAGCCCAGAGGCAGGGAACCTACTTGAGCAATGAGATGAAAATTTCACTGATGTTGGCCGCTTGGTAAATATCTGAGGGTATTAGACTCTGAGTAGAGTGTGCTCAGTGTCATCAATCATCAATGAATATTTATTAACTTTGAACAGCATGTGAGATTGTGACTAGTTGAGGAAGATGGAAGAAAGGCGTAGTATGTGGTCCGGGAGCACATATAAGTTTTGCAATTTAATTGCACTGAGTTCTCTTTTTCTCAAAATATTACTTCCTGTTTACTGTTTAGGAAATAATTGATCTACTTGTTGAGTGTTTTGCCAGATACCATATTACTGATTCTACAAAGAAAGGTTAGTTTCTGAAATTTAATCCTGGAGGTCAAAGGCCAGAAATAAAACATCTGTGGGCTCTAAAACATCATTTCTTTTCTTTTTTTTTTTTTTAATTTTTATTTATTTATGATAGTCACAGGGAGATAGAGAGAGAGAGGCAGAGACACAGACAGAGGGAGAAGCAGGCTCCATGCACCGGGAGCCCGACGTGGGATTCGATCCCGGGTCTCCAGGATCGCGCCCTGGGCCAAAGGCAGGCGCCAAACCGCTGCGCCACCCAGGGATCCCTAAAACATCATTTCCAAAGAAACCTTCAATGACATTAGCTAGAAAAATGTTAACCAGAAGCATGTGATTTTGAGTCATGCTAAAAAATATTGGAAGAAAACAAATGCAGTGCAAGTGCTCTGTGTAATTTTAGAAATGTAATTTGGAATATCTAACAATTTCTTATGCACTATAGTAATGGATAAACACAAGAGAATGTCCAAAATAGGTTGATCTGGTGCACGTGAATAATTCACTTGCTACTTTTTACATATTGAAAAATACTCTTCTGGAATAAAACAAGTAGAAGAGAAAAGTCTTGATAATTTTAATTTTGAAAAACCATGAAGGAAAATGTAATTACTAAGATGTCCCAATTCTGCTCCATCCCCCAGCCAAGTCATACTGTCCAAACCAGCTTTATTCTTAAGGGGAAAAATTTTCTCTATTCAATAGTCTATTATTCATTCTTAATAATTCATTAATTAGACAAGATGGATATTTGCCAGAATGTAGTTAACATGCAAGTTTAGCTCTTCCAAAGAGATAGTTGATGAGTTTTCTGTATATCAGAAACTATACCCAATTTTTTGAAAATTAAAACATTATGAAGTGATAATGGAAAAAATAGCAATAATCATGCCCAGAAATGTGCCAATAGCCAGAGTTTGGAAGCAGAGTTGCACTGAGATATGAATATGCTCATCCACGACCCAAGGAAAGAACAATGTGCATTACAGAGATGTCCACACTTGATGGGGAAAGCCATCGAGACTGGGTTACCTCATAACCTGACTGTGAAACAAGGCTGCAAAGACAGACAGAATGATGGAAAGTACCTCCTTAAATAAATTTTAAAAAGAATTGGAATGGATTTAGTACTCAGTACAGATAACAGGTAGTTAATGAAGACAATTTATATTTGGAACAAAGTGTGTAATGATGGGGTAGAGATTAGGAACATATGATCCTACCATATAAAATCAAACATTATGGGATTCCTCAGAGTCACCAATACCCTGATGTGTATCAACATATTTTGCTCTTGATTTCTTTGTCTCCTCAGTCTCAGCCAGATTTCAATGGGGATTTGGTAGGTGGATAGGTCTCTTTGGGAAATGTAACCTGGGTCATCTTTCACTTCATGTTCCCTTAGCATCTCCAGAGCTGGATTATTTAAATCCTGAATCTTCATAGTCTTCTCCTCCTACATTTCTGAAGCGGCATAGGAATAAACAAATACAGTGCTAACAACCAAAATGGAGGTTAGTTAGTGCTTAAAATGTATTTGCGATCATAAAATCATAAAAAAAAATAAACAAGTGAGAAAAATCTTCAGACAAAATCTGAGTACTGTAAGGTACAACAGTTTATAAGTCGGGTTAACAGAGGACAAGTAGTGCTACCAGAGCTCAGTGTATCTTGAAACCCAGATTCACATTTTGTTTCCAACAGTGGCAAGAGATCTAGTGTCATGAGAGGAAGAAAGAGAGCAGAGAAAATGGGTGTAGGGAGAAAGAAAGACTAGAGATTTTCAGTTGTGTCAGTGTTGGTCAATTTGTGACGGTTTCCCAGAATCTACCATCTGTGAACCGAAAATTTAATTACAAGAAGTCTCCCATTGAGATAATTGAGAAATGAAAATTCCCATATTAAGGAAGAAAAATCCTCAGTCTAACCACATGCCTTCTCTTTGAGAATTTATGTATTGCCACAGTCTAGAAATTCACGATGATTTCATGATCATTCCCTAGAATTTTCTTGAGTAATCTATCTTATTCCATTGCCATTTGTTTCTTTCTACTTGGGTGCATTTCCATTCCTATTCATTGCTCTTTGCTTCTGGAATCCCAATTTTACCTTGTTTGGGATTTCCCCACAGACTCAGCCTCAGCTGTCATGAGGAATTGCATATTAATAACAGATAACCTATAGCAAATTCACGGCCTTGTATTCCTCACCATGTCATCTGTGGCTGAGAACTAATGAAGGAAAAGTTCGGTTAGCAAAATCGTTTCCATCTAGCAGTGCACAGCGCTAATGAAAAGTCTTACTTTAAAAAAAGTCTTACTTTTCTCCTCCAAATCCATTTTTTGAACTTATTAGTGAATCTCTTAACTTTAAATATGCCGGCCATGGAAATGAGTGCATCGTGGTCACCTAAATTGGTTTCTCATATTTTAATATCTTATCATGAACTCACCTCACTTTGCCAAATTATGTCAGATATTAGCTGTACTTATATGGTGAAACAGCAGGACGATAACTCACAGATCTCACTGCCATCTGCTTTGCAGACTATCTTGCTCAAGTCCTCAAGAGAGTCCTACAGAGGACCCTTAGGACAGAAACATATAATATTTTTCACTCATGCATGTAGCTCTCCAAGCTCCCAAACTCCTTGGGTCATTTTGCTCCTGGCTTAAGGCCTGGCTGCACTGCGTGCATTCCTCAGTTTTCATTGCCCATTTGACCTTTTAATGCAGAAAAGAGTAACAACTCTCTAGTCAGAAGGAGGTTTAGATCCTGCTGACTGCATCAGTTCCTGCCATCTCTGTGGGAAACTGAGGAGACTCTGCCCTGATCTCCTCCCCCAAAGGAACTCTACCTGGAAGGCATTTAAAGCGTTTTGTTGTGCAAAGTACAGCTCCTGCAAATGGCACTTTGGGCTGATAGTTCTTGTTCTATACCTCTCATTCAGTTTTTCAACAAATACTTACTGAGCATTCCAGGTTTCCATGGCATAAGGGATATAGCAGTAAATAAAATAGACACATCCCTTATTCTCTTGCAATCTGTAATCTGTTTACCCATATTCTAAGTACAGAGACCTACCAGCTGATGGGTTCAGCCACCTGACCATATGGTCTGCTGAAAGGGTTCAGTCTTAATATAAGCCCTATCATCAACCCCAGCAATATACTAATAGAAAAGAAATGGGAACATCTTGACCTTTGGGAGTCCAGCATTGCTCATGGAGACAAGGGAGGGGAGATTTAGATAGTCATCTCTAAATAGGAGGCATACAAAGAGGGTTGGGAGATGGAGTGCTGCCTAGAGAAGGAGACTGATGTTATCCTTAACTTTTTGGAAAAATGTTAACCCCTCCAAGTTGCAAGAATTGTGCAATGAACATCTGTATAACTTTCACTTGGATTTATCAGTTGTCAACATTTTGCAACTTTTGCTTTATTTCCCTCTCTTCCTATAAATGTGTATGTGTGTGAATATTTACCTGTGAATTATTAGAGAGCTAGTTGAGTTAATAATGACACCTCACTGCTGAATTCTTTAGTACGTCCCTCCTTAGACTGAGGGTGTTTGCTCCAATCACCATAATACAAATATCACCCTTAGGAAATTTAATATCAGTATAATACTTTTCTTTCAACATAGAGAAAGATCCAGAAGGTTGACACTTGGATTACCATTGAAAAAAACTGAATAGATTACAGGTGACCTTTGGTTTTTGCCGTGTGCTTTGTTACCCAAAATTCCTCAGTATTTATTTTACTTATTTAAGATAAATACAAGTTACATAAGTATGTAGAAATATAGCATTTAATATTAGGAATGCAATGAAACTGTCATCATCTTCTTGGTTGATATGAAAAGTCTAAAGCATATCATAAAGACAGGCAAGAAACTCCTTAAAAGTGTGCACATGTTTGACCTAGAAAGGTCAATTTTAGCAATTCACACAAACGCACAACAAAACTAGGCTTGGAGATTTTCTCTGCAAGTCGTATTAGGCAACATATTGTGAACAACCAAAAGTTAGCCAGTAACAGATTGGTCAAATAAATTTTGATTCATGCACACAATATAATATTTTGTAACTCGTGAAAAGTGTATGTTTTATAAGAATTTTTAGTGCCATGGTAAATAAAACTTATATTAAGAGGGGAAAGGGCTAAGATTCTGGAAAAAAATTTCAGTGTAGGTATAATTCTGTATACATGTGCGTATACACATATACTCTAGCATAAAGAGAAGAATTCGGGAAGAGTGAACCAAAATGTCCCAAGTGGTTATTTCTGGCTGGTGGAATCTGAACCATTTTAATGTTCTTACTTATGCTTTCCTGAAATATCCAAATTTTCCTCAGTGACTAGATATTGCTTTTGTTTCTCAGTGAATTTCTATTATAAAGTAAATACATTTACATTGTAGAAAATGAAATCAAGAGACACAAGGATATTAAAATTTCCTGTTGGGGCGCCTGGGTGGCTCAGTGGGCTCAGCATCCAACTCTTGATTTTGGCTCAGGTTGTGATCTCAGGGTCCTGAGATCAAGCCCCAGGTGGGACTCTGCGCTCAGTGGGGAGTCTGCTTGAGATCCTCTCTCTCCCTCTGTACCCCCTAACCTGTGTTCATGCTGTCTCTCTCTTTCAAATAAATAAATAAACCTTTAAAAATAAGTAAAATGAGCTTTCCTGTCATCTTGAGCATTTCAGGTTGTAAATATTATCTCTATATGTTATCATAAGTATATGCATGTGCATATTGTATGTTTACATAGACAACACAGATACATGTGTGTATGTGGACAAATGTGTATATGTCATATTCATCAGTGAAAGGGTTAAATTGGCATCAACAAAGATTCAGAATCATCCTCCCATAGTGATCAGGCCTGAGCCATTAATTGGAAATGACAAGAAATATTAGGAGAAGAAAATGATAGATGAATTGATCTGTAGGTATTAATTAGACATGTATACATGCACAAATACATAGGTAAAACTTACTTTAATTAAGATAACATTCCACACAGTTTTATTTTTCATTAGTAGCATATTGTGAGTCATTCCACATCTTTCCATATTTATTTCTGATCCTGCTATATTCCATCCCAGGGCTTATGCTGCTAAAGCAATATTTCTTACACAAATTGATCTGAGCTCATCAAAGTGTGTTACTTGTTAATGAGGAAACTACAAAGTACTCATGGCCTGCAACGGTGGTTGGATATTTGAACCAGCTCCAGAGTTTTCAAAAGCACGGAAGCTTAGAGCTCACCTCCAGTAGTTCTGTTCTAGTTGGTCTGGGATGGGGTCTGAGAATAAGTAGTTTTTAAGAATGCCCTGCAGTTTTCTAATGTGTGTTCAGGATTTTAGCGCCCACTGAGGAAGATACGCCAGTTTGATGTAACATGTTTAGAGAAAAGGACCTTACACGCGAGATTTCTAACTCAGCACAGACTGCTGTTTTGCTGTTTTACTTCCCGTGGCCATGATGTAACATGGATACAGTGACAAGAATAAATGTGCAGCATGGATCATTCTGAGCCACTTTCCCAATATGATCAGATATGAACCATTAGCTGGAAATAACAAGTAGTATACGGAGACGTAAATGATAAGTAAATGGATCTGTGGCTGTTAATTAGACATACCACGCACTGGGGAGTTATTTGACAGGCTCCAGTTAGTAAATAGGTGGCAAAATGTGTCAAGTGAAGGTCAACTAATAGAGCATAGTCTTGGTTGTCCTGCAGCAGCTGGTGGAGGATTTCTCTAGCAAGCCCTCTGTTTGCATAATTCTCAATTTTGTGGGAAAAGAGCTCCTTTCTCAGTACAGTAGAAGAGTCAACCAACATAGTATATCGCATCAATTCTCAGATGCACATTGTAATATTCTAACATCTGTGAAATTTAACTCCATCTTTTTTTTTTTTTAAATTTTATTTATTTATGATAGTCATACAGAGAGAGAGAGAGAGAGGCAGAGACACAGGCAGAGGGAGAAGCAGGCTCCATGCACCAGGAGCCTGATGTGGGATTCGATCCCGGGTCTCCAGGATCGCGCCCTGGGCCAAAGGCAGGCGCCAAACCGCTGCGCCACCCAGGGATCCCTTAACTCCATCTTATAATTGAAATGATAAAAATATCGCTACTGTTTAATCGGTGGTATTGTTTCCTGTCTTACTGGTACGTAGAATAAGGGGGCTTCTTGAAACTAATGGTGCAGTGAAATGTAGTCTATTTTAAAGTCTTCACAATCAGACAATGTCTTACCATCATTTTTAAAAAAGATTTTGTTTACCTTAGAGAGAGAGAGAGAGAGAGCAGAGGAGGGAGCAGAGGGCAAGGGACAAGCAGACTCCATGCTGACTGCAGGGCCTGACACGGGGCTTGATCCTGCGACCCTGAGATCATGACTTGAGTCAAAATCAAGAGCTGGATGATTAACCAGCTAAGCCACCCCACTGCCCCAATTTCTTACCATCTTTAACATTATCTTCTTGGGATAAGCCTTCACCTTTTGCCTACATTTCTGCTATAACCTCCCAGGTTATCATTCTATTTCCACTCTTGACCTCTTCAATGCATTCCTATCACAGTGACGGAAAGGTTTCTGTTAAAACCGGTAGCCTCAACTCCACCTCAGGGCCCAGCCTCCCCTGCAGCCCTCCCAAGGGGGGTTCTTTTCTCTCCCCGTTATCACACCCTTATAGGTGGGCTTCTTGTTGCACCCTTCCTTTCTCCCTGCTTCCTCTACGTAAACTCTGAGCTTTGCATCTTGTGTCATTAGACTGTGAGACTAGCCAATCAGTACACATCCTCACTGCAGCTCTCTGTGGGTGTCCAGTCGTCTTCAGCGAAGGTGTTAACTTCAAGTTCACCGTCATTCTCACCAATGTTGTAAGTCTTAGCAATTTACATAAACATGTGGATGATCCTTCCAATTCCCTGGCTGGGTGGTTTCTTAATCTCTCTGGTATAGTAATCTTGTCTTTTCCCCTACTTTAGCATTTTCTTTCCTGGGAAACCTTGATCTTGTCCTGAAACTGTTTCTCCTCCAAACTCTCAATTTGAAGGACTCTCTAACTCTTCCCCCACTTTCCTGCTCATCCTTTTTAGTATTTAACTTCCATAACTTTAGTCTCCATGTGGGCCTTTAAACCACAGATGTTACCATCTTTCCATACACCATCAGCCCCTTCGTGTTCTTTCTCCCTTGTGACCTCAACTTCAATTCTATGGTCAATCGTTTTTGACATTTTCTTGCACATACCCTCAACTCTCTTGACCTCTTCAGTTTGTCATGGTGAACCTTTTCCTGGCCCTGAATCCACTACAGAAAGTGGCTGTGGTAAAACCTATAGGGCTGCCGACTGCTGTCTCTGGGCTGATGATCAATAACCTCAAGTGGACCTTTAAAGCTGCTGGGTGATCGCATCCTATTTTCCACATTTATTTCTTTTAGGCTATCTTAGATTCATAGATGGATATTTCTTACTTTTTTACTCTGAAATCTCTCGCATTTTCTTACCTTCCCCACTTAGCTGTGATTCTAAGAAAAATGAATACCTCTGAAAGCACTTCCAGACACCTGCTATTATTCTTGACAGCTTACTTGCATTGGGGTCTCTCTAGCCTAACTCTTTTGTGTCACTCTAGATGAACTGTCTATGTTCCCAGCTACTGACAAGCTCTTCCTATGCACAGATCCCATCCTCTCTCACTTATGTGCCTCTGGTAAGTTCTCCACCAATCTCCTATATGATCAACTTTCTCCTTTCTTCTGGGTCATTCCCTTAAGTGGAGCAACAATGCTGTTATTTCTCTCAACTTACAAACAAACTTTTGACCTCATCACCCAATTTCTTTCTTCCTATTTGTAGCAAAGTTCCGGAAAGAGATGTCTATTCCTGTTGCTTAATTTCTATTCAATTACCTCTTGAACCCACTCCAAACAGGTGGTCACTTTCACTCTTCCCTCTAAAAACTCTCATCACAATCACCAATAACCTTCAATGTCATTTGTGCAATCCATTGTCATGTCTCCATCTCTACCCTATCAGTTAACATCGATAGATCTCCTCGTAGACACTTCCTTCTCTTGGTCTGAAGGATTACACTTTTCCTCTTTTCTGCCCACATCACCAGCTGCTCCTTCTCAATCTCCTTTGCTGATGACTTCTCATTTCCCTGATCTTTAAATATTGTCCCTGGGGGCTCAGTTAAAAAAAATCTGCTTTTTTTCTTATTCACATGAAATCCCTAGATGATCTTACCCAGTACCATGCGTCTAAATATTCCAAATGCTGATGACCCCCCCCCCCCAATTATATCTCTAACTCAGACCTTTTCCCTGAACTCCAGACTTGAATATATGGCTTGTTACTTAGCATCTCCATTGGGATGTCTAGTAGGCATCTCAAAGTTAATAGATCCCAAATAGAAACCTAGATCTTTCTCTCCACGCTACCCTCCTCTGGAAAAAAATAACATACTTAAAAAGAGTGCTGCAACTTATCTAGCAGAACAGGCCAGAAAAGCAATGCCTTACTCAGGTAAAAACACTATGCTATTCACATTAGAGAGAGAAAAAAAAATTAAGCTTTAATTAATGCCGTGGGTGGATTTATATATTTGGAATTGTAGCAGTTCCATCAAACAAGGAAGTATATTTTTACCTCCTCTAAACATCTGTGGGTTTAAAAATTACATTTTAATGGGGGACTTAGGAAAAAAAAGGATTTTTTCTGTACTTGCTTTATCAGCTTTCTGTCTTACATTTTTTTTGCAAGATGATTTATGCTATTTAATGATTTATATCTTTTAATTTAAGTGTTTGGGCCATTTTTCAATCCTTCATATAATCTCAAGCAGTATAGATTCCCCCTTTAGTTCCATTCCAATTTAAAATGAAAAACAATGTGTAGAGGGGTAAGGTTAGGTCCAATTTTTATTTGTACAAAATTAAAAACATGAATAAAAACCATTTTTAATATATGGAATTATCTGGAAAACTCTCAGGAAAAATTCTTGGAATATAGTTTAGGTCATCTAAAAAGGTATGGATTGCTCTGTGATTAAGTAAAAACAAATGCCCCTCTGTCAAGGTCAGCACTGGATGCCTTCTCTTGCTTTCTTAAGAATAGTAACTGCTTTGAGATCCCTGGGTGGCGCAGCGGTTTGGCGCCTGCCTTTGGCCCGGGGCGCGATCCTGGAGACCCTGGACCGAGTCCCACGTTGGGCTCCCGGTGCATGGAGCCTGCTTCTCCCTCTGCCTATGTCTCTGCCTCTCTCTCTCTCTCACTGTGTGCCTATCATAAATAAATAAAATTTAAAAAAAGAAAAAAAAAAGAATAGTAACTACTTTAATAATTTTGCCTCTCTTGTATCAATAACTTTTTTCCTTTGTAGATTTTGTCATCATGACGTAACATGCTGTATTACTTTCCAACTTAAAATGAAAAAACTCCCTTTACTCCTTTGCCTCTTCTGTCACTAATCCATACCTCTGTTCTGTACAGAAAACTTCCTTGGAAATATTGTCCATATACCTCCCATTCTTACGGACTCTCTCTTGTGTCTGTTAGTATTAGGTTTGGGTGAGTATAATAGAAAATATAACATGAAATTAAAAATATGGTGGTTATTTTTTTTCCCACACAAAATAAGGTCAGATTTAGTCTGATCAGATGGGTGTGGTGACAGATGAAACATGTCTTTCTACTCTACCACCGATGCTTGGTGCTTCCAAGGCCACATGACCTGCAGAAGCTGTTGGTGCTTCAGCCATTACTTTGGCTCTTAGTACTTAGGAGGTATGAACACAGGAAGGTTTACTAGATGTCATTATTTGTGCAAAGTTTTTCTTATCTCCACTTCCCTGCTGTGGTTCAGTGGAGAATAATAATCTTCTTTATTAACTTTGGGCCCAATCATGTAAATTTTGGGGCCAATGAGTGGAAGTGACTTTGTGGGTTCTGAGCATTAGGAAGCATTAGGAGATGTGGCAAATCTCCAAGCTTCTTAAAGCTTCCACCCCTGCATGGGAACAGCATATTTTTCTTTCAGCCTGAAACTGAAACAGCCCTGTACCTGATCCAGAGCTTGAAGGTCAGCGTCTCTCAGCCAAGCCACAGTACTGATCTAGAAGCATGAAATAGAATGTATATTGTAGGTCATTGAAATATTTTTGGATTTGTTTCATAGAACTATAACAGTGAAAATATGACTAGTACAGAAGGGCAAAGGGTGCCTCCTGGCTCAGTCAACTCACTTTTCAACTGGCTTCCCAGAAATCCCACACACACTTCTACTTACTTGTCCTATATGGTCACACCAGGATGAAAGGAAGATTAGAAAATACAGCTGGGTGCCTTTTACCCCAAATAAAAACCAGAGGTCTTGTACCTAAAGAAGAACAGTGCATGGCTGTTATGTGGGAACTAGCAGTTGCTTCAACCAGGCTTTTTCTCCAGCCCTTCAAAGAAGCAGCCCTCCACAAGTCAGCCCCAGTTTACTGGCCCCTCAGCAGCCTTTGCCACAGTTCACTCCCTGGAATACTTTCCTACTTTCCTTCTAGGACAGCTCTTCATTCTTTCCTCCTTTGTTAGCCACAGCTTTTCTGTTTCCTTTACATTTTCATCCTTTTCCTTGAGCTCTCAACATTGCTTGGAGCTCAGCCCTTGGCTTATTTTATTGGATAGCCATCTTCATTCTCTCATAGATCTTATCCAATCCCAGGATCTTAAATAACATTAATTAACTAATTAACATCTAAGTAACTCATGGCTTCCAGATTCATTTCTTCAGTGCCGACTTCTCTCACAGCTTCAGATTTATTTATTTATTTTGTTCAGCTTTAGATTTATATGTCCAACTGTGTCCTTAGTCTCATCACAAGCTATCTAACAGGTGTGTCTCATATGCCCCAAAACAGAACTATTTCCCATCCCTACTGAACTAAAATTGCTCCTTCTACAGCTTCCCCATGATAATTCCAAGGCTTCTAGAAGCCCAGGCTAAAAAAAATGATTCCTATCTTTTTTTCAAACTCCATTTCCAAGCCATCAGCAAATAACTATCAGCTATCTTTATAAATAAATCATGCTATATTCAGTGAAAAGGAATGAACTCACTGTGTATGTGAACAACATAGATTAATCTTACAGATAAAATACTAAGTGAAATATGCCAGGCATAAAGGGATATTTTTATATTCCATTTGTATGGAGTGCGTAAACAGACAAATCTATGGTGAGAGATGCTGGAATAGTGGTTATCTCTAGGGAGAATATTAACAGAGAAGGGAGAAAAGGGAGTCTGGGTGGTTACAACAGTATACACAAATGTGAAAATTAATCAGATGATTCAATTAAGACTCGCACACTTTAATGTATGTAAGTTATGCTTCAATAAAAAAGAAATATTATTGGTTATTAGTGCCAATAATTCACAAACTATTGATGAAAAAAATGAATTCATTGAGAATATGTTTTGTGATTTGTGTTTGTAATAAGGAATATCTATTTGTTCTTTATCCCTGCTTTGGGCACATAAGTAAAACTCTTGGAATTTTTTAAGTGATGATAACAACAAAGGTGTTGTTTGTTATGTTAATGAGATCACCTAAGGATGCTGGCTGATTGCCTGGAGAACCACCCTTGGTGATTAGAGGAATAGAATTTTCAGCTATACCCCCCTGACCTCTGGGAGGGGAGCCAGCCTGAAGATTTGTTGAATCACTAATGGCCGGTGATTTAATCAGCCATGCCTATGTAAAACCCATGCCTCCATAAAAACCCAAAAGGATGGGGTTTGGAGAACTTCCAGGCTGGTGAACTAGAACGCTTCCATGTGCCACCATGTGGGGCTCCAAGCTCCATGAAGACAGAAGTTCCTTTGTTGGGGACCTTCCCCTATGTATCTGTTCATTTGGCTGTTGATTCATATCATTTAATATCCTTTGTAATAAATCAGGAATATAGTGAATAAATGGGTTTCCTGACTCCTGTGAGCTGTCCTAGCAAATTAATCAAACCCAAGGAATGGGTCATGGGAACATCTGATTTACAGCCAGTCAGTCGGAAGCACAAGTGACAAGCTGGATTTGTGATTGGCATCTGAAGTGGAAGGCAGTCTTGTGGGGCTGAGTCCTTTGTCTGTAAATCTGATGTTATCTCTGGGTAGACAGTGTCAGAATCGCTTGTTGGTGTGTGGAAGCCTCTAAACACACACACACACACACACACACACACACATACATACACACACACACACACACTCCAACTGGTTGCAGGAGCCCAGAAAGGTATTTTGTAGGTATGTCTGTATCCATAGCATATCTTTACAGAATTGGCCACTTGATACATCCATTGCTCTACCATCCTTGGTCCAAACCAACACAATGTCTTGACTAAACTATCAAAATAGCCTTTTAATATCCCTACTTTCCCCTTCGGCTCCCCTTTGGTTATTCATACAGCACTAAGATTATCTCTTTGAAATCCAAGTCAGGTTATGTTAGTCCTCTGCTGAAAATCCTCTAAAGATTTCCTGATGTAATCAGAGTAAAAGCCAAAAGCCACATGGATGTCCCCTCACTTCCTTAATGTCTCCACTCAAAAGTCATCTAAGCAGTGGATACCTCCATGACTATCCTATATAAATACCATTCTCCCACCTTCCTGATACTCTCTATTCCCTTTAACTGGCTTTAAAAAAAATAACACAAACCACTTTCTTATAGTGTATCTCTTTAGAGGTTTATTCTTATTTTTGTCTCCCTTTTCCCCACTGGAGCATGAGATGAGGTATATGGTTCCCCCTCGCCGCCTTGAGTCTGGAGGGGCTTTCTGACTGCTTGCCTAATACAATATGGTGGATGTGATGATGTGCCAGCTCCTGGCCCAAGGCTTGAGAGACTAGAGGCTTCCTCCTTCTGTCTTTTGCAATACACTCTCTGGGATCTGTGGGTAATTATGCGGGAAGTCCCACTACTTTGAGACCTCCATGTTGGAAAGGTTAAGTGTAGGCACACCAGAGGACCATCCTGTTGGAGCCTAGCCTTTTAGCTATGCCAGACATAAGTGAAGCCATCTTCAGCTCTCTGGATCAGCCATCTTCTATCTGGATACGACCAAGTGACCTCACAATGTCTGTCACATCAGAAAAATTGTCCAATTGAGTTCTGTCTGAATTAGGGAACTGATTATTGTGATTATTGTGATTTATCATAATAAAATGATTGATATGTTAAATCTCAACAATCTGGGTTACATTGTTAAAGAGCAATAGCTAATCAGACAGACATTCTTGCATGTGTGTTGGCGGATACCAACCAGTAGGTCTTATTTCAGGGTGTATGTACAGGGAGCACATACTTTCAGTGTTTCCTCCTACTTTCAGTGACAAAGCCAACAGAGCTTCACCCTCGGTGCCAACATCCACACTCATACCACTGGCTCTCTTTAGGCAGATCATGTAATTTCACTAGGGAAGAGATTTTAGACTTCATGTGGATGCAGTTATTAACTTTTGCCAGTCTCCCCAAGTGTGGGAGTTAAGGAGATATGTTCTAGATGTCTCATATGCCCTCTTCTATTTATCTTGATCACTGGTTGGACTCTTTGAGATGTTGCCTGTAGAATAGCCCTCGAGTCCCTATGGACTTTTCTGTGTGTCGGACTGTGGCTTGATACACTCCTCTCCCTTTCTTTCCTGTAGAAATTCATTGAAATGTCAGAGTCAACTCATGGGTTCTATTTTTTCCCTTTTTTTTTTTTTATTAGAGCAGGAGCAGGTTTATTCCTTTCTGTACACTTTTGCTCATTTCAGTGGGATTTGGGAGTGGTGGGAGAGAAACATTTGTGCTTTGTTTTCTTTCCAAAACCAAAATGTTTATTTCTATATCAGAAAATACATGGCAGGAATTCCTCAAAGAAAACGATCTTCGAAGAACTGTGTGTGTTTGAGGAAACACTGAATTCTGATTGCTCAATTCAAAGCTAAGGGTCTCAGAGAGGGGGCAGGGAGGAAATTGTCCCCAAACTTATTTTCCCTAAGAAGCTTTTAAGTCTAGGCAGTGAACCTGTCCTGTGGAGTTGAACTTCATGCCATGAAAGTTTAGATGTAGCATATGTATTTTTTATTTATTCTCAGATCCTATTCTTTGATTAACTGAATTGCACACATTAGTACTGTATAATTTAGAGCAGCAATATACTTTTATTACACAGCCAACTAAAATGTTCATCAAGTATTTTTAGTGATGTGAGAAAATGCTTATGATAAAATGGTGAGAGCAAAAGCAAAAAAGAAAGCATAGTTCAAAAGGTTAGCTAGCTTGTGACTTCAAAAATGTGAAAAAAAAAAACAGAATTAGGAGCATGTGTGAGGACACTCATTTTACTTGCTTAAAATAATTGTTTTTTAATTAAAAATTTATGTGTGATCTATTTTTTTAATTTTTATTTTATTTGTGATAATCACAGAGAGAGAGAGAGAGAGAGAGAGGCAGAGACATAGGGAGAGGGAGAAGCAGGCTCCATGCACCGGGAGCCCGATGTGGGATTAGATCCCTGGTCTCCAGGATTGCGCCCTGGGCCAAAGGCAGGCACCAAACCGCTGCGCCACCCAGGGATCCCTATGTGTGATCTAAATAAACTTATTATTAAAAAAAAAAAAAACCGAAGTTATGTGTGACCGGATATAGGACTTTTCTAAATCGGGCATCAAATGGGTAAATAAGATTCTGTGTTTAGGGCTATGGCTTGCTAATAATTTAGACCATCCACTGAGAACAATTAGAAATTCAGGATGAAAACTTTGACAAAAGACATTTTGAAAGCATCCAAGAGTGAGAAGGTAGTAAGGGATTACTAAGTCCAAGTCCCGTGGATGGTGGCAACCCTGAGAGGTCAGCAGAGCACCAAAGCTCCTGGCTGTTGCTCTGCTGTGTTTGCTGAATTTGGTTTTTGGAACTTGCTAGGAGGAAGCAACAGAAGCCCAGTGACCACCCATGTTGGAGAGTCTAAGAGGACACCACCCACCAGAGAGCTAGGGCTCGGAATGCGACACCCTTAGGATAAGTGAACCAGAAATAAGTCATCCCTGCTCTCAGGGAACTATAGGACCTGTGCCTTGCTTTCCATCTGTGAAGAGGTTAAAAAAAACCCCTAAGGAGTTGTTACCACATGTCTGCCTCTCCTGAGATTCGCAGTACCAACATTTTCTTCACCTGGGCGTGAGTGGGTCTAGGTTTTGTGGGGACTAACGCTTTTACAGTATGGGGTGGGTTGTTCAGCGAGAGAAAAAAAAACACAATTAAAATACATAAGTAGGTACAAACATGGAATATTCATTTGGAAGAGAAAATGAGTTGTGGGAAATTCCAAATGCAAAAGCTGACCAACATCATAAACATCTAAAATTAAGGAAAGTAAGATTTTTTATTTATTTATTAAAGACCTGACCTCAATAGAACTATTTTTCTCCCTACTTTTTTTTGTGGCTGCTTTGATAGCCTCTTTTTATGACAATGGTTTTATACAGAGAACATAAATATGATTTAGCCTGTACTCTAGCATGGGTGATAGAAATTTATTTTATTATTGATGGCTTGGAAAAACTTCTTCAGGTTTCATACCTTGTTATGGGTAACGGCATGTACATTTTTAGGATTGTTATCAAATTTGGGACATTTTGGGATATCTCCCAAGTTTGTTTATATATATATGTTATAAAATCTCAGAGCGTTTCAAATTTACTTGGGCAGGAACCAATCTTAAATACTCTTTAAATTAATGGCCCATTAACTAGTTATTGTTGATGTTAGAGTGCAGTGGCATATTAGTTTTATGTTACCTTAGTTGATATCAGTATTCTGCGTCAAATTGGTAAGAAATTTTTCTTTTAATATGGGTTCAGATAGTTCACTTACTTATTAACTTCATTTTCAAGCTATCCAAGAATCCATCCCTTACTTTTATCTGAAATTTATGTCTTTCTCTCAGTCATTTACTGCTCTTGGTATAATCTAAAACATTTTTTTTTTTGCTACTCCTTGCTTCTTGATGTATAATTTAGGAATCATTTTTGTTGATTCCTTCATTCATCTTTATCATCTTTGTTGTATATTTCATTAATTTTTTTAATCAAAATTTCCTTTCAGTTCTTTTTAAATCTAAAGATGACAAGAAGTACTCATTTTGAGCTCTAACACAGGATTCTTTATCACTTGTTTTTTTTTTTTTAAGATTTTATGTATATATTTGAGAGAGCTATTTATTTGAGAGAGAGCAAGCACGAGTGGGGCAAGGAGAGGGGGTATAGGGAGAAGCAGAGTCCTAGCTGATCAGGGAACCTGAACTAGGGCTTGATCCAAGACTCTGAGGTCATGACCTGAGTCGACGGCAGATGTTGAAAAAACAGATGTTAACACACTGAGCCACCCAGGACCCCTTCTTTATCACTTGTTTTATTGAAACGTTCCCAAATACTTCCCGAAAAGTTGGTTATAATGGCACATTTGGACTTCATCAACCTTTTGAACAAACTCTTTGGCATCTCATTTGCATTTGAGTTTCTCTGCTGAATCTTTGAGAATCTATATTCAAATCTTTAAAATGTCACCCACTCCTGCTGCAAGACTGAACAGGTTTATAATGGGCATGGCATCTCGTTACATTTCTTAGATCATTTAAAGGAAACACCACCTTGGCACACATATTTAAGATACTCCACATAAAAGACAATCTGAAAAGAAAAAGAGTAATTGTTGCAAAATACCAGAGTAGCCAACCATATCAGACACTGCGGAGGCAGCTTTTTGTCACAGGAGGCTGAGAATGAGCTGCCCACAGACATATGAAGTGTTTCAGCTCGTAGCCTGTGTAATGGGGTATTTGCCTGTGATTCTCAGTCCACAGCGAGTTATACTTGGGTAGGACTTGCTTCACATGGTTGAATAAACTTACAGATAGAAGCTTTTCAACTGGTGGAAAAGTTAGAAACGATGCTCCGAGTTTGTTTTAGGCTATGCCATTCATACTCAAATAATCAGAGTTTAAACAGTCCCCAACTGATTAATGTTTGTCCCACACGGTGACAAATCTACAATAATGTAGATGTCTCTGCTATCCGGTTGTTTGGTTTATCCCTTTATTTTATACAGACTTTCCATGATTTTTACTAATTATCCACAAACTGTTTTAGGTAAATAGCTTGTGTTTGTTTTTTTTCACTTGAAATTTTGGAGATGCTTATGCTTATGCTGCATCAAATTTAGCCTAGATGATTCCCATGACATTTCTATTATTTGAAGAATATTATTTTCATTCTCACCTCTGAAACCTCTTTTTCTTAAACATTACATACCCATAACTACCCCTTAGATCACTTGGAAATAATAGATGTTCTTCATTTTCTGTTTGTAGTTTTCTCCTTGGCCTTATAAAATCTTGTTAAATTTTTTCCCTGGGTGCTTTATAGTTTTGATTCTAACGTAAATGGTACCTTTAAAAATATTTATATTTTTCATTGCTGTATGGAAACGTAACTGTTTCTGTCTACTGATTTCATATCTAGAATCATTGCTAACATCTGATATCAATAATTCATCTCTAGATTAGATTGGTTTCTAGATTAGTGTATATATAATATCATATCATCTAAGATAATCACAGATTTGTTTATTTAAAAAAATCTTTATGGTTTAATTTTTTATTCATTTTAAAAACTGAAGTATAATTAACACACAGTGTTATGTTATTTTCAGGTATACAATATAGTGATTAAACAATTCTATACGTTAATCAGTGCTCATCACGATAAATGTACTTTTAAACCCCTTGGCCTATGTCACCTGTCTCCCACCCACCTCCCCTCTGGCAACCACCAGTTTGTTCTCTATATTTAAGCATCTGTTTTTCTATTTGTCTTCTTTATCTATTCATCTATGAATGGACATATGCTTTGCTTCCATAGCTTGGTTATTGTAAATAATGCTGCAATAAACATAGGGGAACACACATATTTTTGAATTTGTATTTTTGTTTTCTTGGGATACTCAATAGTGGAATTACTGGAGCCTATGGTAATTCTATCTTTAATTTTTTGAGGAACCTCTATACTGTCTTCCACAGTGGCTGCACCAGTTTGCATTCCCACCAACAGTGAACAGACGTTTCTTTCTCTCCACATTCTTGCCAAAATTTGTTGTTGCTTGTGTTTTTTATCTTAGCCATTCTGATAGGTGTGAGGTGGTATTTAATCATGGTTTTGATTTGCATTTCCCTGAGGATTAGTGATGTTTGTACATCTTTGGAAAAATGTCTATTAAGGTCCTCTGCCCATCTTTAAATTGGATTATTTGGGGTTTGGTGTGTGTGTGTGTTTTAATTTTTATTCTTGCTTTACTTCCCCAGCTGTGACCTCAGCATCATGTTGAATAGAATTGGTGACAAATGGACAATTTAGTCTTTTTTCTAACCTCAGGAAGAATATGTTCAATATTTCCCCACTAGCTGTGATGAGCAGTGCACTGCAGAATTGTTATGCTACATTTGTTTACCATATTGGCACTCTGAGCTGAAAGGGTCTATGGAGTGGCAAGACTGGAAGAAGTGGCTGAGGGAATGGCCACTACCCCATATTGAGTGGTGATGTGGACTTCAGGGATTTAAGAAAGATTAAAAAGGCTAGCATTGGGGTATGAGGGTCAGAGAAAGTGTTAAAGGTGGTCGAAGGATAAACAGGCAGTGAGAGGCAGAGGCAGGGACTGGTGGGCCATCTCACCAGTGCCAGGAGTCTTCAGGAAATCCAGATGCCTAGGCAAGAGGTCCTCCCCCGGGCCCAGTACCAAAGACAGAGCCATGAGAACAAGGTGATTCATGACTTATTCTGCCTAAATCAACTCTGAATCTGGCTTGTTTCTGTTTTATTACACTGGTTGTGAAGTAAGATTGTCATTGGACTTTCTTTCAAGTTGCCAGTCTGACTTTCCTGGCAGAGGGTGGGAGGAAATATGACTCCATGCCCCAAAAGGCAGACAGCTGAGCAAATTTCTCCATGGGCATCGGTGCTGCAGAAATCAAAGAATCATCCTAACTATTGTGAGGAAAGGAGACTAGCATATGCTTTTCATTTTCTTTATAAACTTAATTATTTTATTTTAGGGTTAAATTATTTTCACTTTTGGTAAAATGTTAAGACATTTGAGACCATGCTAATATCCCATTCTTTCCTGTCCCCTCTGCCCTGTCCCAGCTACGTACTTCACTCCTTAGAGGGAACTACAGTGACCAGTTTGTTGTATTTCCTTCCCGGTAGGTTTCAATGGATTTGTGTTCATAAATATGGCTATTTATAACTATAGCAAAATGTGTATAATATTATTTATTTCTATGGCTATTTATTTATATGACTATTATAAATGTGGCAAAATGTGTATATTATCGTTGCTGGTGTGTAGGTGTGTGTGTTTAATGCAAATTCTATCACATTCAAGTTATAGTTTCTGTTTCCTCCTTTTGGGACATTAATGTCTTCAAAGATATATCCAGAGAAAACACTGTAAAAACTCTAGTGAAACAATCTTTTCTGGAAATTTCGTCAAAGATGATAATGAACATAGAGATAGAAATTGATAATGTCATAGAAACTCAGGACTGAGAACATTGAAAGTGGCTCAATTTATCATGGGAACTGTATGGCAGATAAAAGAAAAACAGATGCCCCAAATTTCCTCCTGCACTGCAAATGGCCCACGGGTACCCGTACACCTTAGTGATAAAAAGCGCGAGTGAGGGCTCTGGCTGGCGCTAAAACAGCTATTAATTGTTTCCTCTCCTTAAGATCAAGTCTGAATGAAAAGGCTAAATGAGTTTCCTTTAAGCATGAGGACTCCTGTTGAATTGTAGGAGGACTGCTGAAAGATGAAGGACGAATGTGTGGTGTGTGTTTTAAGGACTCTGCTTCCAATTATTCTTGTCCCTTTATTGTTGAGAAGCAGTGCCTGTATGAGTAGGATCAGGGACTGAATACTCTTCAGAAATTCATTATATGCAGCAGCCACTTTTTAACCTTTGCCTGTGAGTGATTTTTGAAATGCACTTGTGGTGGACGGGTTTTAAATTCTAAAGGTGAATGAAATGGCATTGTCAGAGCAATAATGTCTATGGTGATGACAACACTGGTGCCTGGAAATTGAGTTCTTCAAGGGAGGGATATTATGGGAAGAGTTAGAAAGAATTGCGTCTTGATTTCCAATATATTAATTTATTCAAATAGCCTCATCTACGTATATAAAGGAATCATAGGATGTTAGAGTCAAAAAGACATTAGAGACAATCCAGTTATTGAAATGACTTTTTTAAAAGATGTAATGAGAGAGATAGACAAACTACAGGAACAGTTCAAGGTCACACAATGGATGGAACAAAAAACCCCAAGCTTCCTGGATTGGGGTGGGTACCATGGGCTTTCTCTGCAAAGTGCTGCCTCTCTTAATTTGGTCACACAGTGACCATGTATTGAATGAAGCATTACGAGAGAATGAAGCTTTTGTGAGGTGGTGTGGGGTAGAGGAAGGGGCATTAGTTATGGAGTTAGACACCCAAAGTTGAATTCTGAATCTGCCACTTAAGTGATTTTCAGCAAATCCCTTTACTGGCCTCACCTTAGTTTAACCATCTTGCCTGTCTCTCAAGAAAGATAAATTTTGGGGGAAGCTAAATGAAATCATTTCAGGAAAGTGCCAATACAGGGTCCACCATATTGTGGGATCTTGAAAAGTGATCGTTTTCTTTTTCTCTGTTAAACAAGATGTCAAGAAGGAGAAAATAAACAGAATAAAACCAAACAAAAACCCAGAAATAACTCTTACTGGAAATAACTCTTATCTTGGGTTTTCTATATTTTCCTCCTTTTTCCTTCCTTCCCTAATCTACTAAATTAGGTAAGCAATCACAGCTCCAGTTTTGCCTCATCTGCAAAGTGATCTTGGGAACGTTGGCATACCAGGAAAAGCTGCTAGGTGTCTAATTTTACATGATGACCCAAGAAATGGTGAAGAGAACTCTGGAAACTTGCGACTGGGCCCCAGGTCACTTGGTTCCAAACACTCAACAGGAGAGAAGGCAGAGGTTGCTCCTGATTTTTTCAGAACTTCCCTCAGTACACAATCAACTCATTCCGAGAATGTAGAAGAACATTCTTATGTCTTACCTGAGGGTAACAATTGGCTGTGGGCAGGGACGAATTGTTCTTGGTGCGGAAACTTGGTGGGATCATCAAAATGCCCTCTGATGAATACCAGTTCATGCACATTTGATCAGCATTTTTAAAGGTTGCCCTGTACTTACTGGCTGTTGGGGCTTCAAATAAGCCATGATATCTCACTTCTGGGGAAGATGATCTCAAATCCTTGAAAGACAGGCGGTAAGAAGCCAATATAGAAAATCAATATGAAACAAAGACCTGTTCCTCCATCTCTACTCCAGTGACTCTGACTGATGTGACCAAGGAAGTGTAAATGTTTTACATCAGAGGGGAGTGTCATCAGCTACCAGAATTAACTGCACTACGGGTGGAACCAGATAGCATTTATTTTGAACTCTATCCTGAAGAAAGTGGTATGATCTCAAGGGAATTACACAGAGAGGGAGCTCTGACATTCTAGAAAAAGAAAGAAATATGGAAATAAATTCAGGCCAAGATATGTGGGAATGTGCTGTTCAGATTGGAGGCTGGAGGCAATGTGTCAGGTGAAGGTAGTAGTAGCAGGTACCTTTTAACAGTTTTAAGGTCTTTTACTGAGTAAGTGTGGTAGGATGTGGAAGGAAGCTTGGTAAGGTCAAGGGGCTGGCTCAGGAGGCTGAGAAGGAAAGGATGGTGGATGAATAACAGGTGGGAGCAGCAATGAGGGGGGTTCTCCCTTGGCATTGAACAGATATTGCAGATTTTAGGTCTTTTTCTTAGCATTATACAGAGGCACAGTCATGAACAGGGTTTATAGAAATCCCAGGAATGAGGTTAGGTAGCACTGGGATGCTGTCTAGGGAGCCCTAGCCCCAGTTTGAGGTGGAAAGGGGCCACAGCTAGGGCAGGCTGCACTAAGAAGGGTCTTGCCCTACTGGCTCTAGCACCTTCCCATAAGTCCTACCTTATACTCAGGCACAAAGGTTGCTGGGACCAGGGTGACAACCAGCAGGGGAATCCATGACCATTCCATCTCTGGAAATTCCCTTAGTTTCTCCCCACCATCCATGCCCTCTGAATGTGCAACTGAGCTTCTGGTAGCATCCTTCTGGTTTTGAGCAAAATTTCAACTATGCTTTCTAGTTTTCCAGCAATAACCATGGGATTTGAAAGGCTTCTTCATACTCTTGAGCCAAGTGCCCCACATCTTCACTCATTTGAGGTCCAGATTATGTCTGAGTGATTTGAATCTGGCTAATAGGGATCAGAATCTCTGGGGGGGGGGGGATGGACGTGGGTGGAGAAAGAGCGGACACCAACAATGATGTTGAAGACAATGACATAGAAAGGAAAACCTGGTCAAAATCTGGGAGAGCTGCAGCAAAGAGATCCAGAATCTGCTTATCATGTGGGAGTTTTGAAGTGGAAGTTCTAGGAGTTGATTCATCAGAAACAGTAACCAGTAACAAACTGATCACAAGATACCTGGGGAGTCTTCATGCGGAAGACTGGGGTGGAAAAGCTCTGTTTGTACAGTTCCTGTAACAGAAGAAAAGTCGTTTCACAGGGATACTCATAGGCCAGGTGGGACAGGTGGAAAGCCCTGGCATCTTCTGCAAAAAGTCTTAATGCCCCATGCCTGGGATAATACCACCCCTACTGGATCTTCCCCTTGTTGACAGCCAGTGGGGGCAGTCAGCTTCTGACTTTCCACCCCCTGCCCTCACTGAAAGTGACTGGAATAGGTGCCATCCAACTCCTTCCTGTGGCTGGTGGTGCAAGTCCTGATGACCATCTAGTGCTCAGGGTCAAATCCATGTCCTCTCGCCTCCTGACTCCCTGCCCCGACCTCTGCAGTTTTTCTTTTTTGGTCTTGGTTCCTTCAAGCAGGGGGTTGGACATGGATTCTCCTTGAGATTTTTCCATTTCCCAGGCAGGCTTTTCCTTCACACACTGCGGGCTGGTGGACCCTTCCCTCAACCTGATCCAGCCTGCTCTCTCTCTCTCTGAGAGAATTAATTGACATTTCCAACTTGAGGTTCAAAGATGTAGGAGGATGTGTTTGCCTTTAAACATCTAGACAACTTTTGCTGTTCCAGACAGGAAGAGATTGTCAAATATTTAGGCACATGGTAGCAGAGAAAGCCCAGTGCACACTTCTGTTTGGAAAGACCAATTATAAAAAATAAACAACTGCCTTTACCAAAAAAGATGTATCGAGACAGACAATAATGATATTCAGCTAATTTTAGCTTTTCCTTATTGTCTCTGTCCCTCTATACTTCTCTCTTACTCCGTAGTTTTGCTATTACTTCTCAATCACTTTTGACTTTCCCTCACTTTAGTTGCCATTTTGATTGTTTTCCTGTTCCTTGCTTTATTTGAACTATTGTTCTTTCTTATGTATGATTACAGTGTAAGCCCGAAGTCCAGATAATATTAAGCTAGAAAGGCCCTGTTAATATGCATTTGCACCACAAAAAGGAAATGAGCTCATTTGTATGATCGATGAAAATGTATTATCTTGCTGAAATAGTGAACATGAAGGTCATGCAATGTGAAGATGCCATGACGTCTCGCCAAGTTCAAGGATTGCATTTGGGAATTATATTTCCCCTGAGTTAGAGACGGGAGTTAAGTAGGCAGAGAATTAGAAGCTGATAAAGGAATTACTAATACTGCCATTTGTTTTACAAATTTCAATTAAAGGATTTAATATGATGGTTAAACTATAAATTACATTTAGTAAAGCTACGAGACTGGCATTTTCCTTAATTTAATATTCCTGCTTAATGCTGGGAGGCATTAATCCAGGAGGTACTGGGTGGTCTCAAGTTCAAGTGAAATCCCTGGTATTCATGATGTCTGGTTAAGCAAGAAATACTGTGTATGAGATTGGAGAGTGGAATGAAGTATTATGCTATTATTTTAGAATCCAGAATTTAATATGATTCCATTGCATTTGAAAGATTTAACAGATCTCAGAATGAGTGAACCAAATGTTTGGATAAATCACTGTAATTTCTCTTTCATTAGCTTGATAGTTGCAAATGAAGTAGATTTTACTTTGTTATGTTTCCAACCCAGTAAGAATAAACATGTAAAGAAAATGAACATCAAGGCACAAATGTGTACATTCAGTGTCACCAAACTATAAAAGCTTAAAAAAAAAAATCAGCTCTGCGGAATTTATAGGGACAATCCTGTGGTATTTCCAATCAGATGAAGAGAGCTTATCTTGTTCAACCATGAGGTTTAACATAATTTCTCCAGTTTTTCATATTTTTCATTCACAATCTGTCAAAGGAAGGGCTAACTCCACGTTAGTGTGTGTATGTGTATAAACTTATCTCCAAGTTCAGTTAGCTTGTTTTTTCATCTGAATTGTCTTCAGTGAAGATAAAGGCTTTTGGGCCAAGTGTTCCATGCTTTCTCTTTCTTGAGGTCCAGAGAGTGTCCTGGTGATTCTAATATGGCTGATAGGAATAAGAAGACCAGAAAGAAGAAATGAAGGCAGCGTGGAGGGAATGAGCCAACACCAATGATGATGACAAAAGAACATCAGGTCAGAATCTGGAAGAGCTTGACAGCACCCCCCCCATACATGTTTATACATGAGGGTTAGGAAGTAATTAAAATTTGTTAGTGGTTTGGTTCAGCAGAAATAGTAACTGACACCAACCTGGTAATCATACTTTACCTAAAACTCTCGCATGGAGGCCATTGCTCCTGCGACCAAGTTCTCTTAAAATTCCTCCCAGATATGTATCCCCTTCCTGCTTTCAGGAACTCTGCATGTCTTGTTTCCTAAATTGCTGCCTCACCCACCCAACCTAGCTTGCTCCTGCTCATTTTCTAGTTCCCTTTGTCCAGGAAGCCTTCCCTGTCCCAAACTAGGTTAGGCATCCTTGTTATATGGTCTCATAACACTGTTGACACTTATTACAGTTGTAGTTAGTAAATAACTAACTTATTTAGTTGTTTCTTTAATGCCCGTTTCCCTCCCAGGACTGGTATATCCGTGGAAGTAGGGACCATCTTCTGTCAATAATACCTGCATGGTAAACAGGTAGATAGAAAGTATTTGGAAGGTGATAGGGAAAAAAAAGTTACCTGCATGAGTACTGAACAAGGCAGAAGCCTGGTGTTATGGGTTGGATTGTGACCTCTTCAAAAAAATATGCTAACATCCAATTCCCAGTACTTGTGAATGTGACCTTATTTGGAAATAGTTCTTTGCAGATTTAATGAAGTTAAAAATGAAGTCATTAGGGTGAGTCCTGATTGAATATAACTGAAATTCTTGTAAAAAGAGGAAAGTGCAACATGAAATCAAAGACACAGAAGAATAAGTCCACATGACCACAGCGATAGAGATTGTAGTGATGTGTCTATGAGCCAATGAACATCATGAGTCAATGGCCATCACCAGAAGGTGGGAGAACCCAAGGAAGGATTCTACTCAGAGTCTCAGAGGGAGCATGTTCTGTAGACACCTGGATTTCAGACTTATAGCCTATTAGATTGTGAAAGAATAAATTTCTATTCTTTCAAGCCTTCCAGATTATGGTGTCTTGTATGGCAGGTGTTAGGAAACAGATACTTCCAGCCATCGGAACTGGTGCCAAAGGTTCCAGATAAACTAGCAGCAAGTGGCATTGACTTCTGTGATGATGGGCAGTGGTACTTAAGGCCAAGTTTGCTCTTAGAACTTGGGATTAGATGGATCTGGCAGGTGAGACATGAAGTAAGTGAAATGGAAGAGAGAGAAGAATTTCAGGGGCTGGGCATCCATGAGAATAGCTGAGAGTAATAGTTAAGATTTAGTGGGTTATTATACATTCCAACATCACCGAAGCCCTATATGAACATGTTTTTATTTATTCCTATAAATAATTTATGAAGTTGGTCCTATTTTCTTTATTTGTGGATAAAAGGAATGAGGAACAGTAAGATTGAGAAATGGCGGGGCCTTGATTTGAACCCAGGCAAGTATGAAGGACAGAGAGCAGGGAAAGACGTCCCAGAAAACGCCACTTGGTATAGAGCTATTTATTTCCCAAAAACGATTTATTAAGGATTCATCTGGGTCGAACTGTTTCACAGGCTGCTGCTGTGCACTGAGATTAAGCTGATTTCAAAGCTGCTATTGACATATAGGTATATGCTTTCTATTTTTAAGCTTGTTTTGACAACAGTGTCAATCAGTCTACATGTTTCATAACACCTTTGGCAATGCGGTGTGATATTGTCATCATATTCAGAATCTTGGTTTCATATCCTCCTCATTAAAACCCAGAAGTACTTATGACATTCTAGTGCCGGCTCCTTCCTCTCTTACATGTGCCTCTTCTGCTTCCAAAGTAGGTCAACCAGTAGCCCAGGCTCACAGAAGGCGCATATGCAGACGAATCAAACGCTGGTAGGAATCCTGTCGGAGGAAGAGATCGTTAATTCTCCCTCTAGAGAGAAGGCATCTCCCAGAGATGAAATCTATTCTTGAAATTCCTACGGGAAAGAGAATCCATTGGGTCTCTGAGTGGAGCATGTGTGAGAGTGGAACCAGGGCAGGGTACTCACCTTGCTCTTCCATTTTACCCCCTTCCTTACTGAGGCTCCATTTAGTTCCTCTTCTGTGAAATGGAGGTAACACTAGCTCACCTGCTGTCATAGTTTTTTGAGGAACAAAAATGAGAACATGGAGAGGATGGTGTTTTTCATTCAGGGCAATTCCACTGAAAAAGCTCTATCAGGAAGGAGCATCTTTGTTTTCCTTTAAGATAGGTGAACATTTTTATTGTTGTGCCCCAGGGATCCTTACTTTTGCTTTTCCAGATTTTTCTTCTTCCCTCCCCCTTCCCTTCCTTCCTTTCTCTCTCTCTCTTTTTTCATCAATCATCTCTACAGTCTCTTGAATCTTTTTTACTGTTTTCCACATGTTATATAGCAGGCAGAGTCTCAAATTGCAGAGCATCCATACTCTGCTGCACACACCAGGTAAGTCATACATGCACACATTGAGAGAAATGCTCTTTACAAAAACTCTATGTGCCTTTTATTCTAAGTGGGTTCACTAGATCCATAGGTCAATTTTGGTAGTTTTGGGCATGCTAGTAATTTGCACAGCTCATTTTTCTCTTCTCTAAATAAACTTCTTGGACTTTCCTTCTCCTCCAGCTTGGTTTTGGTCATTTTTTTCTTGTTAAGGTCATCTCAAGTACTAATGCAATTATTCCAAAACACAGACAGTCCTCTCAAAATACAGTAATGTTTACCTCTAAAATAAGTGTTCATTATTCAAATCACAAATTTAAGTAATATGATCATTGATTTCAAGCATGTTACAGAGATGTCAACATGTGGGTACTAACAACTGATGCTAATCATAATAATAATAATAATGATAATGATAATAATGATAATAATAATAATAAATTAGTACCAATTCAATCACAGTCATCTCACATGCCAGGCCCTGGATTAAATTCTGTTTTTACGTTTATCACAGACATCCTCAAAATAATCCTGCTGAGTAGGCATGACTATTCTTATTCTGCACAGGTGAAAGCTGAAGTTTTCATAAATTAGATTGCAGAAAGACAATTCAAGCAATGTAAATCTAGGGATCCAATAGCCAGTGCTATCTCCTGTGACTTCGGCTATGTCGTAGGGATGGCCCATTAAGGACTGAGCAGACGTGGTTTTGGAAACTATATGGAATCAGGGCATCAGAATATTGTAGAGTCTTTCCCTTAATATCTGTAAAAACCTGCTTCCTTGCCCTTTACAGTAGCTGTTACATCCATCTGCTCACAATGAATTTCTTAATCACCTGTGGTGATGTGATTCTGACTCCTTAAGTATTTTTTCCCGGCCACCATGGGGAATGCTTATTGTTATAACATCTGCTCACCCTTTCCCTCCTGGTAAACTCTGAGGCAGAGGAGTCACTGGAGGGCTTTTAGCAATGTCTACCTTTTCTGGGTGTGGGGAAAGTTGGCCATCTGTCAGTGGCCATGGGGTATCCTTCTCTGACCTCTTGCATTTAATTTCCTGGACTGAGTGCTCACTCTTGCCCACTCTATTTACTATGGTGATTTTTGTCCTCTCCTTACATACATGGTTAAGAAATTATAATTCCTCCAGGAAGGACTAAGGCTGTGCTTTCCAGCAAGGTAAAGACAGGATGTATCCCACCGTAAAGGACTTTGGTTTTCAAAAAGACAGTTTTATTATTTGTTCTTATTGTGGTATCAAATTCCTTTGAACTTACTTATCATAATAGGGCATGGTCATCTGAACTATAGTCTACAAAAGTATAGGTAAGAAATCTCTCTGTGGTTATTCTTACTACCTTCCTGAAAACTCAGCATTTTGACTGGAATTGGAAATTCCAA